>NC_090950.1:19584207-19892725 GCF_040807025.1 Struthio camelus
TGCGAGATCTGTCTGTAACCTCTGTGACACAACTTCAATGTGAGTAACCATGCACTGACCCCCATCTGAATTGTGTAAAGTGAACACTGTTCAATCCACCAGGTGTTTAATCTTCTGGAGTACTCAGAAAAAGGCTTGGTCCAGCTGTGCCCTTCCGCACTTTCTTCCTCAACCACTGTCAATTTACCTGTCTCAAATTTGATTCCTGCACTGGCACGCCAGCTGGTGGGATGAGGAGAGATGGATTATATATTGCATTTTCCTGTCGCCTTTGTGGCTTAATTAGTCCATGCAGGAGGCTTGTCAGGGAGAGGGCAGCCTACCCCTGCGTTGCGGCTCTCTGCTGCCGGTGTCAGTAGTGTCAGTTCAGCTGAAACCCAGGTGCTTTGGCACTAAGTCACTGATCTCTTACTTGAGAAGCAGATGTAGCTCTGCAACTGAGGAGAAGCTCTAATCTTTCCCTTTTCTGTAGTCCAGCCACTAGAGAGAGCCATGGTATAAAATGTGCTGCTGTGGATTATCCCTGGACTCAGCAAAAAACACTTGAACTGTCTTTGGTGGAAAAAAGTTAAATTGAAAGTAAGACAAAGCATTTTTTTCTCTATCATCATTGTTTTTTCAAAATCACCATCAATTCTATTATTATTCCAAGGCTATTTTCAAGTCTGCATTTTTAATTTGCTTTTCATTTCCCAAGGGAGAGTTGGGTTGAGAGCGGAAGGAGAGGCAGAATGGATTTGTTCAGGATATTTGGGGGAAAATAGCTTGGCCAGAACAGTTCTAGTGGGAAAGATTTCCCATTTGAAAGGACTGGATTGCACACAGTGACTGGCACTGAAACCGAGAGTGAAGTTCACTCACGTGAGGATCAGTTGAAGAAAGTGGATAATATATTCAGTATGTGTAAGGCAGATGTGTCAAACCACCTGCGTGGGAGCTGGAGGTCTCATTTTTAAAGTGCAGAGGTATCAGTATTAGCTGTGATGGAGTTTTCTCCAAAATTAAAAGCAGTGCAGTGCAGCACTATGTTTGACTAGTTAGCCTCATTGACAGGCTGGGTTGCGTTGCTCCAACACCGAGCCATACTCACGCAGTTTACCTGCTTTTAGGACAGATCCAAAACCTGCACAGAAATGCATTTTGCATGCACTGAGTCTGCAGGGTAGCCAGAGCTGTCTTGAGCCTTTGCACTGTGTGCTATGTGGTACTCCACGGAATAAGGTTTAAAGGAAACTTCCTCCTTGCCCAGGGTCATACTGCCTTCGTGAATATCCTAGTTACCAATTACAGTGGCAATAATTTGTATTTAAATGACTTTCAGCTTATTTCTGCAAGAACTTCCAATCCTCTGATATTTCAGGAAAGCAGCTCTTTTTGAGTTTTTCCTGTTCAAAACTCATGTGGGCTAGTCTGGGTCACAGCAGGTTTGGTAGTCCAGATGGTGAAGTCTTCCCTTGTTTCAGGTGTTCAGACATGTGCTTTTTATTTTAATCTCATTCTCTCCCAGAGACTACTTGCTGTATTTGCACACCTGCTCTTCAGTAAATTGGTAGAGTATTTACAGGAAACAAAACATTCTCAGTAGAGCAGAAAACAACTTCCAAATTAAAATGAAGGATCTTTGGATTTTGTCGGAAAAGACACCTCAATTTCAAACAGATGTCCTCCACTCAACCTGCTGGGGACCAGCTATCCTTGTCCATCCTGCAGCTATGCTATGTTAAGCTGAGCTTTCTATTCGCTTCCCATCTCAAGATACCCAAGCTAAGCAAAGAGGGCAAAACAGACCTGCTATCTCATTCTACACAGAGCAGAAGAGACGTCTCTGCTCAGCCTACCTGCTCCCTGTGGGAGCTGGTCCTCTCAGCCAGGAACTGCCCAGGTGCTGCTCTTTTTCAGTTAAAAATATAGAAGACTCAGAAAAAAGCAGGGCTAGAATAGGTCAACTTTGCTTGGCTAATTCAGCATTTTCAGCTCAAATAGAGCCAAGCCTGCGTTAACTTGCCCCTTTCACAGCTGGATTAATTCCCCTGACATTAGAGGCAACTTAGGTTACCAGAGGAGCAAGAACTGGCAGAACATGGCCTTTTCCTGCTGTGTTACATTTATTTCTGGTAAGTGGAGACCTGGCCACCCTAACAGCTTACATTGCTGCTCCTGCTCCCTCTTATGCCATGGAGATACCAGCAGGACACAGCTGCTGCCAGTTCTGCAGCCATGGCCGTGCTTTGAGAGTCACCACAGCTGCTGGCGCTGCTCTGCCTCAGGTGCTGCAACAGCTTGTCTCCTTCTCCTATGGGATGCTCTTTCCCAGTCCCCCCCCAGGATCCTTGCAGGGCCAAGTCTGGTTCTGTCTGTGTTCATACCGTCCCAGTTTTCTGCCCCTTTAGGACCTTTCGACTAGGATGAGCTGGCTGGCTTTACTAGTTGCCCAGAAAATCATGGAGGAAAACTGATTCCTGTTGCCTCCCGCTGCTTTGGAGAGCAGACTGCAGAAAGTTTCCTCCTCTGGTCCCAGCCCATGGGGTGGGTGCTCCTCGACAGTAACGGACACTCACAGGCTGGCCTTCAACGGTTTATCTGCTATGACTGATTAACAAGAATCTAAACACATGAAATTAAAGCACTTTAGAGGGATTTGTGTGTCCCCTGATGAGCTGAAAACACTCCCTCAGGACAGCATCTAGTTAGGCATTGCCAATTGCAGCAATAAAAACGGTGTATGCAGGCATCCTTACCCTCTCCCCATTCACCCAGTTTCCCCTGGTAAATCTGTTATATTAAGAACCATTCAAACTACAAAACAGCTATTTTTCAGCAGTTTCAGATGCCAGAAGCTTTGTGTTACTGTATTAACCATGCTCAGGGTGCCTGACTGGGACAAAGCTCCTGCTCCCCGAGTGCCCTCTGGTGATAAGCGCACGTGTGGCTGTGCAGTGGCCCTGCAGACACTGCCTGTGTGCTGGGAGGATGAACAGGGGAGGAAGGCTGGAACTGTGCTCGTCCCAGTCCTGTGCTCACAAGAGGGGAAGCTAGCTTGCTTCTGCACTGGCTTACCTGGGTGTAAACCATATTAGTGAGAAAGGCGCATGTTCTTCATGCTCGTAATTAGGCACTGCATATGTCAACCGTGTTTTATTAGAAGTGAAACAGCATCCAGATTTAAAATAGCCAGGGAAAAATTGTCACAGTGATCAGCCTGGTGATGCAGCATTATGTTGTTTACACACGCCTAGAGATCATCTGGCAGTGTTGGACCCCCAGCACCAGCCAGGGGCTATTTGCGTCCGTGTTTGAAGCCTGGCCTTGAAAGGCCACAAGGTGAGTCACTGAGGCTATGGTTGCACTAGGGAAGCATTAGGAAGTCAGACCTGGGGTAAAAGATAGGCAAGGGAAGCTGTTACTAAAGGCGGTGCAAGGGGAATGGAGGCTTTGTGGAAACTGAGCTGTGTGTCACTGCCTGCTACCAGCAGAAGGAACCAGGAGCTGATTTCAGCACACTAGCTGTGGGGTGCTTGTTTGGGGGCAGTTTGGGGTCAGAGGCATTTAACGAATACCCAGCTGCTAGACTTCAGTTTTGCACTTATTTTACTCATGATCTTTGCTTTCCTGTTTGATCTTAGGTCTCACTTAAATCTCTGTTTTATTAACTGTGTCAGGAATTGTAGCTGGGAAGAAGAAGGGTAAAATTGATGGACTTAGGACTCTGTGAAAGAAAAAAAGGCAGTGATGGACACATGTACCTCCAACCTGAGATAAGTCATTGATGCCAGGAGTTGTCATTGGTTTGCTAGCTGGATGGTGCTAAGGATTGGGAAGTGGGGGCTGCTACTGTTCAACACTGAGTTTGGGAAGGAATCATCTCAGGCATAAATCAGGGTCTCAAATGAAACGATGATGCTCTGATTTCAGGCAAACTCGAACCCATCAGGTCTCCAGCCAAAGAATTGGGAATGGTATGTACATACCATGTGTGTAGTACATCAAGTCTTTCATATCTCTACTAGTATAGCATGTTTAGGCCTTGGGTCTCTCTGCAACCATGGTTTGCATCATGGGCAGGAGGAGCATCAATGGCAGATAAACACAAGCTGAAAACATGTGCAAACACCTCTCTTGAAGATGAGAGTTGGGATGTGACTGGCTTTGTCCTTGGAGCAGGCTCTCTGTACCTTGTGCTCTTTCCTGATTTGTGTTTACCCACCTGTGTAGTAAGCCTGAAATATTAACAAATACAGTCGCAACAGGAAAAGCCTGTTAGAGTATGGAGTGGTTTAATCATCTGTGAACGCTGCTTGGAGACACTGGGTCTGAAAGATTTGATCTCCTGCTCTTTCCTTGCTTTCTAATGTGAGCTTCCAGCAAGGGAAGGAGGGTGAGTTGCTCACTTGCACTCTCCTCTCTGTTCTTCATTCATCCTATTTTTGAAGCATCTTAAGTGAGCCATGCCCCTGCACCAGCATCTACTTCCACTGAAAAGTGTGAGCCAGCAGATGCTTCTGTTTAGTGCTGGCTGTCCAAGCAAACCTGAAGAGTTTGCTCTGAACCTCTTATATGTCATCTACTGTGTGTAGGCATTCCCTAACCCTGCAGTATCCTCCATGGACAATAGATAAGGAGGAGGCCAACCTTTGCAAGCCGTGAGCAACACACTGAAGTCGCTGTGGCCAAGAGCTCCCTGTTACATGTGAGGTACCTGGGCGGCAGGAGGGGGACAGGAAACACGCACGGGGAGAGATGACAGCTGCCCTCTGCATATCCCACCTTGTCAGCGCAGGATAGAGCAGCTGAGTGGGCAGTTGGACTTCTGGGTGCCCAGCAATGCTGACTTGAAGCAGTCCTTGCCAGCTTGCCCTCTTCTCATGGTGGGAGGGTACCTAGTAAGCTTGGATCCATCACCAACAGTACAACTCCCCAGCCACATCCAAACATTTTGAGAGCTGCACACGAGACAGAAACCCAGAGATCAGCAAGTTCTCTGATACGGGACAAATTCACCAGGGGCTCTTACATGTTCCCTTCATGGTTCCCACACATAACTCCTCACGTACATGAGGAGTTAAAGTACACATAACGTGTGTGCGTTCATGCAGCGAGCAAAAGATGCTTCCTGGCACTCCAACTGGCTCCCTCCAACCACAGCCCAGCCCAGTCTAACGCTCAAACAAAAGCCAAGGCTGGCATGAAAAAAGGTTTTCAAAGAAAACAGACCAACCCAGCCATTTCAGACAAGAGGCTATAATAAATTGCAAGTTGGCAGAACTCCTGGCATTTCTAACCGAGTGCCTTGTATTTACAGCAGGGCTCTTCTCTCTGCTAGCCATGTCCTAGGGTTTTTAATTTTCAAAATGTTTTGCTGGTCCCTCCCAATTCCTAAAGAGCCAGATTCTAAAGGGGCCCTGCGATAGTAGGAGGTAAAGATTCAATAGCATTTGAAAGCACTGGGGCAGTGCTACAACACAGGCCTTATCAAGCCCCAGACTGAATCCTGCTGCAGTCAGGGCACTTGTCCTGGCACAGGCCCCTAGCTGATGGGGTGCAGCCTGATGCACCATACCCACCTGTGCAATGGCTATATTCAGCAAAAAGGCAGAAATTAGTGAGAAAATAAACCTTTAAGAAAGGTTTACAGTTTGGACCCAAGCTCTTTAGCTTATATTTAGTAACTTCCTGTTTATTTTAGCATACTCAGTCAGAAACTGAATTCATGACATGGAAATGGCGTTACGTCTGATTGTATTTGAATTGCCTGTGGTTGGCATCCTCTTCTAATTGCCTTTGAAGACGTCAGTCAGTCACAGCACATTTGTCATGCTTCCTTCTTGCCTTTCATCACACCTCTGTATGTTTGAGTTGTTCTTGGGAAGCTTCAGGCAGGCATTTTACAAACTAAAAGCTATGCTAACAAAAAATAAATAAAGTATCCTACCCTTGCAAACAATTACACTGCTTTATTTTTCAGTATCACAATCTCAGGAAATGAAACAGTTCAGATTCTTTCCAAGACATTTTACAGCTTTCTTTCCCATCTCTCTGGCCATGAAATAATCAAACATAAGTTGTTGATTCGCTACATCTATTAAATTGGAAGAACATAATTATTAGTGCAAGAAGCTAAGCTCCGGAAAGCAAGGGTGGAACAAAGTGCCGTTTTCTCCTGCTCCTGTGTAACCAACAGAAGTGTAGCATCCGGCAGGAGCACACGCTGAGCAAGCCTCCGACTCACCGCATGGAGAAGGACCCAGTTCAATGCTCCCAGAAAAGCACACACAGGGACAGAAAGATGCGGTGGATAACAAAAGACAATGGTTTATTGAACAAGATGGGGCAAGGCAATGTTCTCTTTACATTCAATGAATTCAGGAATATGAAGCAAAACATGCTAAACACACACGGGCATGATACTTTGGTTAAATGTCATTCAGAAGTTCTATGCCAAACCTGATAAAATTATAGTGAACAGTCAAAAATAAGGAGAAAAAAAAAGGCTTGCATAGATATGTTATTGTCAGCACGCAATTTGCAATTAAGGATTAGCTGTTGCAACACAGGGTAAACTTGCAGCTCGGAGGAATTTAAATCATTTGACTAATCCATCTTATCCTATGGCTAATATTTAGATTCAACAGGCTGAAGGTTTACCCTAAAGAGCTAAGTTAGACAACTGCAGTTATTTCTCCGAGGAAGTTAACAATATTGCAGTGCACAGATGCAGCTGGAGACACACTGTGGCGTCTACTTAGAGCGAACACTGATACAGTGAAATTTGTTTACCGCGAAGTAGAAAATATTCATTTGTGTGTGCCAGTGTCCTCTCCTAGGAAGAGTCCAAGCTGCACGGCCTAAGCCTTGCCTTGTGCTACCCAAGGGGGAGGAGACGGCAGCTGGTGAAATTTCCAGCCCAGAGGCTGAGGGCAGTGTGATTTCCCAACAAAATCTGCACACTGCAGCCTGCCCTAGGCCCAGCAGTCCAAGTGGCACTTGCACGCAGCACAGCGAGAGCCTGCCCAGTGGTATATTTTATGCGAGGGGCACCGCTGTGCCACAGTGCTATCCCCTACCTGTCTGCCAAAGCAGTTGCAAAACTAAGCATTCAGCATCTTGAGAGACTTGCCTGACTCCTGGGGAAGGAAATAGAGCAGAGTAAACCTCAAAATCACCCCAAACTGGAATTTCTGCTGCAGCAGCCTCCCCTGGCACAACTGCTGCAAGCAGGATAGCAAAGAGGCCAGCTTGCTCGCTCGTGCCTTAGTCCATGCCTGTGAGCTGTGCTTTGGTGGTTCCTGTTACATCCGCACACTACCTTGCAGCGTCAGCATGCTGCGCAGACCAGCAGCAGGGATCTGCTTTGCATGGCAGATACCCAGGGGAATATTCGGTGTAAGAAGAGTTGTGTTTTACGGCCTGGCTGCGCTGGATTACAAGAGTGTAAACTAAGCAGGGGATCCTCACACTGTCTCTGAAGAGCTCCCCTTATATATAAATTAGCAATCCACAATTAGTTTGCAGATAGGTTAACATGAATTAAAATAAAACCCTTGATAATAAAAATATATATAATATACACATCGATCAATAGCAATAAACTGAATACCCTAAAAAAAAGTAACAGTGACTGTAATTTGGCACAAGATAAAAACTTACAAAGGTCTAGCACTGTAAAAAAAAAAAAAAAAAAAGATGTTTTTTCCCCCCTAACTGAATGTTATTAATTCAGATTCTAATCCTGACAGGTAGAAATACAGAGATATAAAAATACTGTACATACAAGATCTCTTTTACAGAAGAAAGCAGACTGCAGCATTTGTAACTTCTATCCCTCCTCCCCATGGGAGGAATCCAATGATAAGACTTAATCTAACCATTAACAACTGATATTTTCCCTTCTCCCTCTAAATTCAAATCCATAAAGTTCTTCAGAAACCATGAGATTAACCTGCTGGATCTATTGCCATGACTGACAACTGCTTCTTGCTTCAGGAAGCTGTACGGTCCACATTTTAAGACAGTGTTTCATAGCAAGGTGACTCAGATCAGACTATACCGGAGACATCGAGTATCCCCGCACATAAGGCACGATCACTCGGCTCGCCTGCCCTCTCCTCTGCGGGCCATTGTGCTTTGGATGGAGGTGAAGAGGTGGAGGAGCTCTTGCTGGTGAGATGTGCCTACCATGGAGGTCAGGAAGTTACAAGATTTCATGGTGATGGACTTTTCATGCAGCTATTGTTGACTTATTAATGTGCACAGTAAGCAAGGGATGCAGAGTCCAGCCGCGGCTTTGACCTACTGTTAAATCCAGGGCAAAAGTATAGGCAAAGCTACTGAAACTTAGCAAGAGATGACAAAAGAAATGAAATTATTTGAGTACTTTTTCTGTCATGGAAACAAAATACTGCTCCTTTTAAAATAACAACGTGCAGCTTTCCAGGGACACACATGCAAGGTGCTGGTTTTGCATCTGGCCTGTGCCACTGCATCTCCCTGACTTCAGCAAAGCTGCGGCTGCTGAGCCCCAAGGTGAATGGGGTCCTCGCTGAACCACAATCTTAACTCAACTCTTGTTGACTTCAGTGGGGCCATAGGAGGGGCCAAAAGTGGCTGCTAAACATGCAGGCCCAGTTGTAATGTTTGCCGGGGAAAGTCTATAGCCCGCTGACTGCATGAGGCCCCAGAGGAACAGCTGCTTTATTTGTACTCTATTTATTACATGCTTTCCTCAGCTGTTGATTTTACAGTTTCTCTCTGTAGGTATAGGTGTCAGTTCCCTTCTACCATAACCTCAGGGCCTCATTCTTGAGAAAGACTACAGAAAAAATAAAACGAGGAGAAAAATTTACAAGTGATAGCAAATAACAAAGTCAGGGAATAAGAATAAAAAATTAGGGGCAAGGGGCCGGGGGACATAGAGATGAGCAGCCCCCAAAACAATCAGCCCTTCCTGAAGGCATCCCAAGGGAGCAGCAGCTGCTCCTGGGATCCTTCCCTTGAGCTTCCTCTTCTTGATGCCATGGGCAGACAGCTTGACAGGCCAGGAAGAAGCTCATAAGGAGACCCTGCAGCATTGCAGTCCAGGCTTTACTGGGATGGACTTTGGACTTTCACCAGCTTCCAAACAAGCCAACCAGAACGCGCTCTCTCACCACCTAGCCCCCACTCCCTCCCCATTGCAGTCAACAACTTGGGCACTCCCGAGCATCCTTCCTGGATTAATAGGTTCTTCGGATGTCGGCAAGCTCAGCGCCTTTATGACTTCTCTGATTAGGATAAGACAGAAGTTACAGCAGCCAACTGCAATGCAAGAAAACCCGTCAGTCGCTACAGAAGCCCAGAGAGGGCTGAATTCCTAGCTGCTGACTTCTCCTTGCCTTGCACACAGAGCCACCATTTTTCCCCATGCACAGCAAGTACAAAGCACAACCACTTTCTAATTTGGCAGGATTTTTCCCCATCCAGTTTTCACTAGTGCACCAGATGATACAAGCAGCAGGGCCTGGGCTGGGTATTTGTAGAAGTATCAGTACATAAATCCCAACTGGAGATCCATTTCACAACAATAAATACAGTCTGATGGAATGCAAGGGACGAAGAAACCCACCAAAAAAATTCCCAGCATTTTCAGCAGTAAAAATTTTGACTGTTGCATGAAATATAAAAATAAACATTTATAAAATAAAAATCATTGCAACTGAGGTGGCCACACTGGCCCAAGTTATCAAATAAAAATATACGGTCTACGTTGTTTTTTTTCCTGTTCCTTTGAAACAACGTTAACACTTCTGAATGGACAGAGATGGAAAAAGAAGAGGGCACAAGGCAAGGGCAGTAAAATCTAGCCACAGGCTGGGATATTTCCTGAGAAGAAGCAGCAAGCAAGCAAGCGAGAGCTTGCAAGTCACTTAAGGGTTGATGCAGATGAGCAGGCTCATGGTCTGGAAGCAAGGGCATGCAACTAATGGGATGCTGCTGATGCACAAGGTCCTATTTTGCTACATTTTTGGCTAGTGCATGCCTGGAGCAACACTCTATCAGAGGACTAGCTAGTACTTTGCAGGTAGGGAACTGGTAGTAACATCCCAGTTGGTGCAGGAAGTGGAAGTTTTTCCCTTGTGTTACGGTGAGGCACAGGCTTTTTCTGTAATACTAGACATGCCCTTGCAACTTACGTGAAAAATAAGTTATCTTGTCTTCCTAGCGATTTGTCTCACAGTAACTTTCTGAACAACAGCTAAAGTTAAAGCCTTCCCGCTGCCTTGGGACTTGAATTGTGAATTAATGCAAGAGAAGGGAAACGTGAGCTCTTCCAGTTTCCTGCTAGTGCTGCAGGCCAGCATTTTCTTTCCACGAAGCTCTGCAGAGCTGGCAGGCTCCTCTTTCCCAGGCAGAAGGGCAGGTTGGTGATGGGGTGAGTAAAGTCACAGCTCTGACCCCACTCATCAAAGCCAGCAGCAAGTTAAGAACAAAGAGCATGATGGAGCCAACTTGGTGAGAGGCAATAAGGAAGCTGGGATGCAGCAACACCATGACCAGGCTCTGCTACTGTGAACCAGACTGCCAAAGTGAGTAACTAGCCATTACTGGCTATAGACTCCAAACCTTTGTCTCTCTGATCAGCTTTGCAGATTAAAATGCACTTGGAAAAAAACAAATGGCAAAAAAAAATTAAAACGACAAAAGATTTAGAATGAAAGGAGGCTAAGTGAAAAGTCTGCCTGATTGTGTAAGAGTAGAATGATTTTCATAAAGTAGAGGGGGAAAAAATGTATATGTATCAGTGCATGGCCAAATTTGTGCAGATAACTTAAAGCTGCCTGCACAACTATGCCCCAAAGAGCAATCACTTCATCCAGACTGGAGTCTGGCTGGCGTACTGGATGGAGCAATGTGGAGGGGAGGCAGGTAGCACAGACGTTTTGTTGACTGGTTTGGACTCAAGTGTATAGCTCTGAGTTGCCTGTTACTGTGGGTTTTGGATTCAATGTCCGAATGGTCCTCTTTCGGTCCCGTGTTTCCAAGATACATTCAGGTTTAGACATAAGTTACAGGGCTCAATGCATCAGCAACTGAACAAGGAATAACAGTAGACCCTGCTCAGCCTTAATGAAATTGCTTGGCTTGCATCATGCTAAAGTTCAAAACAGGTGACCACAGAGGTCCTTTCAGACATTTAAATCAATATATGCGATTCTTCCCAATCCACAACTCACAGCTTCGTCAACTCACTGGAGCCCTTTAGAAGTCATGCACATAAGGTCTAATTTCAGTTTAAATTGTCTTTCCTCTCAACCATCCTATCCAACATCCTTGAGCTGAATGTCTGGTTGCATGCTCTACCCGTAGAGAATTTAGGAGTGCTTGCTGGAAACCCTGGAAAGAACCATAGCAGTTAAGAAATTTTGTTCCATAGGCAAATTCCTCCTCATCAGTCTCAAGTTCTAGCTTTTGCTGGTGTACATTGTGAAGACTCTCTCCTTCCTGTAAGCTAATATGTCTCTCTCTTGGATTGGCTCTGCTTTCTTACCCAGCACAGAGAGAAACACATGTTCCCTCTTACAGTTCTCTGCACTAAGTCATCCTAATATAGTAAGGACTTGTATTTCAGATGTTCTGCTGCATTGCCATAACTCAGCTCACATCTTGTATTATCCTTCTGGTTGTATATGCATCTCTATTTGCCCAAGCTCCAGCCAAGTTTAAAAAATAAAAAGAAAAGCTTCAAAGGAGTTTAAAAAAAAAAGAGAGAGAGCGAGCGAGCTGTTAAATTAGCTAGTTGATTCACACAGCTCAGTAGCGGCTAGATTGTACTGCACTGCTTAAGTGATCGCATATGAGTAAGAAATTGAAATGAACAAATGTTCCATATTAATATGATGACAGAGAGGAGATCCTGGGGATGGAGGGTGGACCTCCCGTTGGGTAAGGAATCAAGAAAGTTGCCTGGCAATTCCAGTAATGTTTGCTACAGAACAGTCAGTACCAAAGCAAAGGCTAGCAGTTTACTGCTTCCTACGGGAACCTGGAAAGCAAAACAGAAAGGAAAAAAGAATCAGTAGGGTAGATCCTAGTGAAGGAAATACTACCTGCAGAAATCTTACTTGTCCTGCCTCCTTGGATGTCTGCGTAACTTTAGGATGCTGGAGAAGTCAAATGCCAAAGCGGCAACTGTACATAACATTACTGAAGCAAATGGAAGGATAGGTCAATAAGACAGGCAAGCTCTTGCATTTCTTCCAGTGAATGTGAATGGCATGACAGTCACTTTCCACAGTCTCACTAAAGAGAATGGAAGGAACACTGGGATTATAAACTATACAAAGTGCCATCAACTTTCCAGCTCGTTTGATGAAGACGAAACACAAAAGGCTTACCAAACTTTACATTCTGTAAAATAAACTCCACATTTAAGTTATAACCAGTGGAGTCAGACAAAATCTGGGAAAGTCAAACACTGGCTGCACCTTTCTCCCTCCATAGAGGCAAGAGAATTCAAACAGTTAGCTTTTAGATTTCTAAAAATCAGGCAAACAACAAAACCAAAAAATATAGCCCCCACCCACACTGCTCCGGGGCCAGAGTTTTCAGGATACCAGCCAACAGAATAGCGCTGAGATGCTACAGGAACAAAACAAGCCTGATCTCAGGACAAGCTTCTGTCTAGTCATCCAGCAGCCAGACAGGTGATCCTGTGAGGGTTTTCTGTCTTGTATTGCATTGCTTCATATGGTGACTCACCTTAGAACTATCATGTCATTGTTTTCATGTTATTTCTCTTTCATTTGCTGCCTGGATTTACAGTTATTCATCATTAAGAGATCATATAGGGCAAGCCAGAGCAGTTTGACATGGCAAGTTAATTCAGTTTTTTATTCTCTCAGCCAGCAACGTGCTCAATAAGTACAGCTTGAACACTGAACAGCATCACATGCCTGTTGGGGCAATATATTTGTTCCTCCTCTCTACTAGCACCCCTTATCTAAAGGTCCTGTCCTTCAGGCTGGTTATTTGAGGAAAATAGCACCCAGTAACCCAAGTGCTGGGGCAACTGTGGGTTCAATCCTACCTTTAGGAGAATGCTCAGGTTTGGGAAACTGGCGCGAGGGGCTAGGCTGGCCTGTGCAATAACGTGCACGTTCCAAGTCATCAGGGAGAGGCTGTGACCTGCCAAGCACAAGAAAAAAAATGTAGGGATGGGGAAAACAAATGCACAAACAAAAAAAAATACACACACGAAAAGCACAACAGCATGGCCAAAGCAATACCTTGGCTGCCTGTTCTGTCCCTGTTGGCTTGGTGCAAACTGGTGTCTCGCCCTGGCTTTCCACCTGCAGACCAGCTCCTCTGAGCCGAGCTGGTCAACATGTGTACAGTGAGAAATGCCCAGTATTCACTACTTCTCATGGTCTGCTTTCATTTAATAACAGTTTTAAGTTGTCAGGAAACAAAACATTCCCATTATGAAATTTAATGCAAATCTCAGCCAAAAGGAACAAGGAATATTTCAAAGTACTTAGTATGTGCCTGGTTTTAACCCCAGAGCATTTAAATGAGATCCCTCTCGGTCTCCACCTGCACACCCTGCTTGTTGCCTCTTTTGTTAGCTAAGCAAAAAATTCTAGGCTCATCTTAGGATTGGAAACCAAAAACACTAGGGTCACCTCCAGGATTCAGTCCCACCAGGCCAGGACACTGACTGACTCAGAAGAAGCGCTATACTACAACACGTTCCCCTCAGCTCTGGAAGGAGATACCCCACAAGCATGATGCACTTGCTTGCAGCAGGGTCTCTGCATGGAGCAGTTGGAACAGCATATAAAGCTTAGCTGGGGACACAAGGGAACAATCGTGCAACCGCATCATGGTTCCTCCTTCTTACCCAGCGATGACATTTGGTTTCACATACCCAGAAGTTCTTCAATCCTCTTGATGCTTCTCTGCCATTTAACAAATGTCACTGCACAAGCTCATCAATTTCTGTCAGTGCCAGGCAGGGAGACTGAGACGGCCAGATGCCACAAGCACAGCGAATGACGCACGTCATCGAACACCTCACAGGCTCTGTGCCCTCCATACCTCTTCAGTGCTAAAACCTCCACTCTCCGCCAAGCCCCTTGTGGATCAGGCTGGTCTCCTCACAGCTACAGCCCAGGGCTCAGCCTCCGAGCAGCCTCTTGAGTGCGTTTCCCCAGTTTTATTGGCCATGTGTTTAGCTCACCGTAAAGACTTGTCGCCTTTGTGTCGCTGAGGCCCTTCTTTTGACTTTGAGCGCGTCGACTCACTTGCATCATACTGATGGGGAGAAGAAGGGAAAGCAGCTCACCAATAGGCTGTCCTTATGCCTTGCAAGACACTAGCCACTGTGTTGAGGCTTGCACAGCTCCGCACAGTCCTTCTGTGCTCAGTTCACACACACAACTAACTACAGCCAGATATGCGCAAATGGCACGATCTAGTCCAGTTTCCAATACCTTAAACTCAGACTTGAGAGCTTGTTCTAAATATAAGGCAGAACTGGGGGATCCATTCCTAACCTGGGGTCAAATGCAGAAAAATCGTTGTGTAATTACTGTACTCACGGTTTGGCAGAGCACAAGGCTGCGCTCAGCTGTGCCCCTGCAACTGGTTTAACAAAATAAGGCAGCTAAAAACATCAGAGCTATCTCCATCTGGCACTGAGATTAACACAACACCCTCTTTAGTACCTTGACTATTGCTTCATTTATGAGGCCTCCTGAAGCTTGACATACCTTCCAGTCTTGATCATGCCTCTTCTTTTCAAAGGAAGACTTTTCTCGTTCCTTCCCTTTCTTGAAAGCTTTCTTCTCCTCATCCATCAAGAGACGGGCTATTTCCTGGAAGAAAAAACACAGAGCACATGTCAGAGGATTTTTTAGGATTGTACTGCTCCTCTGGGTTTGAGCAGTTTAAGCCCTTTCCAAATACATTTTAGCAGAGCACCATTGTTAGAGGCCTAAAGCGTCTTATACTGGGTCCTCTATAACATTCAAGGTCCTTGGAACCCCATAAGGGGCAGCTGCTGAATGTGATGGCTGCAAAGTCATAAAAGTTAGGATTTCACCTGAGCCTATGCTTAGAGATCAAGTGACACAGCAGAAATGAGACTGGCTACATGCTCAGTGGATCCCTGATTTGCCTTGTTTGCATGTGCAGAGACTTTCAACTCCATTTCTTTTCCTCCAGTGTGGTGTTTACCTTTCAGCACATCTCATAGTCCCCCATGGGATTTGGTTACAAGAGCCACTCTTACACAGTCATGAACCTCCCTGATCTGCCATGGCCGCAATAGGCAGTGAAATTCCCTGCTCAGCCAGCCTGAAAGCATGCAAACCAGCTAGGAACAAACTCCAGGAGAGCCCTGAGCTTCTCATGCAAGGAGAGGTGAACAGCTAGAGCATCACAGGTGCTGTTTAGTAGTTTCTACAAATAGAGGAATAGTGTGAACGTTTGCGTTCTTACTCACCTCATCTTGGGCTACTTGAGCTGCCTTGAGATCCATGTGGTTGGCCTAAAAAACAAACAAACAAGAAAACAAGAAAATACAGAAGAAATAGCTACAACTCTGAATAAATCCAATCCATCAACCTATTGGGCAAGGCAGGCAGGTTCTCATACATCTGTGCTACCATCTTCTCCAAATACATTAAACTAGCTCAACAGTTACCTCACAGCCCAATATTAAACTGGCATTTCAGCTTCTCAGCTGAATTTTGCCCTCACCTTTCTGCCAGGTCACACCACAATGCATTGCCCACCCTGCTGCCCTCTCTCCTATCAAAGGTTCACGCTGGCCTGTCTCACTTCTGGGCTGACCACACTGACTATATGCCATCTTAACCTGCATGGAAATGTTCAATTAATGTCACTTACTTCGATCACTTAATATTCAGTCAGGTATGCCTGGATTTATGTTAAGCAAACTAGAAAAAAATAGAGCTCTACTGGGCAGAAGCCACCTCTCACTCCACATGTGTGTATAGGAGAGGAAGATGACCACCATAGCACAGAGGAGCAAGGCCTGACTTTTAAAAAAAAGTCACCATCATACGTAAAAGGTTTGCAAAAGGAAATTGTCACTACTGGGAACGCTGGTTCTTCCAAGCTGATTAATGTACAGTCTTTACTTACCAGAAGCTCTTCCTCTTGCAGTTTCCGAGCAATCTCTTCATCAGACAATTCCTGTTCCCTTTGAGGTTTGTCATAAACAGCTTGCTTTGCCCCCCTTGACTTAGTTCCTACAAAATTAGGAGAAAGAACAATCAACTCACTCATTTCCAAAAATGCTTCTGAAAGGAAATCCCCACCATGCCCTCAGCGTTGACTCCTCAGCCACCTGCAAAACCCCGCGCGAGGGGACCAGAAAGCATGGCAGAGTCCCTGCCAGACAGATACTTTGACAGGATCTTTAGCTGGGGTGGAATATGTGTCTTGGAATAAGCTTTTCCTATGTGCATAGTCACACAGTTTCCGACATAACAAACGCCACTACGTGGCAGGAGAAGCTACGCTTGTTGCCACGGTTTTTGCCTGCACAGTGATGTTAGCAAAGAAACTAGATTTTCCACGCTCTGGACCGATATAGATATGCTGGCAAAACTCAGCAGCGGAGAGCAGCCTAACACACGTTATGAACACAGTAGATTCTTAAAACACTTCTCTGGAATAATATGGTGCTGCAAAAGTTGCCTGGGACAGACTCATGCAAGACTTCTGAGAATTTCTTCTTTTGGGGTGACCCATGAATTTTGCAATTCACAGTGAGAAAACAGACAAGTAAAAATGTTTGAAGTTCACACATAAGGTTCAGTTTTTGCTTTGAGCAGAGAGTTTTATTTATCTGTTTATTTTAAATTTAAACCATATCCAAATGATCAAAAATGTTCCATTTTAAGAGCCTCTCCATAGTCTATTTGCAATAGGGCATCAAAGGAGTCTTACTGTATCCCTGTTATAAAATGCATGGCTTCATTCACACACAATGAATGCTTTCTCTTTCCATCTGCAGTCTGAACTGTATTTTTTGGTAATCTCAGACATCTAAATGAGCTTTCTGTTTTTTTATCTGTGGCATACAAATACTGTATGGGTGTCTGTCTGTTGCTCTTCCACATCAAAGTCATAAGATAAGTTTCACCCAAAACTTTCACGTCTCTGGTTACACTGTTTGTGTATTTATTATAAATAGATGTTGCACGTTACTGGGCCACATACCAGATTCTTTCTGATCAGGCAAGACCAAGGGAAAAAAGAAGCAACCAACTAACCTCTAAAAACTTTCTGTACATCTATCAACAAACCACTGTCACACTCTACCAAGTATCCCCGTGACTCCAAACTATACAGGATCGGAGACCGCATGCGTCAACCTGGAATAAAAATGTAGGAAGAGGAGCTACATTCTCTTCAGATATAAGGAAGGTGTGTAGTTTTTTGTTTTTATTTAAATCAAAGACAACCAACTGATGATCTTAAGCAAGTAACACCCCTCTTACAAACCATCTTAGCACAAAAAGAGAAACAACTTCACTTCTGGCATGTTATAGCCAAGTGTATGGCCTGGCCTTTCCCAGAACAATTTGATCAGTCCAAAATGTGAAGAGCTGCAATCTCAGGCCAGTGCAAAAACTCTGGCAAAAACTACCAGCTAGAGCAGAGTTATATCATTCAGACTATATCCAAGGTCATGGTAAATGTAGTTTTACCATGCTGGAATAAATGCAAGCTTGCTGACAAGCTCCCATACACTATTGCCTCCATGAAGGATAAAACTGAATTTCCAGGAACTGCTTGCTGGAGAGCTAGGCTCCAACCAAGATTAAGCTTTCTTTACACATTAATTGGTACCAGTCTTGATTTGCTCAGAAGAAAATGATAAACGTTATTTCCATTTTGCTTCTGCCCACACTCAGGGAAGGACAAACCTAGTCATGATTACAGCCCGCAGGAAGAGGATGTGAGCTTCTGTTTCAGCGTCTTAGCTATTTTAACTCAATATGTGTGCAATAGGATGCTGAGTCACTCAGAGTCCACACTGTATCCGTGCAAGTCAGGACCTATTGATTTTATGAAGATCTGATCAACACCTTCTACATGCCAAAAACAAACTTTTGCATTACAAACACAAAAAATAATTCTCATGGCATCTCCAGAGATAGACACGTATTATCACCTCCACCTTTCCAAGAGAAGAGCAGACAGATGGTTTGACATCAGTTTCCCACCCTGTGACAGAGTTAGAGAGGTCCAGATCTCTAAACTTCTACTCTCACTTTCTAAGAGATAGGTCACCCCCATTCCCATTGTTATTTTAGAAGCAGAAAGGTGTATCTGGATTTTTAAAGCCCCAAGTATTATTAAACAACAAAATCCACATCAGTGTGTGCTTTCTAGCAAAATCCATCTCTTTCAGAACTTCATAAGAACTCAATCTTCCAGATGTCTCCAGTTTGGACATCTAATTCCACCACAGAATGTTCCCCAACAAGAATTGCTTAGGTTTTCAACAGGAAATGAATGGGAGGAGCTGGCTTGTTGTGCTTAAGCAAACTGTCCTTATTTAACAGCCCTGCAACCCAAATCAATGACATAGAAGCCAAAATACTTGTTCCTGTGCAAGGGGAGCACAGCCCTCACCAGATCATAAAAGTAAAAGATGGTTTTCCACAGGATGCCAAGACCACAGTTTCTCACAATACCATCTTACTCTTCTTCTTTGATGCTACAGGACGTATCAGGAAATAAACAGAGTGAGAGTCTTAATGAATAAAGAGAATCACAGTAAGTAAGGTAGAAACCCAGGCAGGATTCACTGTGTACAGACAGCAGACAGATAATGGAGATTTTCTCTCTTCAGAGAAAAACAAAAACAAAAAACACAAGTTTCAAACAGCAGGATGGGGCAAGCAAGGCATCTTCCCCACACGTATGTTCACTTCTCCCATTACATTGTTACCTGAGTCCTGTTGGCAGTCTCCAGTCCTTCCCTGGGTCACCATGTGTGGAGAGGGGGAAGGTTTTCTCCTGTGTCCTGCTCTTTTGCAATCTCTCTCCTCACCCCTCCTGTGATCTTCTCTGGACTCAGAGTCATGGAGCCTCCTGTCGTGGGCTGTCCTAGGCAATGAGCGGCCCTGATAGCGGGGTTTATGGTGGTCTGGGTGCAACAGCTGGCTGCCACCATGATGCCAGGTTTCCTGCTCAGCTTCCAGCTCCATATCAAGAAGGGGAAGGTGCTTTTCTCTGTCTTGCCTTGATGGCTTTTTGTCATGTCGTACCTGGTTTGTGAGTTCGTGCTTTGACTCCAGATTAAGACTGAGAGGCCTCCAAGCCTTCTTTCTGTTGGCTGCCTTCCTCTCCCATGGCTCCCAGCTATCATTGTGGTCAAGGGCAGCACGTTCAGCCCCTCTTTCCAGGTCCAGGCTGGGAGGTCTCTGGGACCCCCCCCGGCTGGCCAATGTCCACTCCTGCCACTCTCTGTCATGCTGATGGCTGCTCCCGGCCTTGTGCGGTTGAGGAGAGCGGCGAGGATCCTCTGAGGGGTGACGCCTGCATTCAGAGGCATTGTCGGGTAAAGGTGAGGGCACTTTCTGGTGCTCTCTCCGCTGGTGCATGTGCCTCTCCCCACTGTGGTGTCTGCGAGGCTCAGAAACCTGCTCTCTAGAGTCACCCCGCAGATGTGCTGAGCAACAGAGGGGGGACAAACAAGGGAGGTGGTTAGTGACACATGGGGTTAATTACAACTAAATGAGGCAGGTCCCACAGCATGCAGAGGAGGGAGTTTGATGCAAGAAAGCTGGAAACGTAGGTAGAAGTGAGGAATGCCAGCATGGTGGGATTAGAAGGAAAAAAAATGAGGGGCAAGCAGGCAGTAGATGCTCACAGAATATAACGGAGGACAGGGTGAAAGAGCAGCATGACTAGCACAAGTGCAGGCAAGGGATGGAGCTGCACACGGGCCCCGGGGCTGGAGCAGAAGGCACAGATGCATCAAGAAACTATATCCAACCACCTCTAAGGTGAGATCAAGCCAGTAGTGAGATTAAGGGCTTTTATTGATGCAACTGGGGTGGAAAAACGGACAGCAGAGCAACCCATCTCTTGGAGACATGGCATTTCCTCGGGATGCTAGGAGGTTTGCAAAGGAGGGCACAAAATGGAGATGAGGTCAGGAGCTAGCAAAGAAGCGTAAGGAAGAATAATTCCGGCCAGAAGGGTCTAAGCAGAAGGTCAGGCTGAATCCTAGTTTATAAGAACTGGTGCCTTGCCTTGGCTTTAGCCACAAGATGTTTCATCAGAAATATCAGCCTCTCCTGAGCACAGGACATGACAACGCACATAATGACAATCCCATTCCACCACTTTTATGAGATCATGGATTACTGCAGCATATAAATACAAACTATCACCTATCTTTTGCAGGCCCAGAAGCTTCAGGGCCCATACTTACTCATTGCATAAACAGAGGTTTAGACTTTGACTGTAGAGAGGTGGCTAGAGAAACTTAAGGGCAGGATAAAACTGGACAAAAACTGAACTCCTAACTTCAGCAATGTAGGTGGAATAGCTGCTAACTAGGCAGTTTGGCCAAGCTGTTTCCTCTGTGCTTTCCAAAAAGCAAGTGGGAATTTTCTTTGCTTTTATTTTCAGTAGTAAAATGGACACAACTGTGAGAATGCAGCAGTCTGTCTTTACCCAATCTGCTAACCAATTTGTTCTCTAGTCAATGCATTTCCTAGAGAAAAATCATTGCGCAGAGTGAAATATTATGTCTACAGTAGCTTTTCAGGGTGAAGACACATTTCTGAAGAAAAAATTTCCCTGAAGCAGAGGCCGATTTGAAACAGAACTATACAAAAACAAGCAGAGTAAGTTCCTTCTCCACTTCTAAGTTTTTTGTAGTATTTAAAAATATTCAAAAGAGATTTCACTGCACATGGATTGCATTCTGTCTTAGGAAAGTCAGAGCTATTTATTACAATCATCCAGATTTTGGAATGAAAGGAAAAAAACCCACAACAGAACAACCCCCCAAACCCTTAATGTTCCTTTCAAATTATACTATTAACAAAACCCTTCCCAGAAGCTACAGAAAATCCATCTCAAAACAAATCTGTGCAACTTTTATCCAGAACGGGTGTATTTTTAAAAAGCTAGGTTACTCGTTGTAAGAGTAACCACAGCAGTTCCTGTGAGCGGTGGGTTTTGCTGTTCAGTTTTAGATCACTAGCATGATTTACTTTCTTTATTTGTTATAAACAGCAAATAAAAGTCTGGGTGACTTACTGAACAAGCGCTAGAGACTGAAGGCAAGAATCAGTTTCTGAATGATACCCACATGCGTCTATAACTCAGCATCTTTGAGAATTAGCTCAATTTTGTCATTAAGAAAAGCTCAATGAACAGAGCGACAGAGGAGGAGATCATGAGAAAGTGAAGCATGGCTTGGAACACAAGACTATGTTCGGAAAGGATCAGTGCAGATAACACAATCATGCCAGGCGGTTTGAGCGGGAAATTTGCTTTTGGTGAATCTCAGGGTGAATAAGCTTCCAGGCAGGTGCCAGTTCCTGTGGCACCTTCTGCAGGGGCAGTTCAAACACTCCTTAGGTCCTGATGTTACTCTCTCAAGCAGCATGTGACTGGGCGAGTACAGAAATATTTTTCATGGTACAGATACTTCTGTGAGGAACTCTGCCTTCCTTCACATCCGTTTTCCCCCTTTTTAAAAATTGTGATAGCTCTGGAGCAATAGCCCTAATCCACACTCCTTCTGGATGTGGGTAAATTTGTATCCAGTATAAAGATAGAAAAAAAAAAAAAAAACAGCAAATAAAGCAAGGGCTTTGTATGTTTAAGTTCAAATGTAAAGAAGATGATACAAACCAAGGATGCTAGAGCTTCATTGAACGGTGCCTAAGTACTTAAGAGGTTCCAGATCAATGTATCAGATGGTCTGGGCATCAAAATTCACTGCAATTTTTTCTAATTTTTAAGGAATGAGAATCAAAAGCAAAACCACTATGAATAGTCAAGCAAAAAAACTTTCTACTTCACCTCCTACACCATATATTATTGCAGGAAGAAAACTTAAACCCATGACATACCCTGCTCTCCAAATCCACCCTACAGTCTAATTTCAGGTCATAAGCTTTTGTCAGTTTTTCCTTTAATAATATCCACCCTATCCTCCCATCTCTGCACAGCAAGACTTCTTCTTATATAGTACTCTTTTCCAGGGATTTGCTCCACTTAATTCTGAAAATTAGGACGACGGATAGCCTTAAGGTTCCCGGATTTGTGTCTTTCCCAGCTTTATACGTGTAGCAGAACTTGTGGCCTTGTTCCTACCTAGGTACTGTTTTGCACTTTGTGCTATTGGTTCTCTTGGCTATCCTTGCACTTCCTCACAGTTGAGTCTAAACTATTTTGTGTGCCAGTTCAGATAAAACTATTTAAAATCACCAATGGTATTGATGTTAAAGAAAAAAAGGAGAGATTTGGTCTCCATTGTGACAGTCTATTAACTAAGAACAGCCTGTTTCTTCCCCATCACGTATTTCCTGAAGAAAGAACATAAGAACCACCACCAGCAAAAAGCAAAGCAATCCCCAGATTGCTCCACAATTAAATACACCCTGATTGTCTTTTCCCAATTTAAAAAAGCCTACATTAGATCATAAAAGCCTCCCAAGAGAAAGCAATACAGCCCCGTGAGTCATATCTTTTCCACAACATACAGTCCTAGATGATAATCACAGTGAAGACATCCTGTGGAAATGACCTTGTTATTCAGTAAGTCATTCAAAGCGATTGTGCTAATTTTAGTTCTTAGATACATACCTGCAAGGGATTATTTTTGAAAGGCTGTCCCATGAACCAGAATTTATTCCTTTATGCACTTACCAGTGCCAGCATCACAGATGAGCACCCAGAACCATTTCTCTTCAAATGCAAGTGTGGAATCATCCTGCATTTCTCCTCTGCACACTTGTAATATTATGCAGTAATAACTGTGGCTTATATACTATCTTTTTCCACAAGCCCCTTCAAAACATGTATGTGTGCACGTGCATACACATGCACAGACCGGATCTCTATCCTTTAGGCCACCTTTCAGAGCCTTAAAAAAATATATATAAAATTCTTTCCCTCTCCCCATCCCCCATCTTCTTAATTCTAGAATAAAGTCTAATCCTGACCCCTGGAAACTGCTGTTATAGGGCTGAGCATAGGACTGTAGGATAATGTCCCAAAATGAGATGCCAGATCAAGGTTCACCTGATCTTCACCCTTCATCTAGAGGAACTTACCTCCATTCTCTGAATAATAACTGTCTTCATAGACAGTGTGCCCCTGGGATTCTGGGTAGTGCTTTTTGCGCTTTTTTTCTTCCTGCAGCTCCTTTTGTTGTAGGAGACGGGCAATGTCCTACAGAGATAGAGAAAAACAGTCATTACCTTTCTCCGAAAGACATCTCCAGTTTATTTTATTCAAATATACATGTAAAAATTCTGATAGGTTAACTTTCCAGACTTGGCCATGACACAGTTACTTGCCCCTTGCACAGGAGAGCTGCCCAAGATCTGCATAAATTCACAATCCTTTTTTCTTGTATCTTGTCCTATGTTCTTGGCCTTTCATCGCAGTGTCTTTCCCTTTCATCACATGTAAGCAGATTGTTTTTGTTGCTGAACATCCGTTCTTCATGCTTCCATATGAAAGCATTCCTAGACCTGCTCATCCTATCATCACTACCAGTTTTTGGGCTTCATATGATTACCGTTCCTCATAGTATCTGGTTGCCTTCTGCATAAAAGCAGTGACTTCTTTTTAAGGAGAAGTTCTGGTAAGATGTTCTGCTCATCATCAGCGCTATCCCACATCCCATGCGTAGGAGGCCTGTAGCTTTCATTGTTTTATATCTGTGCAAAATGTCGCTACCAGGACACAGCGCCAGTGTAGCTAAGGCACCTCAGTAAAGATCTGGAAGTGTGAATTCAAGTCCTTCGTGGAGGGTGCTTCCAGCTTAGCCACTGATGCAAGGGGCCAGCTCAGCAACCAGTATCTGACCTCACCAAGGTCCACCTCTGAACTTTGAACCATGTAGCAGACTTGCAGGTTCCTATTCCAAAACCTGCTCCACCACGTTCCTATTCCACCTATACAAGAGTCCGGAAAACCTCAATGACCAAAGATGGACGAAGGTTCTGCATGTACAAACATGGGCTTTCAGAAAGGTTTTGGAAGTTGTACAAGTGTGCTCATACAAGTGGTGTACCAAACCTCCCTCTCAAACTCCACTAGCCATAAAACAAATAAAAAGATAAAGATTGTTTCAAGCTGAGGGCTCTTCTGACTAAACGGAGTTCCCAGAACAAGTCATGAACTTGCTTCAAACGGGGTATAATTTACAGGGGCTGTAAGATGCCAACAGGGAAATGCATCAGTTTGACAGATGAAGGTTGGAGTGAAAGAAAATCAAATGGGAAGAAAGGAGCAACACACAATGCAGGAGTGCTGCAATGACTGTAGGCTGTTTATCTTCTGTCGCAGCTTTGGCAGATATACCGTCAAAGAGAATAGCACTCCATTTTCCTAATTGGTTTTCCTTTGAGATGATTAATGGTTCAGTGAGGCCTACCAATAGTAAATAGCTCCTTGGGGCTTGTTTATTTGGGGATCCAGAAGGTCATGAGTCAGAAGAGCTGTTTTGGAGCTAGGAAGAGAAGCCAGAAGATATTAGCAAGGCAAGCTAACTCTTAGGATTTTATTCATTTAAGCCTCCCTAACCCTGAGCTGGCCAAAACTGTCAGATGTGGAAGATATAAGTTTAGTTGCTCTGATCTAAACCATACCTGAATACACCAAAAAAAAAAAAAAAAAAAAAAAAAAAACAGCAAAGGTGAATTTTAGCTATTTGATTCCTGAGGCCACTGATGGACATGGCTAGAAAGCAGTTTTTGCAGGGACCCATACCTTATCAAACATATTTGGGAAACTTCCAAAAGCAGCCACTTTGGCCCAGCTGTGGTACAATGGAAGCATGTTTCATTAGACTTACAGCTGAGGCCTGAAGACCCCTCCTGAGAGCACGGCTGGACCAGGCAACAGAAACAGGGAGGAGCCTGGTTCAGAAGTAGGAGGTTAGGAGATCCAAGGAAGCAGGGCAAGTACATTGCCTTGTCTCTCCCATCCCAGGCCACCTTGTCAAAGTACCAGTCCAGCTTCAAAGACCAAGTTCTCCCTGCACTCCCTTCCTCCCTACCACAGACGGTAGACTCCCCCCAACCCACTGTTTCTGTTTCTAGTCTTCCTTTAAGCCCCTAGGTGAGTTTGTAACGGAGACTGAGCCCACTTGGTAGACTAACGTCTTTATACATCCTCAAAGCAGAGGAAAAACATTCTGTGGAGGGCAAGGCAGCCACTCTTCTCTGTGCTCTGAATTTGCCTTGGCAGACAGAGTGATGAGAGCCTCTACAGAGCTGTACATGTAAAGTGAATGTTGCAGGTATGAAAGACATCAGTGAAATGCAAAGTCAGAGCCAACACCCTCCAAAAGCAAAGCCAACATTGACGGACTTTGGAAGGGTGTTTAAATATAAACTTATTTCAGGATTCGGATCAGACTTAAATGGTAACTAGCCTTATGAAGGACCTGGGGACAACACTGGCTCTAAAATAAACAAACAAACAAAAATCCCTTACCCTGGCTAAGTTAGCCTCTTCTAACACATACAGTGAATCTATAAACATATGAACTTAAGCACATTATCTCCAGGACTGGAACAGTTCAGGACTTGCAAATCCACATAAGCCATTTCTTACAAAGCGGACTTCTAGGCAGATAGGCTTAGTGCTTCATTTAAAAATCCTCTGCCCCAGACTGCAGATCTGCCCGAAGCACAGCACTGTCACAACACTGCTAGCCACTACTGATTTCAGGGAGTTATTAAATACGCTGGGTAAATACTACACTCTCGTGTGCAATAAGACTAGTCTGGCACGTGTCCCGTACCTGAGTAATACAGAGTGACCTGCAAGTTGTGTGTACAGATGATGTGCCAAGGGCTACAAGAGTGGCTCTGATGGGGTCCCCACTCCCCACAGCGCTGCCCTGTGCGGGGGTGTTTGTCAGCAGGTGCTTGCCTTTCTCAGGCTTTGCATCAGCACAGGAGCCCATCCAAAAGAAATAAGGCTAGCTGGGACCCTGGAAGGTTATCTCATCTTTGCCTCAGGGAAGCAGCATTGATTCAATCTCTCCAAAAGTCCCATTTCAAAGGTACGCAGTATCATCATACATTGGTTCTCAGCTACAGCCTAATCCAGTGCACAGCTAAATTTCAACCGCACTTGAGAATTTCCCATACACCAGCAGGAAGAGAAAGCTTATTAATGGCTTCTCCTTATTGCTGTGAGTCACATTCATTTAAAGACTGTCCCCATACAGCAAAGGCTGTCAGCACGCTGGTTTGACAGGCTGCAGGGACCTGTTCTCAGACTGCTGACATCCCAGAAGTTCTCCAATGTAAGTAGAAAGGAAAGGTGCAATTGCCACAGCCAGCATGAGTGCTATTGCATCCCCTTTACCTTCCTGACAAAAATCAGACAGATGGTCACATTTAGAGCACAAATCCTTTAGCCAGAGTGCTTCTGAGTTTTTTCCACTCCTTACCATGAGCTTCTCTTGTGAGCCCATTTACCTTTCCATGTCTTCTTAGACAGCTTTTGAGTACTCGTTTGGGCTTTATGGCACAAGAGAAAAGAAAGGTCTTACACAAGCCTCTGTCAATTAAGGACAGGTCCTTATTTCAGGTTCTTCCAGGACACACAGCCTTGTGTTCAAGCTCTTCCAATAGGACAAATGCTACCAGGTGCCTCTTAAGCGTTTTAGAGTAGCCGGACTTCTTAGGGAATCATTGTAATCAGAAATGGGGCCATACTTCAGGTTCTCAAATTTCTGTATCTCTCTTGAATACAAAATACAAAAACGATCAACAAATCAAATCTTTTGAAGGCCATAAACAACCCACACTGACCACTCCCAGGCAGTAGCAATAGAGCCATATTCTGCAATTGCAGAAGGAATCTGCTAGCAAGAGACTGCGCCTGAGTGTTCACACTCTGAAAAACTAACCTGAAGATGAAGGAAGGCAATGAAGAAGCTGGGGGTAGATGGTGGGCTGAGGGTCCTGCTGAAGTCTTCACACCAAGGACCATAGCAATCACAGCCCAGAACTGTCTCGAAAACAGTACATGTCTTCTTGCATATGAGAAAAAGTTCTCAGACTGCAGAAGCAATAATTTTCCTACACCAGGACTTTGAGCACCTCAACAAAACCCACTTATTGCTTGGCCTCCTTGTTAGCAAGGCCCCTGGCATCCACAGCCCTCCTGGTCCTTAACTGTGAGGACTACGACTGCAACAGGGCTCCTTGTATCACTACTGTGTGAGCAGCAAGGATCAGGCTTAACATCACACAAACCTGTGGCTAATGACTAGGAGATGTCTGCACTGGAACGGTCACTACAAATAGCCCTGCCATCCATACAGCTTTAAAGGTTACCTCATCTTTTTCCTCTTGCCTGCGTCGCTGCTCTGCTTCAAATACTAGCTTCACTTGGATTTCCTGAGCCATCTCGCAGTCCTGTCGTTCTCTAGAAGGCAAGAGGACGAGAGTTATATACAGCTGAAGTCAAACATCAGTCGGCCTGGAGATAGGGATAAAAAAGAGTGACAGAATCTATCTGATTTACACACAAGAGTTATTACTCAGTAGTACTGTGGAGCCTATGAACCCTAACCCAGCGCAGGACTCCCTGTGCTTATTGCTGGGCAAATACAGAAAAGATGCATCCCAAAACATTCACAATTGAAGCATAAAGCAAGAGAAAGCAGTTTAATAGACAGTTTATTAGAAGAGGAGACTGGAGCAATAAGATTTGGCAGGCCAAGATAACGTGCAGCAGTCTCTGCAAGCAGCCTACTTATGCTGAAAGGTTTTTGTATACGTAGTGCCAAAGGAGGAGTTTGAGGGAAGGTTAATATAGCTGTTTCTGGGCAGTGGTTTTCACAGGAAAGCCAGGAAGGAGAAAGTGCAGACATGCTTATGGGAAAACACAGTAAGTAGGCCAAGCGGAGGCTGGAGGTGGCAGCTTAGTAATGAATGAGAGATCCTGCTGAGGTTCAATGAGGTAGAGAAAGCAGAACCAGTGCAAAGAGGCAAGAGAGTGACATAAGTCGAAATGAGGAACAAGGAAGCTATCACAGCGATGCCATCGTCGATGCAGGAGCAATGCACAACTGCATTAATTTGGAATGGAAAAAGAAATATCAGAGTAATTAAGACATGAAATGAAAATTTCAGCAGTGTGGGTAGACAGGTAAGGCTATATTTCAGAAACATTATGCAAAAAGCATCCGCAAGAACTGTGCAGTGCTCAGCTGGGTGCTCTGAGGGACAGTGTTCTCACTGAGGCCCAGCAAACAGGCCTGAATGATCAGCAGGAGTTACCGGCTGGTTGGAGCACCAGTTCTTGGCTTGAGCTGGAAGCAAGGCACAAACGACCTGGTAAACTTGGAGGCAAAGGACTGGGAGGGAGTATGGGACAGAAGTGGAGGAAATGAAGACAGCAAAGGCAGAGAAGCATTTTCTGCAGTGAAACAGAGAGAAATGGCATTGCTGGAGAGGTCAGTAGCACAACAGGGGCCTCTTGTTTGGTAGGAAGTAAAGAAGAATGACAGAAGCGGAAGGAGTGAATAGGTACAAGGCTGGGGCAGGGGAGAAGGTCATTGCAGCAAGAAGAGCGTTTAGAAAAGAAATGCCACCTGGGAACATCTAATCTGTTAGAAAGATAGAAAAGGACATGGAGCAGGATGGAAAGGAAGGTTCTTTACTTCCATTAACTGCTTATTAGAATCAAACCTGCAGTTAGGTACTGCATGCTATTTATATCCCCTTCCTCAGCCCCAAACATACATGAATCTTAAGTCAGTATCAAAACATGACATTTTCTTCCTGTTTCCAGACTACCAGGCTTCTAAACATTTATGCATTTCCATTTACTGACCCAAGTACAGAGCCCTCACCTTGAAGGAGCTCATGAATTTCAGTGTTTGTAGGGTTGGAGCTATCAATAGGTCAAATAGCTTCAGATATCAGTTTCTCCTATCCAGTTAACAAAAGCTACAATCAAGCAAAATACAAAAATTTGCCAGGCAGAGACCTGTTTCAAGTTCAAAGACATACAAAACTCTTATGGCAGCAGATCTGCCGTACAAAAAGAGATCTTGGCAAACCTGGTACAAGCAGGGAATCACAGTCCCAAGCAAAACTCAATAGTTGAATATACAAGCCCTGGGGAATGGACTGTCAGTGTGCCTAAAATATTGGATCCCTTATGACTGCAGTCTCAGAGGACATGAATCCAGGTAGAAAATAACTTAGAAAGGTCAGACACAAAGTGCTGCAAGTCTCCATTTCCTCTTGGCACTTGTGAGCAGAGCTAACAGGCTAAGTTCACCACCACCAACTGTCTTGCAAAGTGTTTAAAATACATCTTACTGCAGACAAATAAGATTCTGAAACAGCTACTCATATTTCATAGCCAAGGCAACAAGGTCATCACTTCTCCATGCACAGCAAAGAACAGTAGAAGTAACTCAACAGCAGAAGCATTTTCTTGTTTCTGATGACATGCACCTTGGAATACACCGTATCAAGCTCTTTCAAAACCACTGAACAGCAGAGGATTATGTTTTGGGGGATTTTTTGTTGTGCAGCAGGTAATTAAATACTGAGACTGGATTAGTCATTTAACATAGCCTCGTCTTTCAACTAGACTGAGCATAAGTAAAAAAGTTAAAGAGCTTTTACAGCTCTTCTTGTCCTTTAGTTTCCTTAATGTGAACTCAAGTTCCTACCAGCCCCCAGAAATCACCCAGAGCAATATAAATGTCACTATCTCTAAACATCACACCTGCGTGTCCTTCTTTCCTGGGTAGCCAGGAGTGCTGGAGTGTCAGGGAAACTCTACGTCAGTCTAGTATTAAAAAAGAAATAAAGAGAAGAAAGAAAAAAGAAAAAAAGTAATGTGATTGGAAAGCTCCCACTCATGTTGGCTCTGGTAAATAATTGTTGCCAGATGTGGAGAAAAAAATAAACGGGTTTAATGGATTTGTTCAAAGGAGCTGCTTACATTAGTGCAACAGAGTCATCATAGCACTGAGAGGAAAACAAGGAAAGAGCATACTTTCATGCTATTTCAAATAGTAATTTTAGCATCCTTGGTGCTACTACGCCTGGCAGTGTGCAAGCTGCTCAACTAGATGTGAGAGAGACTTTTACAGAAGCATGAAAACAAAGTTTAGTGCTTCCCAGAATTCTGAAAAAGAGGGGGAAAAATTCATCTTTTCATTTATCTTCCCAAATTCATTCTTTCTTAGAGAATCTAGGATTTATAAGACAAGAAATTTGAAAATAAACATACACCCTCACAACCACAAATGCAATTCCCCACACCCAGCCCCTGAGTTTGGAGAGTTTTTATGATCCCCATTTCTAAAGGGAGCACCCTGTTCTGCTTCTGTATTTCTCCATTGCCTTCTAGTGTCAAGTTGTTCTAGACAACACAGTAAGCAATAACTGTGAGGATCATTTTGTTGCCAGAACACACTGATCTTCCACAAGGAAGAGACAGTAGAAATTTACAGAGAATTAAGGAAGAAAAAGATCCAGTTACAAAAGGATGTCTCCAACTTTTTATTGCTCTTGCAGAGGAGCTCCTGCTTTCGGGAGTGGAACTGCTGCTGACACAATGCTTTGCATCAGCAGTTCTGCCTGTAATTCGGTTCACGAAGTTAGCAAATCCCTTTTACAAAGTCCTACAGCAGGAAAATTGGTTCCAGTTCCTAGCAAAAAGGGATTGTCTCTGTATTTCCAAATGAATTTTAATGTTGTTATGTACATGCTCACACGGCTAAATGGTAACAAAGACAGAGCCAGTGAAATGAAGCACAAACTTCAAAGATGCATGTGTCTTCCTAGTGCTGTCTGACTGTGCTAGCAACGTGGAAAACAGTGGCTGATTTGTATCATCCCAGGCTTCAAATCCTTTTCAAGTAGTTCCTTTGAAGTGAGCCCTGTAGCTCACACATCTGCAATACAGAGTTCTGCTCCATTGCCATATGTGCCAGACAAAGCACCCTCGATCCATTGGCAGTACCTGGTGGGTGGCATTACAGAGCAGCAGATCAGCCGGGATGCAGCGCAGCAGCCAGGAGAGGTGTGCCTGCCTTCTAGGCCCTACATCTGCCAGGATCGTGTTAGAGGACAAGCATCTCTCTCTCTCTTTGCTTGTGACCTGACAGAGCCTTGCCTCCTAACCCACTTGTGAAATTTCACTCATTGCAAGAGATTGAGGGAGACACAAAAAGCAAGAAAAGAATCAAAGTCATCTTTTGATGGGGAAGCCCAGTTGGGGTTTCCCTGCCTCATTATGTTTCATTTTAAGAGTCACAGTATGCAGAAAGCCAAAATGTGAGCCAGAGGATTAGAGCCAGCTTGAGGCCTTGAGTAAACTTGTGCAGCTGTGCAAACTGGAGCACTTATTAAGGATCCTCCCACAGCTGCTGCTGAAGCCTGTGCCTGCAGGAGAAGGCCTGTCCCCAGCAGCCATCTCCCCACCTCCATCAAGTGACCCTGCGACAATAGAGGCAGCAGCTCCTCTTCCCAGCTTGCGTCACCCTGGAGTATTTGCAAGCACAAGCAGAGGCTTTCAGCTGTTTAGTGCGGTGGGACGCTACTGCACCACACTGAGCTCCTCAAAAGCACATCGTTAGGTGCAATGGAAATATGCCAATATCTGCAGTTTCCGTAAGAGAGAGAATTCATTATAACAGTATTCTTTCCAGGTCTTTCTCAGACCTTAGCCAGGACAAGCCCAAAGCAGGTGGCCAACGCGTAGCAGAACAAGAAAGCTCTCTTTCCATGGTCAGGCAACAGAGTCCAAGCCAGGACTAGTTCCCAATACCACCTTGTCCTCATTACTCCATGCTAAAGAGCCTAGCATCAATACTTTTACATCAATTGATATCCAAAGAAAAAAGAAAACAATGCAGGAAATGAACTATCAGTCAACTCAAAACTAAGCAGCTAATTGCAGTGCTCTGACCAAACAGGACATTTCAATGGCTCCATTCCACACTCACAGGTCTTTTTGTCGTTTCTGGATTTGAGCACGTGCTTTCAGATCCTCCTCCTCTTGCAGTTGCTTGGCCACCTGCAAGTCATGTTGCACTAGACGATTACGCTGAACATTTGTTGCCAGGTGATGCTCAACTGGAAAGAAACACAGACAGGAATTGCAAAAATCAACCTATAGAAGTTAATGGTAGGAAGAAGACAAAGCAAGTGAGAGGGAGATCCGAGCTGGAAAGGAAGATACAGTTTTCAGTAGGGAAATGCCATGCAACTTCTCTAGAAGTGGGAAAGTTCTGAACCGAAACTGCGCTAGCAGCTTGAGATTGCATTGTTTCAACACTGAGGGGGCTGCGTATAAGCAACTATTGCTAAAATAAAATCTGCATATCTTAATCACATCCAGATGTATAAGGAATGTTTCTTAGGCCTTATATTTCATTTTCAGGCCACAGAGAATTATCCTAGATTAACAAAGTGGGGGTGGAAAGGACCACCAGAGGCCACTGAGGATGAGCTGAACCTAAACCGTTGCTGAGGGATCTTTCCCTAATTTACTCTCAAGAACCTCCAGGGATGGAGCTTCTCTCCCCCTCCACATAATCAATTCCAGAATTTCACCACCTTTATATTTAGCAGCAGAGCAATTCAATACTACAGAAAGTCCTTTTCCATACATGGATACTGCCTGCAAGGAAACATAGCTACAACAGCTGCAGCCAAAAGCCAGCTTTAATTCAGTTGTCTCAAGTTCTAGCAGCAAGGATAACTTCAGCACAAGTTGCATCTCAGTGGAGTAGCTAGAACGGTATTAGCACCTTGTACCAGTAGATACCACTGGTCTTGGCACCCAGCTAAGCAGATTAGAGAGGCCACCACACCTCAAACTGCAAAGCAAACATACACCAAGTAACAGATAAGCATGTAAAAAAAATCATCAGTTGCTTTTGAAAGTCTTGACTATGCTTTATTTTATCCTGGTAGTGAGCAGCTGCCCTATGTCAAAACGTCTTGAAATGTCTCCTTTCAAAAGGCAAGCACTAGTGATTCTGAAATAAAGTAAACAAAAAAAAAAAGTAAACAAACAGGCTTCTTTTGATTGCACCTCAGGTTGGCCTATAAAACCTGAAGCTTTCAAAACTGTTAGTCATTTCTAAAATCTTTGCACAGTAATGAAACCTCAACTCCACTCCCACATGCCTAAACAAAATAAACTCTAAAAGAGATTACAAAATTGAATCACTGAAATGCAACTGTCTCTAGTGTGCAATGTGAGCTGGAGCAGAACGCGTAATAGGACAGTGAAGACAGGAATAATAAACCCTATCTCATTAAAAAGAATAAAATGAAATAAAATAAAAGCAGGGAGGATTTTTCCTAGCAAAATCAAACAAAAATAAATATCTAGTGGGACAAGTTTGCTTCGATTTGCCCCGAAGAACATTGTTACTTACTCTCTTGTTCCTGTAGGTTATGGGCCAAGGTATGATCTTCCAGAACAGCAAAGTCTCGACACACTGTACGTAGAAACAAAGCCAAGAGAATTAAGATCAGAAACAAAACAGCATCAAAAGAGATATCGGGGTGAGGGGGACATACACACAAATAAACCTGATGCTTGCTTTCCATTTGCTGAGGCCTAGGCTCATGCTTTTTCCCGTCCTGCACTCACAGTGATTTTCGCATGCACTTACTTTTTTGGCCCCGTTTACATAACAAGCCTTCTCCACTCTTCCCTCCACCTCAGGTTCTTCAGTTTAAGGCCAAAAGTGCCCATGACAGCTGCATTGCACCTTCTGTACAACACTCTGTATTCACATCTTTAGTGTGGTCAGCTAAAACCCACCATTCGTGCCTTAATCATCACTTAAATTAGCATGGCTTCTCATTCTAGCCACTAGCTCTTACTATGACTTTCTCTGCCAGGTTAGAGTCTAACAATAGTGTTTTCGCCACACAAAGGTGCGTGTGCACTATGAGTAGGTGTCCCCTACAGCTCCTTTCTGAGAAACAGAGTAGACCAAGTGCCACGTCTCTTGCTGCAAGACAAGAGGTTGTGTCAGCAACCATTTTACAATAGTTCCCTCTGCCTCCTGCAAAGCTTCATCGGCTCTTTAAAGTGTAAATGCTGGATGCAAACCAAGAACCCTTCCGTTGCTCTTCTGACCATTGATGCTCTCTCCTCATGCTTGCTGGGAGCCAGTACCCAGGGACTGCATCTCTTTTTTGCTCCACACAGCACTGGCAACTCCTGCTGCTGGGCTGTGTATTCTTTATAGTCTTGTCAGAGCCACTGCTCTCAATGACACAGACCTCCAGTGTGGCCTGTGCTCCTCATGCCAAGCTATGTGAGAATGCCTTCTCACATTTGTCTCTGTTGGAGCATGTTTCATTTGAAGTGACCAAGTTAGTAAGCAGTACAGATGGCTGTGCAAACATGCCCCACCATTAGTGTTATAAGCTCCCCCAGCTTTTGGGTCATTACAAATTCCTAGCAACATCTTTACGTGTACTCTGAAGAAGGATGAAAGTCTCAAATAGCACTGGGACCAGCACCAATTGCTGTGGCATCATATCAGAAACATCTCTTAACCTGTATGACATATCCTTACTGGTAATGCACGCAGACTGCACACAAGTTTCTAATGCAGAAAGTTAGACCACAGCAATTTGAATAGCTTAAATATAATTTACTGATGTAACAAAACGTTGTAATAGGTAAAACTAGTAACCTGAATTTGGGTCTGTTTGGAACAGCCCACATTCCAAGGAATTACCTTATCTGACAACATTGCATTTCTGTGCCGTAACTAAATCCTCCAGCAGCTTTCCCAGGGTTTTACCATTGTTCCCAGGACTGCTCTTCCCCAACAAAAGAGTTTGAAAAAAGTCTAAAGGCAACTCCAGAACAAGCAAGCCACAAAACTAAGGTTGGGGGTTGGTGGGGGCGGGTAGCCTTAACGCTCACTTAGCGGCTAAGAGCTCTGAAGACCCACAGAATCAAAGGAAAGCTCCTATTTAAGGAGATAGGCCCAAACCTGACATGGAACCACAGGAGAAAGATGGTCCCTCTCCAGCCCTAAGATAGGGCTGAATGGATATTACTAGTCCAGTACAAGAAGCTGTAACGTTTACTTTCTAATTCTGAAATGTGAGGAATCAATCTTTAGACTTATCTTGAGAACTAAAAAAAGGTTTTTTTTCCTTTAACTAAATGAATAAATAAATACAAAAAAAAAAATAGTACTGCATTGTTAGCTCTTTACAGAATCCTGGGAGGGTAGAAAAGTCACACTTTGCTCTCAAAGTGTCCTACTCCACCTCTCAGCAGCTAGAGGTTAAAGGAGATGCAGCCTTCCCTATCTGTAGGGGCAACCAGAGAATCTTTTACCAAAAGAGCCTGTTTTGTTCATGAATACGGTTGAACAAAGCTTTTCACAGCATGGTCAGCAGCATCAAGTTCATAAAAGGATTTTTTTTGAAGATGTCATCCTGGTAGTCCTACAGTGAAGCATTTCAAGCGTAGACATCACCAAAGGAGATTTCACACATCTCCTACACAACACAGCTAAAATGCAGCCTTCCTTAAGGAAAAGTTGTATTTTTATATAATTCCATTTCCTCACTAATGTTCAAGGTAGTCCAAGGGCTATCAAAACATTTTCAATGCAAAGGCTGTTTCTTGGTCAATTAAGGGACTTCAGAGAGGAAAAAAAAAAAAAACCATGGAAAACATTAAATTTTTGACCTAAGATTTGGTTGTTGAGATTAAAAAAAAAAAAATTCCATGGAAATTGTTGGTGGAAACATGCTTTTCCCACCTTGCTTATTCCTTTCTCGGTGAAAATTGTTTTCCGTACAGCTGTTCTCAGTCCCTAGAAGAACTGGACCTGGAGAAGCCAAAGCAAGCTGCTCAACAAATATGGAATCAGCCCTTAGCATTCCCAGCAGGGATAAGCACAGTTTCTTAAAAAGACACACGAAAAATGACCTAGAGACAAACTAAACAAGAATGGGATGAGCTCCCTTTGGCGCTATAGTCTGCAAGAGGCATATTTTTGCAAGTGCCTATCACTTTCACACTTGAAATGTGTGCACTACAGTAATACGATCCCTTAGTGACTCACTTTAAGCATGTACAATTCTGGATGGTGCAATTAAGGATGCTCTATCCACACTGTAGGAAAACACAGGGGCTTATTTTTAACTAGTTATGATAGGCACTGGGGTAATAAAACACAAGAGTCATACCCATAATGGAACAAAGACACACACAGCATCCATTCAGTCTTTCGCCAGTATATACACATCAGCTTCTCAGTGAACTGAGAATAAACTGTGACCTGTGCCCTGAATCAGTGATAGAGTTCTCTATTCTCGGTATTTCAGTGCTCCTGCCTTAAATTCCCATTGAACGAGACAGGAACGCAGCGTATGGCAGATGTGCTGAGAGGGGCCCTGTGTTGCTGATTCCTGTGTTTTTTCCTGAATATGATAAACTAAACTGCTTAGTGGGACCCAAGAGAGGAGCATGTCCTGTTCGAAAGGTATGGCACAAAGCAGAGTCACAACATGCTTTCGAAGCTGCAAGCAGGCGTGCGAACCACTTCTGTTTCACTCCGAGGCGGCCACCTCTGGGGAAGACCAAGGTTTCTCTTTAGCAAAGCAGAGCAACAGCCTAGAAAAGAAAGTGAAAACACCAAAAATCCCCAGAATATACTAAAAGTACAAGGGGAATTTATGAGGAACCCATTTATGAAAGTGTTCAGAGTTTGAGAAGATACAACATTTCCATCATGGCAAAGCACAGAAAACACTACAAAGAAACGAGAACACAGCCACTCACCAAGCCCCGATCCCCAAAGCCTTCCCTCTTCTCCCATTGATGCACATACATAGAAGAGCATCAAGATGTTCCTCTGCACCCCAGCACCTTCAGTAAATATCTAGAGGAGTTTCTAACTGTGTATATTAAGAGGTCAGATAAATGTTTTATTATATTCAACAGAATTTTTGGTTTTGCCTGGCTGCATTGGAGGTGTGTTTTTACAGGTGATAAAAGGAAGACAGGACTCCTGCTTCAAGTGACTACTACCAGCCCTCACTTCAGGTCCAAAGCAAGGCTTTAGAGAAGGAGAGGAACAAGCAGGAGGGTGGAGATGAGGACAAAGACTACAGTAATACGATCCCTTAGCGACTCACTTTAAGCATGTACAATTCTGGATGGTGCAATTAAGGTTTTGTTGTTGCTTTTTTTTATTGCAGCTCCCTTTAAAAAAGGAAAGAGGACACAAAACACTAAATAGCATTGAAACACTTCCAGTGGGCATTTGAGTATAAATAAAGAAAACGCTTCCTTCAGCTACAGGACCGAAAAAACCACAGCCGAGTTTCGGGAGCGGTGCTGTTTGCCCATGCGTGTCACATAGGGGTGCCTGGTGTTCAGACACACACAGTTTTATGGAATTGGAGAGAAGGGGGGAAATCTTGTCCAGATAAACTTTACTATTGTAGTCCCCAATACTTAAATCCACAGGATGTTTATGAAACAATCACCTGCCTCTGCTCACATCAGCATCATCCCACCTGCTGCTGGGAGGGCACTCAGTCAAGAGGGTCTGAGGTTCAAGCCCTGGCTAACAGCTGAGCAAAGATAGCACAATATAAAACCACAGAGAGTCAGCCCCAATCCAGTGTTGTGCTTTTACCATATCTTCCAGAAGCAACACTGGCTCCTGACAGTTAAAAAGAACTAAGGAAAAAAAAGTGCTATTTTTAACTGTAATAGTTCCCTGATGAAGTTCATTGCACAGCTGCCCAAACAACAGCTGTACTAGCAACACAAGGGGTGGGGGTGCAGTACAGAGGTAAGGTTGAACGTTTGAGATCTGCATATTTAAAGACCGCTGCTGGAAGAAATGCTGATGAAACCGCATCCCAGCCCTTCCCTAGTTTTTTTCCACACAGGCTCATGCACTGCTCTGGTCCCGACAGTATTTGAGAGTAATAACGTTGATGGCACCAGCAGACGCTGGCTCCATCCTCCCTTCCCCAGACAGAGGCACATGTATAGAGAGGAACTTTAGGGGTTCTTTGGCACTTTCTACCTACTTGGGGGGGGGGGGGGAACAGTGATGGCAAAAAATATGTGTGGTGTGCAGACGAGGAAGTGGGAGGGCTATGGTGGAACATAAACACTCTTCTATCTACAGTCTTGCACCAGCCCCAGAAAAGTCTCATCTCCTACACTGAGCTTCATCCCTAGATATACAGCACTGATTTTTAACTCTTTTTGATTCATAAGTTGCTACAAATTTTGCAGAGAAAGCATGGAAAAGTGCATATGCTTGTTTTATTGCATAGATGGGTTTGCTTCATCTAGTTGTTCCTTCAGACACCTATTAGAAATAGTACCTGGGTCCCCAGGATTAAAAAAACCCTTCCCAAAAAATAGGGAAAGCACACCCTTCTGGTCCTCACAGCCTATGGACCAGAGCTGAAAGCCACGGGATGCTGGAGACACAAGGCAGGGATGGTTGTTCCTGCCTCAGCTGTTTCGGCTTTTCAGGCCATTCTATGTCACTTGGAGGGCAGTGCCTGAGCCAGGCAGCACACACAGCCCAGGGTACCACCACATGCATTTCCCAACTCACGCTCTGAAGCAGCCTGTTGCACTATCTCAGATACAGTACCACCCTCAACACAGCTGTGTGGCACGCAGACAGGAGGTAGCACCCACTCACCGCCTGCCCTATCTGCATGCACCCCCCAGGGGCAAGCAGGGATGAAGAGAGTTTGTCTGCGTGGACAAAGCCTTGGGACAAGCCACTGCTGGGCAGGGCTGGAATATGAATTCAAAAGCTGTATCTTGAACCTGTGATGATTATCCTACAAAGATCCAGTACAGAAGGAGGGAAAACTGGATGGGTATTTGTGATGCACTTGCTGCAGAGCGGAGGCAGAAGTTAGGATCCCAGGTGCTGGGGTTCAATCATCACAAGCAGTTCCTAGAGGAAACAGTGCAGAGCAGGCTTCTGGGGCAGCAGCAAGCCTTGTAGCTGCTCACACATTTGGGCCCATTTGCGTGTTGCTGAAGAAGCCACTTGGCTGTGCACACACTGTGTTCAGCCGTTCTTCTAAGCCTATTAACGGACAGCTTGAGCACACAGCTCTTGCTTTGTGCTGCTGAAGCCTCTGGCAGAACATGAGGCACGAGAAGACCTTTCATCATCGTCAGAAACTTGGCTGGGCTGGCTGCCTCTAGCTCGTTTGAGCACATTATTCCTGAGTCTTGTCAGCGTGAGAACAACATGCAAAGGAAGATGAGAACATCCTCTTCTGAACCCAATGAAGGGCTGTATGACCGCCAGGTGGCAAAAGATGGGAGACACCTGCAACTCCCTGGCAAGCTTGGGGGCCACGGCAAAGGCAGAATCCTCCCTCAAGATCAGACCCTGTGCTTGTGGCATTGAGTCAAGCATGACTGCAAGTGCAAATGAGGCCAAGAAAACCAGCCCTTTCTCAAAGGCATGCATCCAACAGTGAGGTAAATACAAAATAACTGGAGATATGCACCATTTCAGACCATGCCTGGCCTTCTGAAAATAGGCTTCATCTCTCCTAGTCCTCATCACCCCAGCATACTCACTACTCACAGATATTATTTGCACAGAGTTTGTGCTGGGAAATAGGATGGCCCTAAAGACAATGGAGAAATTCAAAATTTCTCTTCTGCAAGAGCCTTCATGTTCAGGGAGAAAAAGAAATCAATATCCTTATTTCCTGATTGTGTGTCTACGAAATGAAAGATAAGATTAATGCACGTTCACTGCCGTAAATTGACCTGACTTCACATCTCTGAGCCCTGGCGGTGAGCCATCAGATGGTCACACAGCAGCAGGGGTGCAATCAGAGAAGCTACAATTGGCAAGTCCAACGAAGCATAAAAAAATAACAACAGGTTTACCAGAGTCTGATTAAGGCAATCTGTCTTGCCACAACAGGGAGTGGGCCTGGGATATGCACTTCCGGCACAGCTGTGAGAGTGAAGAAAAAAAGAAAAAAAAAAAAAAAAGAAACCACACAATCCAACAACACAGCCACTTCCACAGCTAACAGAAGCGCCAGCAGGGGTAGAGACCCTCAGGAGCACAGCTGGAAGCATCACCCTTTGCAGCAGTGGCATGCTGGAAAATCCTCAAAATGGCATGAAAGAGGGATCCAGAGGAGAGCTACTCCTTAGGCTCCTAACATAGGTTTCTGTGCTGGTGGGAATTAACTCTGAAAGCATGCCTTCCTAAGTAGTGCTGAAGCAATGCCCTGCATTTGGGGCTCCTGCAAGTATGGTTCCAAGCCCTGCCATTATGGCTGAGATATGAATGTCTCTAGGTGCAATTACTTGCCAAAAAAGAAAACAACAAAAAACCACTTTCCTTTATACATTCGGCCATCTGCCTCACTAGCTTCCTCCAGCATTACCTCAGCTTCATAGCTCAGCATTTCTAACACTGAGCCACTTTGAAGCAAATGAGGTAACCACAACAGAGAAGCAGAGGCAGCCTTACATGTTGCTAGTATTATTTACATGTGCAACAAAGCAGATAAAGTAGCGTCCAGGAAGAAGTTGTGTGAATATGTACTGCCTCTGCAAAAAGTCAAATGCCACTGACTTCTCAAGTGACAGCTGGCTTACAGGAAAACACACACAGCAGAGCAGCCTCCGAGCTATACACAATGCACTTCTTCCATGAACTCTTAACCATGTTTTGACATCAGCCCAAGGGCTCTCTTGATTTGCACTGCCTTTCTGACTTGCTCTGGGACACTGGCCAGTTCAAGACCCAGAACTACAAACGCGTGTCCCAGACAATTCCTTGGGCTTTAAAAACCATCTCTTGGTCCCCACCAGCCCTGCACTCCCAGTGTTTCATCAGCATCATGTGCTGGCTAATTGACAAAATAAACTAGAAGGTGTGAGTCATGCTTAGTTCAGAGCATCTGCCGTTCCTGAATCTCAAAGTGAAGGACAGGATGGAGGGAAGGGAGAGAAGAGACAAAAGAAGTGACACAGGAAAAAACAGTTTCATCAGCTAGAAACCACTTTAAGGCCTACAGAGTCGACAAATCAGGGACAAATTAAGCTGAGAGCAGCAGGTGCAACCTTTTTCAACCTAGTGGTCTCAGGAAGATGCTGAGTTATTAAAAACCTGCAGATTACAGAAAACACTGAAACCCTCTTAGAGGTCCCTATCAGCAGGGGCTGGTGAGGCCACTCCAAACTCAGTAAGTGCTTCAAAATCTGCTGATCCTTCCCCTGAATTAAAGCTAACCTGAGCAAGCAGTCACCCAGCTGGAGGCAAGAAACTATCCAGAAGGATATTTCCAGAGGAAACATGCAACTCAGACGTTTCCTCCTCACCTCCAGCAAATGAGGAGTGAAGCTGTTCTGCAAGATACACAGCCTGACCTCGCTGCTGTTCATTTCCTTCCTGCTTCTCCTGCTGCACCAAGAGATTCCTGAGCTAATACCACATACAGGCACCAACAGAGGCTGGCCAGCACATGCCTTGGCTCCTGTAGCTGGAGTTGCACAGACAGCATTCCTGGGACCTTATTCACCACCTATGGTCAGTGCCAAGGAACTCAAAAAACTCCCACAGGGAAGGGGAACACTGCTCTGAGACAGAGGGCAGGGCTCGGAAGCCTGGGGAAGAGAAAGAAGATTTCTGCTTCTCAGCCACAGCCTATCTCACACAACTGGGAGCTACGAAGCAGCACAAAGAGGCTGGGCGGCCCCACTGGGTATCAGATTCCCAAGTCGTGGCCTAATTCTTAATGGGTAAATATCTACAGTAAGAAATCTCTCTTTAGAACCAGAGTTTTTTTTATTGGTAATCTTGGCCTAGAAGCTAACAACAGCTTGGGGTTTGGGAAGGCAGTTACTCTCTCTGTTCTTAAGCTGATGCCCTGAGGTTAGGGGCATATAGAGAGGTTTGGTTCTGTCTGCACCATTCTCCAAAAATAAGTTCTCACCAGTCCAATGAATGCTTTAAAGAGAAAGAAAATATATTTATTTTGGAAGCAATCCTCAGAGCACATGTCTATTTTTTAACCTGCCTTGAAATAGAAATCAGCAGCCCTCCCTTCACGAAATGCCTTCTCCGAGGCTATTTGTTTAGCATTCTCACTTCTGTAAATGTGCCTGTGAACTGAACTGTAGAATAGTCCTCCAGCTGAGATGGCATCTGCTGAACACCCCAAAGCAGATGGGGATGTGCTTTTATGGTATGAGCAGGAAATGGAGATACACAAGACTGAAAAAAACCACACACACACACACACAATAGACCTCAAGAGGTCATCCTAGACCATCCCCCAGCCACAAAGCTTGATCAAGTTTAGCATTCCGCCTTTATTACAGAAAGTGGTTATTATTTTTGTCATTAGATAATTGCAACCTAATTAACTTCATCTGCAGTCTTCCTATATAAGAATAACTGTCCTTATCCCCTACGTTTAACACAACCCACAGGTCAGAAATATTAAAGGCCATATCTATGATTTTCAGAAGAAAATATTGAGTTGGAATGCTTCAGGCTTGGATATACTGCTGAAAATGGCCTTGATCCTTCAAGAGCACTGGTAACCTACGCTTTGAAAATTCAGCTCTTTCAGGAGTTTAATCCTGGATATGAAGCACTTGTAGTCACAAGAAATTCTCAAAAAACCTGAGTCCTGCAGTCAACATTGCTGCTATAGCTGCTGCCTCCTATTCCAGGAGTGTCTGTGCATTGGAGGTACTGAACACACGCACTGCTTTGTCACTTTAAAGGAGAAAGCGGATACATAAGCTGCTGTATGTTAATGTATGTGAGCCTCTTGCCATTACCTGTCAGACTCAGAACACAGCTTTATCTTCTCCATAGCTCTTTCTTGAATGCCCCAGTGTGCATCAACATGTACAGGACTGCACAGCCCCAAAAGAAGGTGGTCACTCATGAGCTCAGACATCATACCACGGACCATTAATAACACTCAGGTGGACAGGGATAAAAATGTCAAGGCAGATACATCACTCAGATGACTCCTCTTGTTCGATATCATAGCTAAATAGTAGACCCCAAGCAGCCAAACATTTTACCCAGAATATTCATTACTTAGTTGGTCTGTGTGTGGAGGAAGTTGGTCTTAACCACTACAGAGAACAAGACTTTCCTCTGCAGTTATCCTCCCTAATATCCGACACAGCTGCAGTTGACTCAGCCAGCTCCGATAGACTCAGGAGCCAACAGTATGTGCATAACATGAACAATTAACAATAAAACTAGACAGAAGTTTTCCACCACTGCCCCACAACCATGGATCGCAGCAGAACAAACACCACTGCCCCACCAGCTGTGTTTTACCCTCACTTCACCCAAGGGCAAACCACCACGCAGGTCAGCAGAGGATAGGACAGCAGCTATCTCCACTAGGAGAGGTCAAAACTCTGGTTTAGATGTCCCCACGAGCACTATTGTAGTTGTCAAAGGTGCCTTCAGAAGTGCCCCATCAATCAGATGCTGCCACACTTCTTGGGGGGGAGGGGTCAGGGGATCTTTTGCAGACAAAACTAAAAAAGCTATCGTGATGTCCTAAGTCCAATGCTACTCATTTAAACTGATGCAAAGGAGGGGAAAGAACAAAACACACGCGCACGTGCGCTCTTTCCATGTGCAACTCAGAATAGCCACCCACTCAGGAAAGTCTTCAGGCACGGGGCTTGCATCTGAAGAGATCTGCACTATATGCATTCCCTCCCCCTACACCCATCTTAGCAGCAATCACTGTATTGTGCTTTGGTCTGTTAAGTAGCTTTCATTTCAGGATTTTAAGCAATTTTCTTTCACACAAAAACACTGGAGGGACATACTGGATTTCTCAGATAGGCAAAACTTCTTGTTCTCTGCTAAATGCAAGTTTAAATCCCTTGCTCAATTTGGTAAGTTCTCTGCAGAGGACTGGCAGTTTCACCTTGCAATTCAGGCTAGCATTCAGGAGCCATGGCACCCCAGAGCACAGATGCTTTGCTAGCGTTTCTAAACCTTCAGTTTCAGGGCATAGCGAATAAGCTCACACAGCAGCTCCAGAGAAAGGGTGGTTTACAGCCTGAAGCTGAGATAATTCAAAGTGTCATCTCTCCCAAGCTTTTCCTCCTGCTCTGTCCTAAGAGAGGACCCAGCAAAACACAAGGAAGACAGGACTCAGCAAGAGAGCTCTCAATACCTCTCTGATAATAAGTCCATGCACCAACAGTTTTGTGACTGGTTATACCAAAATAGCTTCTTCTGAAAATCTGACCCCCCTGTAAAAAGCGTCAGCTGCCAAGAAGAGTTCCAGTTCCTCTTAAAACCTTGCAGTGTGGTTTTATGCCACAAGGGACCAGCGCTAGTTTGGAAGAACAAGCAGCTCTGGATGGAGCAAAGCAGCAGACAGACTTTCTTGAAAATGTCACTTTTCTTTCAACGTTCGAGTGACTAGAGCCAAGCCTGAGACTGCTCAGAGGCCTGTAGCTAAAGCTGAGCTGCAGCTGGAAGGACAGACTGCAGCATCAGTGCATTTACTGCACATACTTACAAAGAGAAGCAAAGCTCCGGCAGGATGGGCCTCAGGGCAGTTTCCCAGGCTTGCTGGAAACCTAGTCAACGGCTGCATCCCAGCAGAAGGTGTCTGAACCAACGCTGCAGTCAGCCCTTACTCCAGCACAGATTCCTATCAGCTTCCTCTTTCCTCAAAAGGCAGCTGCCAGGCTGTGAGGTCTCTCCCTCCTGCACTCATTCAGCAGCTTCTAGTGCTGCAGAGGAGCCTTCTCTGCAGGTCCAGTCTGCAAGGACAACTTTCCTGCTTTTCGCACACCAAGAACGCTCTGCTTCATTTCAAAAGCCCTTTTCTTTGCTCTGCCAAGTCTTCTCAGGTTCTTGTTCTCCCCCTTCACTTCCCCTGTTTAAGTTCTCCAAGTTTATATTAGTCAGCACGGGAGAACATGAAGTACCAAAGCTGGCCCTAGACCAGCCAAACCTTCACGTCTATCTACAAAACAGTCACCAGTCTGTAGGGTTAGAACAATAACAATACAAGTCCCTCTTCCTGCCATAGCCTTGTGTCAGCACTCTGCCCCAAGAGCAACTACAGATTTAAAACAGTAGCATATGAGGGTAAGAATGTGTCCCTGGCCTCTGGGGCCAGACGGGCAGGGAGGTAATGCTCACGGCCCAAACCTGGAGCAAACTGCTTCATGGCATCTGTCCTTAACTCACACACGCTGTGAAGCATGAGAAAGCAGCAGGCTGTCATCCTTTAAAAGGCCTTCCCCCTCAGTCCACAAATACCTCCAGTTCAGCCATACCTTTAAAAAGACTAAAAACAGGACTTAACAGGTTCCCCTGTTATGTGGCCAGAGATGACCCTCTGGGCAATGCCTAGAGCCTAGAGTAAAAGATAACTGAATATCTTGGTCAGGACTGGAGGCAAACCTGCCTTTCTCTTCTGCTCCATAGCACAAAGGATGTGGGAAATGCTAGCTGAGCTGCACAGTCCTGACTATGGACCAGCCCCCCGAGCACTGCAGTCAAGGTCAGGAGAGCCAGCCTCTTCCCAACACCAGCTTCCTTCGGAAACCTGGCGCCAGCTGAATCACCAGCAGGAGAGCTGAGCTCTCTAAGCTGCAGTGCTCGCTGCGTGCCACGGAAACAGCCAACACCCTGGCGGCCTGGAAAATTCCCACGTCTTTCCCTACTGTCCTACATCGCTTCACACCAGCTCTCAGCCATTCGTCCTGCAGTACTGCCAAAGACTCCAGGAGGTAGTGTTGAATTTGGGACCTAAATACCCCCTTTCCCAAGTCAGGCGGCCTCCCATCATAAAATAAACTTCAGAACACAGAGAAGAAAAACGTCCTCCTATCAGAATCCCATGACTAACGTTTACCGTGCCCATAACAGATGCATGAGAGGTTCAGATGCTTTCACAGTGCAAAGCTGTTCCTATACCATGGAGGAGGCTGCCTCTGAGCCAGGCCTGTCCTGCCCCAGCCCCCCAGGCTAGCTCAGCAATGACAGCACGTTTCCTGCTGCGGTGTGCTCCAGCATCTTGCCCTGCCTAGCTGTAAGGGGCCCACACGACATCCACCGGCTCTTTTGGAAAGGCTTCTGCAGAGAAATACCTCTCACTGCCAGGAAATATTGCCATCTGCATTCGATTCCTTCTTCCCTTTTGTCCCACTGCTTCTTGGGTCAGCCTTGTCACTCTCCTTAAGAAATGCCTGTCACATAATTCCTTCAAATATTTGCCTAATTATGTCCTCTTCCCTTCTGTCATCACTTACAGAACACCACATGTTTAGCCCACATAACATTTCCTCTTAAGCCAGTTGCTCCAACCACAGATTCCTGGTTCGGCAGAGCTCCTGGGAGAAGAGAAAACCATGCATATGCACACACATGAACTCAAAGCTTTACTAGACATAGTTTTTTAAGCCATCTTTGAAAAGAGAAGTGAAGAAGAGTGACTCACTTGCTAAGCCACTTCAGCTTTCTGTCCTGAACAGCACTCACCGCAGCAAAGGTTGTCAGGAGTATACAAACCAAGCCACTACCAACACTGACCCGAAAAAATCAAATTATTTTTATCATCACATCGGTGGCAGAGCATGCAAGTACAATAATCATCATTTAAACTTCAAGAGCCTGACACAAAGCCTTCAAGCACAAACAGGCTGCACTGAGGGTCTGAGCAGGGTTTCCTCTGTGCCTGTTTTCCAGGGATGGTTACATTCATCTCAAGGGCTGATGGCTTAATTCACAAGGCACCTGGGGTGATTAGTACATTTTATGAGCTCCCAGGCTCAACTAGTCTCCTCCATTGAATGCACCGCTCATGACAGCCCTGCCTTGCCCTTGGGTTGCATCTCTCATGTGCGCAGTGTGGTGCTGTGCCTCTTCCTGCCCTTAGTAGCCCAAACCACAGGGCTCACGGCAGCCCGGCTGAACAGCTCTGCCAGCTGCAATACAGCACCAAGGCCATACAGCACCTGCCTTATGACTACTGCGGTGCCTTTTTCATACAGGGAGCGAGCCTTCTCTCCTGGGAAGGCTCCAATTTCTGTTTTAAAAGGGAAACATAAATGAAGTGTCAAGAGACTTCCATGAGGTCTGATCATGTGTCCAGTGAATAAGCCAGCACTGTAAGGTGAACATGGAGCATCTGTGACACAGGGCAGACTCCGGGGAGACAGGAGCTCTGCTTTCCCAGGTGGAAATGCCCAGCCAGATGTGCAGGACTCCGACTTGCTGTTAAGAAAGCGGACAGCAGGAGGAAGGGGAAGCAGTTGGCGGGGGGTGGGAGGGGGGAGGTGGAAATCTTTATCATCCTTTTAGAGAGAAAGACAGAAGGACAAGCTGGCAGAGGGCCATGCCAGAAAGCAAACCTTAACCTCCTAAGCTCTAGGGCAGCCTCGTCCCTCAGTCTTTCACCTTCAAACCAGCCCTGCACAGAGGAGCAGCAGTAAGTCATAGAGTGGGAAACCAGCCAGCCAGAGGCACTATGGGAAGGGGATGAGGAAGCAGGGACATGTCTGCTTTGTCCTTTAAATCACTACATTCACGTGAACTGGATGCCCCTGAACAAGACAAAAAACAAGGCCTATTTCAGCATAGCAGGGACATTTTACACAGCCTCAAGGCACATCCCATCATTTTCTCTAGCAAAGTTTCCCTTGCGCAGTACCAGTGAAGGCACAGTTGGCCTGTCTGGCTCTTCATGGCTGCTGTCTCCGACGTGCCATGCAGGAACCCTCTGACGTTGCTCATGGTCACAGGAAATTAAAGATTAAACAGAGGCCAGTGGCCACAGCAAACACAATGCTATATGCAATGCACTGCTCATCTGCGATTATTACTTGGAGACCCACAAAAGGTGGTGGCCAACATCCTAGGATCACAGACAGGGGAAGGGGCCCCCGCCTTCTTCCTACCCCCAGGAGACAGGGCAAAACAGACCTTGTGCCCCTTACCCCAGCCCACAAACTTCTCTGCTTGTCAGTAACTAAGGAAACGCCTTTGTCTGCAAAAGGGGTTAATGTGAGTCTCTGCTAAAGATAGCTTTTTGGGCAATCTTGTCATCTTGGTGGAGTGTCCATGGCAGCTTACAGAGGACAGCTCTGAGGATTTAAGGGATAGCAGGAGGCAGACTTGCTTGCTCAGAATTGAGCTTTGGAGCCAAGAATTTGAAATGCTAATCCTGCCCATCTCCTCTGCCAAGTGCTGCAGACCCAGAACAACTGAATGCATAATAAAACTTTCATCCAGCTTTAGCCAGAACTGAAATGAGTCCCAAAGTCTCTGCTACTGAATTCATGCACACTAGAGAAAAAAAAATAAAAAAAAAAAAAAATCCACTCTCTTATTATTCAGAAGAGCTGGACATGAACCAGTGACCTAGAAAGAAAAGCCTTTATGACTGAGTCTGTGTCCTATCATCCTCCACCTCCTCACTGCCTTTAAGCCATCCAGCTTGCCTGAATTTTTAACAGCGCTTCTAAGAGGAAGTCATAAAGCAGAAAAATGTGACGCTGCACATCATGCTACCAAAAAAATAAAAAATAAAATAAATAATCAATCAGCTGGAGCCAAGGGGCATAGTGCAGGTGGCTTCACAATGACCTGGCTGATCTTCAGCTGCTCTCAAAATCATTGTCCTGGTTACACTAATCCAGTTAAAGATCAACCCTTCCTTCCCATGAATGTATTAAAATGTGAGTGACAACACTTCATCCCCCAACACTGGCCCTCTAAAAAAACCCAAAGCAGAATCCCTCCTAACACATCCCTCACCAGACACTGCACCAACTGTCAAAACTTTGTGAACCCACTTCCATCTTGGAAAGAAATCAAATTTCTTTCCTTCACCATCACGTTGCTGATCACACACAGTCACTGAAAGGACAGATATAAGCCGACAGAATCAGTCAGGCTGTTCCAGAAGAGTCCAAGACGCTGGACCTCAAAGCTGGCACCCAACCGTTTGCCACGTGGAAAGTCAGCAACCAGGAGGCTTTTACTGCGAGAGTCTCAGTGAAGGTCACATTAAGCTGCAGAGGTCAGAGGGAAGGTGCTGCAGCTGGGAAGAAGAGGAAGACTGATGCTTACAATTTTTATTCACTTTATACTAAGGCCAAAGAGAGCCAGCTAGTCTGCCTGCTTCAGGGAACGTCCTGCCAAGATGGAAAATAAAAGCTCAAGCCTTTCCTACTTTCCGAAGGCAGCAGTCAGTTTGCATCTTTTGCTACCAGATTTGGGAAACTGGCCTATCTGACAGCAGACTAGAACCAGTAGCATTTGAAAGTACAACTCAGGATCTTCATAAAGTCAAATCAGATGCCTAACAGAGAGTAGAAATCATAATGCAAGCATTGTTTGCATCTCTCGGAGTGCGGGTGGCAGAGACAATTAGCCTTTGTCAACACTGAAGCTTAAGTGACAGCAACGTGCCTGGGTTAATTCTAATGATTAGTACAGATACACTGCCCTTATACTTCTTTACAATGTAATTAAACACAAAAAAAAAAAAAAAGAAAATTGCTTAGCCCACTGCAAGTTTCCATGATTCTGAAGAGCCATACGTTGCAGCACCAGAGCATGGGATCTCACATTTTCTTCCCCTTCTCACAGAGGATTAAAGCTGGCACAAACACCAGAAGACTTTCATCATTTTACCTGCCATCACTAACAGCTGATAGCTCTCAGAGGCCTACGTGGGACGAAGGGCTGAGCCTTCACCCCCGCAGGCAGGTGCCTGCGTTGCAAAGCCAGTGCACAGACCTCGGCCTTCAGCAAAGGCAGCCCTGACAGGCGGTCTAACAGATACATAACTATACTTCGGATGGAGGTGAGGTCTGCACAGCTCTGAGAAAACCTTCCCAGGAACCCAACCGCGGACCACCTGCCTGTGCCAGGGCAGAGACGTCTCCCGGGCCAAGAGGTGATACCCAGTGCTTGGAGCTGGCACAGGGACCTCTGACAAAGGGGTCATTTAGAAAAGGTGGCAGAGGAGAGGTCGTAGCCCTCCCTGTTCGTTAACTTCTAGTAATGCACCTGATCACAAGAGACGAAATCCAACAGCCGGAGATCAAGCAGAGCTCAAGAAAATTTCTTTTAGTTGCTTTGTAACTAATTAAAATAATATGTCTAGGATGCTTTTGTCCCCTAAAGGCTTGCAAATTAGATCCCTCTAGAAATAAAGATTTACACTCATACAACTGAGCAATCTCCTGGGAAGGGACAAGAGAGCACACAGCAAAAGCTGCTTTGTGAGAGGAGAAAATGTCACAGACACTTAAGAGGCAAGTAGAAATGCAAGCAGAAAAACTCAGCCCATATCCTGCAACTAACGCGAAAACCTTCAACAAACAACTTACAAGAGCCTCACTGACCACAGTGGTCAGAGCCTCCACTTTACATCCCATGGAAAAATGACTTGGTAACATCAGGCTGCAGCACCACAGTCTAGTCTGTGCTAGTAAAAGAGCATCTTGAGGGTATGTTTGATACTGTTAAACCCTGCCCTCAAAATATAGTGGACTGGTCAAAGCACTTTTCACAAGTAGATCATCATCCATGCCAGACCTTTTGCTAATAAAACTGTATTTATTTATTAAAAGAAAAGAAAAGTCAAGTAAGTCTTCCTGCAGCACGTTTCTCAAACTTTTACTGACGTTGTTGCACAGAAACACCCTAGTTTATATGGGAGCTTTCAAGACTACAACAAAAGAGCAGGGCAGCACTTTGCCTCACAAGCGGTACCAGCTTCTTGTAGCTGAGGAGAACCAGGACATGAGCAAGCCCCTCCAAGGGCAGCTTGTTAAGAACAAAGTACCTGAACCACAAAAAAATGCAGCAGAACTATTCTTCATTGTTAATGAGTGACTAAACTGACCTTTACCCAAAACGAAGAAAGGGAAAGGTTTTCACGGAGGATCAACAGTGATTTCTGTACCAGGAACAATAAATATTTTTGTAGGTATAGAAGGTGATGCATTTCTTTCCTTGGCTGACGTTAACACTGAGCATGAGAAGCTCTAATCCAAGGCATAACTAGATTTCAACACTTCCCACCAAAATAAGAACAAATGATATTAAACTGAAACCATGAAACGTGCCTGAGGCTTTGCAGAACACAACTCAGGCTTCATCTACTTTGCCTGTTGTAGCTGCTCTGGGATACTTCTTTAATCCAATTGCTTTCACACAACAACAGATTGTCGTACCAGGACACTCATGGGACTTAACCCACGCTAACCATAGGTGCAAATTTACAAGGGACTGGCTGAACTACATTACATCCCTGTAAACACACTTTCATTCACCATGCAAGCAACCTTAACGCAGTTCAGTTAGTTCACTTCAGAAATGAATCAAGCTAAATCAAATCAAGGCTACTTAAGTTCTGAATAAGAGCATCTACATAGGAATTTAATTCAATTTATTCAACCTACTTGAAAGGTTAATTAGATTAATTTTCTTAAGTAACCACACATGGACAGACTTTAAGGATGAGCTCTCAGCAACACTAATATGGCCAATAAAATTTTTGCTAATGACTTAATGGGACCAGCATTAAACCCTAAAAGTTCAGCAAATGGACATTACTTTTCTTCCACTAGCAATAAACAAGAGAAGCATTAAAGGATGAGGAGTCGTCAAAAGGAACCACCAGCTCCCTTCACAAACATGCCATCTACTCTAGACTAGTTGAATCATCAAATCCGTGCTCGTTCTTTTATAAGAATTTAAAAAGCAAACAGATAAACAAAAGGCCAGCGGCAAAGAAAATGAATGTTGGCTGTATTTAGACAAACATTCAGTACTCTCCATAACTGCAATTGACTAAGGTAGAGTTTCTACAGATTTATGTTAGTATCGGAAAGAATAGACTCTGACTTTTATGTTGCATTTTTTAGTCAAAGCAGTTGAAGGACACCTTTAATTAAGCTCAAAGGCACACATGTGAAGCAGAAATCATTCTTTCCCAACAGAGAAGCTGGAGCACAGTCTGGCTGAACTAAAGGTGAACCAGCACACTGAACACACACTAAACTGGCAATCATACACAGCAACTGGAGACGGGCACCCAGCAAGTAAGCAATGTTGCTTACGACCTATCCTTCCCCTGCACAGACCAAGAACACGTGGATTTTGCAGGGTGGAAGAGGCTGCTTGGTGCTCCAACCAGCTCTCTGGAGCTTCACGCAGGGCAAAATCTTCACATAATCCGTGGGCTCAAATCTTTTTAACTAGGACCTCAGCGTTACTGTTCTCCTTCAAATCAGCAAAGCCGTCAACATTCGCAGTTCTGCTCGATACCGTTTCTAGCCTCTGCGCGCAGCTCAGCGCGCAGTCCTAACCCCGCCGAGCAGTAACCGCGAAGGACAGATTTGCACATCCGTAGTCTGAGCGGTCTCCCAGCTATTCTGTGGCAAGGCTTATTGTCCGGGCAAGCACCGGGGGCGAACTCAAAACTTTGGACGCGCTTACAGATGTGCCCGAGCCTCCAGCCCACTCCCCCCCCCCCACCTCCCTGAGCCCCGCTTGGTGGGAACAAAACAAGGGAGAAGAAAAGCCGGCTGAGCCGCCTGGCACCCGCGCGAACAAAGGGCTCCCTCCCCCCGCCACTTCTCATTTTTTCCCTAAACCAAAGGGCACTTCCTTGTTCACTTCCAACCAAAATGCTGATATTTGGAGCAAATTCTCTTAAGCGGAGCCGTAGATGACGTATGCAGACTGTCACAGATCTCCATGAGGCTAAACGCTTCTTTGCTCATTTTCCCTGCTGATCCTGCCCCTTCCCTTGCTTCCTTCCTATTTTATGACCTGTACCAACATCTGCAATAATTTAGGTGCATACAGATAAGACAGTTCCTTAAAAGCCAAAGCAGACTCCCCGCCGCTCATCCCCACCAGCTCGCGCCGCGTTATCTCCCCCGGGCACGGGAGCGGCACCGCGAGGCGCTGACACAGGTCCCCGGAGAGCGCTTTCCACGGCGCTGCCCGGGCGCGCTGCCCCCCGCCCGGAAATTAAAAATAAATAAATTAATTAAATAACTAAAATAACAAAATAAGGAGTTCCCCCCCCACCCCGCCGCGCCCCATCCCATCTCGCCTTGCACGGGCCGGACCGGGCCGGGCGGGCGGCGCAGCCCCGAGCCCACCCGCGGCCCCAGGGGCGGGGCACCCCAGCCGCCCCCCACCCGCGGCGTGGGGCACCCCCCGCGTAGGGCACCCTACCTTCTTTGACGCCGGGGAGCTTGGACTGGTCGATGCCGATCTTGGCCATGCTGAGCGGGGAGGCCGGACACGGGGGAGCGGACGAGGGGGGGGCCCACGCCCCACGCTGGAGCCGGAGCCGCGGCGGCGCCGCCCGCGCCCCGCGCTACAAAGTTGCCCGCGGATGGATACAGTGTAGCCGCCCGGCCCTACGGCGCGAGAGAGGGGACAGAAAGCCGCCGGGGCGGAGCGGGGCGGCGCGGGGCGGGGGCTGCTCTCGCCGCCCCTCGGCCGGGCTGCGGCGGCAGCGCCGCTAGGCTGGGGGGTTCCCCGGGTTGTTTGTCCACCCCTCCCTTCCCCTTCTCTGGTGGTGCCTCAGCAGGAGTTCAGCGAGGAGGGCAGCCTCTAAGTGACAGGGCTTTAATTTTATTTCACTTCCTACCCCCCGCCCGGAGGTGCGAGGGGGCTTGCGGCTTCGGGAGCGGCTCTCCGAGGGCAGCGCGATGATTTCTGGCTTGCAAACGCCTATAATCAAAGCGGGCTGGCTTTCTGGGTTCGGGTTAGCACCACGAAGGGCCAGCTGCAACATAACCGAGGCTAAGACTCCTCGCTGTTCTGGGAGCAGCTTCTCAAACTACTCGGGAAGCTCCCTGCCCACCTGGGCACTCGGGCGCCTGGTGAGCTGCACCGTCTCAAACGTGTGAGACTTTGTGCCAGAGCCTTCCTAGCTACGTCTTACCCCACTGCTTTCCCTTCCCCCGCCTAGTGATCTAACAAACAGCATTTGTAGTTTTTGCACCAAACTAGGAAATAAAAGCACGTCCTGGTCAAATCTCGGATGAGCCAATTGTTCAGCTATCACAGCTACTGCATGCTACTGCATACTTCCCTTCAGGGAAGGGAATTAAATGGTACATGAAAAAGTTTATTGGGATAGGCACATCACGTGGCTAATGCTTGCAAGCCAAGCAGGCAACATCAGGAAGGGCGGCACAGCAGAGAGATTTCTGGGCAAGGAGTGAGCACATAACACAGCGGCTTGAGAGGGCCTTTAAACCTGAGTGATACTCTGCCCAGCACAGGTTAGTCCAGCCTTGAGCAGAAATCAGGGTAGATGGGGAAGGAAGGCTTACAGCCACAATCCACTTTTGTTCTCCTTAACTGTAGGACATGTCACCAAAGCACAACAGGTAATTCAGTGTTTTCCAAAAGCAAAGAGACAGAACAAGTAGATGTCCTCTGGGGAAGTGCAAGAGGAAGATGACTTGGGGTTTAGCAATGTCTAAGACCCTCCAGGCTGTGCTCAGCATGGTGAGTCACTCTGGCAGACCCTCTTTAGTGTTTTGGCTGTAAATAAGTACCTTGCCTGGAGTGTATGAGAAGCAGATAGTGTCAGTATTACCACATTTGACACAAATGGCCTCCAGCATTTATCCTAATTGTCCCATGGCTCTTATTTCACTGGTGGGATCAGCTACCTCTCCCTGATGCCTCAGCCAAGGTGTACTTTTTCTGTGGGTCTTGGGTCAAGTTTCCAGACACACCCGATGGGAGCAGGAGGTGAGAGGAGGGCTGAGCTCATTACCCCATTCCTCCCCTTGAGAGACCCCAGGGAGGCTGTCACCCCAGAGTAACCAGAGCCCTAGTTCCTACCCTGTAGACAGGCTGGGAGAAAGATGCAGTGGAATGTGAAATCTCCAAAAAGCAGCAAAGGGAATGATATCTCATTTTTATTAAAAGATTAAAGAAATTATCTTAAAAAAATCAGTTTACACAGCTTCCTGCTATTCTAGAATTTTCCAATCATGTTCTCTAAGAGTCAGGAATTATTTACCCTTAATTCCACCCCTTTCAAATGAGGTTTCATCATCCCAAAAGCAAGTATGCATATGCTCTGTATTTAATCTATATGTAACTGCAACCACTTTCACCTTTCCTGCAACCATTCACCCTTCTTCACAGGAAAGTCTCCAAATCATCTATATTTATGATCCCTTCTCACTTACACACCTCTAACATGCTTACTTTACCCAGCTTCAGAGCTTACAGGCCTCTGCCTAGAAGACCATGGTGCTCTTTTACTGCCAATGAAGTGGCATCCTAGATCACTCCAGCTATACTGGCAGTCCTTCCTGTGCTCCTACTGTGGGGATTAGGGTGTCTTGTCTCTCCAAGGAGCCAGCTCACACAGATTATCTCCTATCAGTCTCCACTCTGCCTAGCTGCTTCCTCTAATCCCTCTGCCATTCAGCAGCTGCTGCATCTAACACCAGTATGACTGGATTGCTTGTAGATAATCCCATTGGTTGCAACCAACTCCATGCACAGGAAGAGCCTAGAAGTCTGTTTCCAGTTTCTAAGTTTGGATTTTTCTGAAGTCAGTATGATATTCCTCTGGACATCCTTCACCCTTTACCACCCAAGGTTATTGTGGAGCAAGTATTTATTATTGGACAGGAGGACACCAAAGAACCAGAAAGAAAAACGAGAAGTGGCATAGAATATACAAATCTGATACAGGTCATGGCTTTCCACAAATAGAGTATGGTTTTCTTCCCTTCTCAGTATAAGGTGTTCAAAATAAAACAGCAGAAACTGAAAGCCTAAAGCATTAACACTTACACAGCAGCTTTAAGGCAACAAAGCTGACTAAAACTTATGAATAAGTGTAAGTTATAAGCCATCAATGGCAGCAATCCTGAGCCTTGGTCCATGTAGACAGCTCTTTGCTCTAGCCTTCAGTAATGAATTTCTATCATATTAATTTATCTGATTGAAGCCCAGCAGCATAAATTAGTCAAAAACCTGCACTGCACTCAACAGCAGCCAAAGTCATGTCAGTCCAACATGGTAGCTCTTACAGTAAGTATGTGCCTGTCCATGTATAACTTTGCTAAAGAAAGGCTTGGTATGTGATGCTCAGGGTCAGAGCAGAGTAGTTCCTGAGGTTCCTACATTCAGGTTTCTACTATACAAATCACATAGCTCTTTGCACTCTCCCTCACTTCCCTGAATTATGCAGAGGTATTTGTTCTCGGAAGACTTATTGAAACTCAGCACTAGCAATGGGACAGTGAGCTCTGCTAGGACCCAGAGAACTTCAGGCAAACAGCTCCTTGGTGCTGGAAAGGAGGGGAAGTTTCTAACTATCAAAGTGTAGAAAGGCTGAAACAGGCTCTTTTGAGAGGCAACAGGAGCAAAAAGTTTAGCAGGATTTGCTACAGTTGCCTAAGGCAGGATCCTACACACCAAACAAAGCATTTCCTTTACATTCTTGCCGTTGGACTCCTCCTCAGGAGGACATCTGAATGTCTCAAAATCAAGCTAAATCTCCAAGACTGGTAGATGGCATTAATCACTTAGGGTATACAAAGAGTACAGAGGGCTTCAAATTCAACTATAATGAAAGTACAACCACAGCTGGAATGGAAATGAGAGAATTAAATAGGATCCAGAAAATGTGTTAGTGATATGACACTACCACTACAGCATAATCAGGTGTTATGTTCCCAGTCAGCTCACGATCAGGGTGGATCTCTCATGACCCTTCTAACTCTCACTTGTGTCTAAGTTGCTTCTTCTAGGCTGAAAGTGTGGAAGATGTTTGCTCTGATAGACTGAGATCAACTTTTCCTGTACAAATTGTAGGGGTCTAGTACATTGCAGTGAGTAGATTAATCCTGATAAAGCTGGGAAGACTATCCCCTTCCCTTTATTTAAGCTGGTAAAAATGACATTTCAGTCTTATGAAAACAAATACTCAATCCCATAAGACCTTTTGTCCAAAGACAAGCCCATCTTAATGTCCAAGATAAAAGCAACTAGGAAGCTGAGCTAGAATCTGAGCTCAAGTGCATGGCACACACATGTAATCCCTATTTTCTGAAATAAATTTGGTTGAGAAGGACATCTGCAAGGCTCTAGTCCAACCCCCTGATCAAAGCAGGGCTTCAAAATTTGATCAGGTTGCTCAGGGTTTGTTTAGGTAACTTTTGAAAGCCTCCAAGGACAGAGGTCACAAACTCTGGGCCCCTGTTCCACTCTAATTGCAATTCTTTCCCCTGCCCCTCTCTTTATATCCATTTGTACTTTCCCTTGCTGCAACGTGTGACCCTTGCCTCTTGTCCTTGCACCATGCACCTCCAAAAAGTTTGGCTCCATGCTTCCTAGCATCCATGCACACAGGTACACAGCAGCCACTCTTCATGGTGGACCCTGAGTACAAGGGACAAAACAATCAGTGAGATATATGGTCCGTTGAACAGCTGTGGGTAGGTGCTCAGAAATAGGACTGCAGCTGTCACTGTGCCACCAAGAAAGCCTTAAACTCCAAAAGACCATAGGACCTTCCCTAGGTGCCTGTATCTTGCCCTCAAACACCTGACACGTCACACCCAGGGTTGTGCTCAGATTGTAACTTTAATGCATCAGATGCAGCCTTACCCCAGCTCTAGCAACACTGAAAGGGCTGCTGAGAGAACATGTGAGACAAACCAGAGCCTGGGGGGAAAAAAAATTAAAAAGTAACATAGTCTAGTCTGGCCTGGAGAAAAGCCACACTGAGCTTTGTGGGGATAAGGGCTGACAGGCAGAGGCTTAGGACCAGTGGCTAGGAGGGCTTTATGCTGCTCATTTTTTTCCCGCAGGCAGGGAGAAGTGGCTTTGTACATGCTATTTAAACTGGGTGCCTCTCTAAATGTGGTCATTTTAGGTCAAGAGGATAGCAGCAACTGAAATAAATTAGGCCTCATCAAGATGCTCACTTTCAGCAAAACAGTTTTTGTGAAAGTTTCCTTAAAGAGTGTAAGGCTAACTCCAGCGAATGAGGCCATTGTGGGAATAGACAGAATCATTATCCTACAGGGAGGAGCATATGCATCCATCAGTTAATGGTGTATGCAAAGGGACAGAAATTGGTTCTACATGTCTCATGCTAAGCATCAGATGCCACACAAGCCTGTGTCCAAAAATCAGTCAGTAGTGACTGATGCCAGGGGACTGACCTTCCCTCCCACCTGAACTGGCAACACTACCTTTTGTTCCCCCCCCCCCCCCGACCTACTTCATTCATCAACCTCCCTGCTTTTCCCAAGTAAGCAAGAACACACCTAAGGAGATATTTGAAGTCCTGATTCAGAGGAGGCCAGTGAGAGGCAGCAAGCATTGGTAAGGAGGAACCAGAAGCATGTGTGCAGTTTCCTTAGGTAGCACAAAGGTGCCTATGGGAATTCAGGCTCCCTGAAGGACAAGGAGAGTAGGGGCATGCAAATATTGAAGTATTATAAAACAAAACTTATCAGGGCATTATGAACATGGTAGCTGCACATAGATAGAAGACAGATCTGAACAGAAGAGGAAACTAAACTTGTGCCTGTGTAACATAACAAGGGGCACTGGAAAACGGGGTTGCAGTTTTACAAAAAGGGGCTTTTCTGGAATTAAGTTGAGGAGACAAACCATACAACCTGAAGAAGTCAGATATCACATGGCAAGTAGCTCAGTTTTATGCACAGATCAGAAGTTTGTATAGACTCCCCTGGAAGCAGCAAAGTGCAAATTAGCTCTGCATCTGTGTCTGCAGTTTTACATACACAATTGCAAGGGTTATAGTTTTAGTGATTCCCCTCGCTTCCTAAAGGAAAAAATGCCTATGAAGCAGAGTTAAGTTTCACAGCAAAAGAGGCCAAATGCCTTTCAGGAATGCCCTCTACCAATGAAAAGGTTATATTAACACTGAAACAGGTACATTTGCTGTTTTATTCTTCTCTTACCTGCTATGAATCATCAATTTGATTTATTCTTACAAGTCAAAAGAACAGAACCCACATAATAAATGTTACGTCACTTAGTCCGCCACCAGAAACTGCCTGCAAGTCCTGATAATGGAAACATAAGCAGCCAAACAAAAAGAAGCTTGTAGGAGGGAAGCACCCTTGGCCTGTACTCCGTTATCCAGTCACTGCTACCTGCATGAAACTTCAGTGCATTTTGTTGTTAGAGGCAGTCTGATTGGGGCTAAAGTCAGTACAGTTCCCACACAAACCCTGCTAGATTCTAGCCTGAACAATTAAATCTACATAAAAATCACCTCTATTTCTGCTGTCACATCCTGTTTTTTTCAAGTTAAATACCACCCTGGGTCATCATTTCTCCCAACCTTGCCTCCAGAGTGGGAAACAGGCCAAGAGGCAAGGAATGGGCATGTCCTATGGTCTCAGTTGTACGCTTTATCTCTAGTTATAATTTTGCATAAAAAAGTCTACATGCGCAAAGCATTGATGTTCACTCAAACCACTATTTTGCATCTGCAGAAGCTACCAGTTTCAGATGGTCTGTACATAAATGGAAAAGCTAGGTAAGAAGTCAGGTCCTCAGAAATGCGAGGAGTAGGGTTGCCTATGCAAATTTCCTCAAAAATAGAAAATCTAGACTATCTTAAATTCCTGTGGCAACAGAAGAAACAGCAGAAGCACAAGCCCAGCGAAGTAACCCACATTTGCCTCTAAAGTTTCCCCTAGGTAATCTTAAGTGAGAAAAGTTTTTTTAAAAAAAACACACACACACTACAGCAGCTTTTGGTGGCCAAGCTAGTTTCTCCACCTTGCTGGGGAAGATGCATCAGTTCAGGCAGCCTCACACAGCTCTGCCATACAGTAGAGATGACACTTTTCATGGTGTGTTTCCCTTGCCTTCCCTTTCCATCCAGACAGTGGCAAGCCTCATCAGAAATCACAGCCCCGACCACCACTGTGTGCTTTGAATACTTAGAGCATGATAGTTCCACTCATGTCCCTCCACTAGAAAGAATAAAGAGGCAGAGATCTGCTATTACTGGCAGGGAGATGGGTCTACACCTGCATTTGTGGAGCATAAGTCCAGCTCCAGAAAAGAAATCATACTTTGCTTATAACATACTGGTTTCTTACCTCAGTCACCATTTTCACAAGCGGCTGTTCCCTAAATTCCTTCCATTACTGAGGGGAAGGGTTCTCCAGAGAATCAGGCAGGCTGCCCAAAATTACTCTGTCTTTCTTCCACCACTACCTTTAGAGGATCCTTAGGGAGATTAACTTCTGCAGGGCAACGTTGGTCTTATAAGAACACTCCACAGCATCACTTGCTGGACACCCAACATCTCTGCTGAGTTCAAGGACACTGCTCACTCCATCAGCCAGGCAGGACACAGTGACCTACAGAAGATGAGTCAGGGTGGAAGGGATCAGCTTCAGTGTAAACCTTATGCACAACCAGGTCATTCCAGACCACACCTCTTTAGGGTAGTGTATCCTGGGACAGGGAGCCAAATTAGTCCATACACAGCAACATCACCACAATTCTGGAATATCAGGGAAAGTTACTTTGAAGCTGGAATGTCACTGCATGCTCCACAGCAGAAAAGTTTTCTACATTGCCTTCCTTAACTTCCCAGTAACTTCAGCCAAATAACCCCTGGTAGGTAGGGATGGAAGACAGATATGGTCTGGAGGAGGTGCTCCAGCTCAGGACTAAGGCAGATATAAGAATGGTACAACTACTGCCTCTACAGCCATGGGGCTGCTTCCTCCCACATACCACACTTCTGTATTACTCTTTCAGCCCCTCACTTCCTGCAGGAGAGTTTTGGAGCTGACTAATCCTCCAAGAGGCTAAATCGTTTCCTAACAGCCCTTAGAACTGATGTGAAAGCAAGGCAGACAACCAGCTGCACTTCTAATCCCCTCTTTTGCCTTTATCCCAAGGCATCGCTTCTCTAGTTTGATCCAGTTCTGACAGGAGCTGGTGATACTTCCCTCTGTGCCCTCCCTTGGCTACTTGTAGTGAGGCAACCAGAACAGTTTTACACCCTGTTTTGGGCCTTTCCGTCTTCCACCTCTAAGCAGTGAGACAGTTAAACCATAGCATCTAATTTTACAGCAGAAACAGGCCAAGCAACAGCTGAGTCCCAAAGACAAGCACGTAGAAGGGGGAACAAATTGCATGAGTCAGACTAAAAGCTTCATAAATATTGACTGGTTTTAATAGTCCCCTGAGGGACAGAGAATCTCATTTCATAACAACTGCATCTCCCTCCCCATTATGCACTCCCTCTCTCAGGAAACTGCAAGGGGGACTATTCTCTGGCTTATGTGCACATTATTTTAATTCCTTTCTGCAGTCAAGAAGTTCTGTCAGAGAGTTTGCACAACATTCATCAGCAGAGTATCTGAGCGCCTTCCAGTGGTGCTTTGAATAATGGGACTGGAGTGGGTTTTGTTCTCTCAGGTATACCCCAGGGTAGAAGTGATAAAGGCAGAGAGAAATCAGATATTAAATGCATAAGGGATCAGGCAGACGAGAACAGGGTGGTTTTTCAGCATTCCTTGCTTTGATTTCTATCAGGTGAAAAGCATTTTTAGAAACATGGAGGGGCAGATAGACACAATAAGAATGCAGACAGGAGAAAAAAGGCTGTTAGGTCCTACAACAGTGGTAAGGGCAAGAAAGGATTGTCAAAGAAAAGAGAAGAGACCTGACTGCAGAGTAGGGAGACAGTTGCTTGGGCATTTGAATGGATGGGGAGGATAAAAGTCCCTGATGGGATACAGGAGTGCACTGAATCACTGGGAAGGAGTTAGTCCAGGCCAGGGAGCAGGACAGCTGCCGCTTTCCTGAAAGCAAGTGCTCTGAGGGGAGCTCCCCTTTCCTGCTTGCTATGAGCTTCCAAACACCTCCCCTCTTTACTAGGGAGGTTAAGCCCACTATATACCTTTCCCTCTACCAGACTTGTCCCCCTACTCTTTTTCAAATTCATTTATCATTTCCCCATCCTTGTCTTATACTTAGAAGTGCTCTAAGAAAGAAAACAATACATAAAAGGAGACTCCTGTCTCATGATACAGCAAAAAAATCTACCTCCATCAGCTGGTGCTATCTGGTTTCAGTTGAGTTCCATCCTTAGTGCAGAGGCTGCAGGACAGAGTTAAAAACATATTCCCTCATCCCTAAGAAAAGGTTCTTTCCTGCTAGATCCTCCACAGCAGGTTGTTTGCTTTAGGATTCAAATAGCAGCTAAACAGAGACTATTAAACAAAGTAAAGCCCATGAGTGCTGCTGAGGCTCACCTGAGATACATGCTGCATGCAATTTTGTCCAGAGCTTCCTGAGAGCAAATGAAGCAGAGACATATATCCTCCTTGTTTTCAAACCCAAGACATATATCACACAGTAGTCTGGAAGCCTGTCACTCCAAACTGGCTATGGAAAGTAATCCCTCCAGGTTCTCCTGCCTTCAGCAGCTCAACATTGCCTCCTACATCTTACAAGTTGCCTGATAAACATGTTGACTTCTTACCTGAAGTTTACTCTGAAGCACTAAATGTCACTGTTCTGGGGTAAACCAAGGTTAGGTTATTTAGGGATTACATCTCTTCTAGAGGCTGTCTCATCTTCATTAAACAATACAACTCATACTGACTTCAAAGAAATTTGATTTTCATAACATTCCTAAGTCTTTACTGACCCAAGATCTGTTAAAGTACCTCACTTGCAAGGGGCAGAGAAAGACAACAGTGCATAAAGAGAGCTGAATATATTGTCAGAGAGCAGTTGGCCTAGGCTACACAGTAACACAGCTAACACAGCAGGGCCCTCCCCAGCCAGGGTCCCACCTCACAGTACCTGAGCAAGGTGAGGGCAGGCCAAGCTTGACGAAGATCCCAGATCCTCAGGAAAGTTTGTGTGATGATGCAGGTCCGAGGTCAAGGAGGGAAGTCAATCCACAGGTCAGGATCAGGCCTGTGGATAATAACCATGGTCAGAGATCACCAGGCAGGTTCACAGTGATGAGACAGGTCTGAGGCCAAGCCAGGAAGTCAGCCTGCAGATCAGAGTCCAGATTAGCACAGTCCATAGCCAGGCATAGCTGTAGCTGAGCTGAAAATCAGCACTCCTACAACATAGCCTAGGAAGGGAACATAGGCCCAGGGCTGAGCTTAAATGAGGCTCCTGAACCTATGGGCAGAGGATGTGGGTGAAGGTCCCAGGTGATGCTGGTCAGGACCATTAAGGCTTGCTAGTGCCCTCAGAGACCTAACACATACAATCACCTCTCAGACTCAAGAGCTGCTGCAGCTGAGCTTAGTGGCATACAACCTTCTTAAACGGAGTCTTCCTTGTTCCTAACCTCCAGATTCATTGCTTTTGTCCAGCCTTGTCAATTTTCCAGTCTGATATCATAAATAGTACCTGAAGTTTGCATGAGTTTATGAGAAGAGAACTTCTACACGAAGATAGATTAGAACCACAGAAGTTAGAGATGGAGCTCTGATTTTTAGCTTCTGGTTATTTATGAGCAGGTGGTCAGTGGATGATGTACAAGACATTATCACCAAGTGAAGCAATAGTGAAAATATGGTGATTATGTTGTTTTTCTATTGAGATTAAAATATGTAAGAAAAATAAAGTGTAATAATTTTCCCACTGACTGGACGAATAGGTTAAAGCAAAGACTTTTTCCACGTGGGAGTGTTGCAGGAGCCCATCACTGAAAATCATCCATCTCATAACTGCAACAAATGGAAAAAGTCCACTTGCATCAGATACCTGTTCATTCACTTGCTCAGAGAATTCCCTACACAGCATCCAGTAGTCTCCCTTCTAGTAAGGAAAAGTAGAAGGTCATCCCTCACTTTAACCAGAGCCCTCATTTGAAAGGATTGGCAATATTATATATGCAAGTTGCTGTGGGGGCTGAACCACCCTTTTGGGAGCAGTGACCCAGAACTGGAGTTACTCTGCAGCGAAAGAAAATCTCAAGGAGTAGCTCATTTTTCTGCAAGATCCTACAATAGCCCATGATGCCTCACAGCCAATGGTACAAAAAACTGGTCAGAGATTTGATAGATTCTGCATGGACTTCTGTGAGAGAGGAAAATCTACCGTCTCTATCAACGCAAAGCTAATTCCACAGCAGATCTCAAGACAGACTGGTAGGGACCTGGAAAACCGTTTAATATCATGCAAAACTGGGCGTGACCTTACCTCAGAGTTTGGTTTTGAGTCAGAGCTGCTATTACCCAGCCCTGTCCAAGGTGGGCTTAGGGAAATAGATATGGCTGAAAAAGTGTCCCAAATAGGATGTAGGTGTCCTCTTGTCCAAAGAGAACTTTAGATCTAGATTATGAAGAAGGAAAGGGAAGTACTACAGCTGGTTAATCATTGGCTCCCAAGACTGAGAGGAAGGATAAAAATATTTCCTCAGTAGAGAAGTATTCCTTCATGGAAGAATCTCGTTCATTTTCATAGGTGCTTCTTGGAAAAAACTTGATTCCACCCCCCTGCCCCCCATTTTTTAGAAAAAAATAAATATTAAAAGTGATATTAAAAGGCTAGTCATCCTACAGCCATCCTAGATACACAGCAAGTTGTTGGCAGAACTGGGGACCAGAGGCTACAAATCTAAACGTGGAAATGATATTGAGTTAAGACGAAATGCAGGTACCATCAGGTGCAGCTATGTTGGGTAATCTGGCATGATGCGGTGTCAAAAAAGCACATGAGGTGATTCACCAGGAGTGTATGTACAATCAGTGCTTGGCCAAAGTGGAGTACAGATGACTCAGTTCTGCAGATCATGATTGGCAGAAGAAGCAGACGTGAAGAACAAAGTTTAGCACTGTTATTATTACAGCTTTTCTCTTGGTGAGGTTTTAATAGCAGGCTAGTAGCAGGTCCGTGATCCATAGAGATGGACAGGCAATAAATAGAAGCCAAACCAAGATGTTGCATCCCTAGAACAGGCATGGAATATGTGCAACATGCCTCAATACTTTTTTCTAAACTAAAGAAACATGGCCGTTCAATCAGAACTGTTTCTGACCATCATTGCTTTTTTTTTTCCCCTGGACAAAACTGGAGGTAGTTGCCCATCCTTGATGTGTTCCATATCTGCTGCCAAATCTGAACTCCCCCACTCAGACACAATCTCAAAATAGGGTGTGATGCTTTTCACGCTGACAAAGCTGTAAGTCACTGTGAAGGAGACATACTCCATATCCTCCAATTAGTTAAATGAAAACAGCTCTGCCCCTTTGCTTCCCACCATCTCAGCACTCATTCCATCTCATGTTAATTAATATAGGCACTAGCAAGTGTGATGAAAAATTACAAAAACCCATTAACCTGATTCTGTCCAAACCAGTGACGTATGGCAACTTGTACATTAGACAAAATCTTCCTTGCTGATGTGGGAGTCCTCTTATCAGAACTCCGTTAAAACAATAGTCTTGAAAAAATATTTTAATATATCTATATATGGAATGTATATCGATGTGCATGGACAGTGCATGCCTGTGGGAACATCAGAATTCATTAGGTCAGGCTGATATGAGATATATTGAACAGGTTCCATCTGACGTCTATTGCTGGGTTGTTCTGTCCACTCCCAAAGGAGTGAATCATATTGACAGGTTGAATTATATCTCAAGAGATTTTTTTCTCCCCTCCTCCAAAGGCCATTTGCAATCACGGCACATCCACTGCCTCTTAAAAGTGAGCTCATCTGGCACTGGGTTACACTGAAGTCCTCCACCGTGCCTGAAGGAAGATTGCTTCTGGGTGGTGGGAACATGGAGAAGATGTGGTCTGTCCACCTGTCCCTTGGAGTGCTAACCATCTTGACCATGACTGTGTATGTCCCATCTACAGGTGGAGAGCCTTTTTTACTACAAGGTAAGCTGGAACACAGACTAGATGACACAGGTAGGTGGTTATCTTTTTGCTTTGCTTTGCTGCTTGTCATGGCCATGCAACCCTTATTTGTCCATGAAAGGAAATAAAATCAACCTCGAACTATGCTAACCACTCAATTAGTCTGGGTGCTACCCAGATACTTGCTTATGTTAGCATGCCCTGTAGCTGTCCTTCTGCTCTAGCATTGGTTGTATGATACATTCCATTAATCAGTAAAAATACCAGATCTGATGAAATCTGTCTGGTAGGAGTACCTCTTTCTTTCCTGAAAGAAAATTTCCAAGGAAAAATATTACAATATCAGAGAGTAACAATCCTAGTATGTACCATATGAGATTTGACAGCTCATAAATGTCAGTGGTAGGGTGCTGCTGAACTTTCTGTATGCAGGAAACTACTTTTTATATCTTCTTCTCCCACAATTTAAATTAATCTTAGCTTGGACTTATTCTGCAGGGAAATGTCAATCATTAATCTTTTTTCTTAGAGAGATTTGGCAGTGGAAAAAAAAAAATCAGAGCAGCTAAATATAGGCTAGAAAATAACATGCTGCTTTTCAAACGATTTTTCCTCTTATATCACCTATTTATTTTTGCAATGACAACCAAAACATTCCTGAGGCCACTGTAGCTAATACTGCTACCATATAGTTTTTCATAGAGTGTTTATACCGTTTTTTCTGTAGCAAATCCCCCGAATAACTAAAAATAGCTGTTTTAAAATCCTAACTGCCTTTCAAGCTTAGGAAAGAGGTTTATAGCACACCACACTAACTGCAAACATTATACAGCATGCAGCTCTGCTGACTTCCCCTGGTTTATTTCTTGAGATCACAATCAGGATCAGCGGCTTCAGCTGCAGCATTAGGCAGTGATGAGTTGGCCAAGTACTTGGACTATCACTTTGGACAGGACCTCTCTGCTTCTAAGGATTTACGTAGCTGTAGCTAATGGGGCTAATTCCAACACACTCTTAAGCGTCCTTCAGGCTCATCTGTTACAATTTTTTGTCTCATGTGTTTCGATATGTCTTCATTGCATTACAGTTATATAGGGTGGATAGTTGCATGAGACCAAAATCTTCCTTCTCCCTTCCTTGAAGAGAATGAGCAGATGTCCCAAAGATCTTGGGAGAAGAGAGAAAAATGCCTTTCTGCATCATTTCCTTGCCCTTCCCATGAATTCCACAGCCATCCTCAAGGGCTTTGCCGGGTCTGGGTGTGGGGCAGGAGCATTCAGAGCAAAAGTTGTGGGGAATGATCATTCTCCTGGCAAAGTCTGGCTCCCAGCCTGCCCCTCTCAATAATCAATGTGACATCCAAACCCTAGATGATCTTGGAAACCTGTTTGGCAGAGCTGGGAGGGTCTTTGAGAGCCTTCAGGGCCCCCTGTTAGAGTCTGATCCCCTGTGTCCATTGGATATCGCCAAACCACTGATTTCACAACCACTTTTGAGGGCATAGCCACAACCACTAGGAAAAAAACATTAAGAAAGCTCCCCAAAGGGACCCAAATTGCTTTATGACAGCAACCTGAGGAAGATTTTCTTGGAAAATAGGAGATCTATGCATGACCTATGGCTACCGTAAGAGGTTTTCTCAGAAAAAAAAGCAGCTAATTTTAAATTCCTCCACACTTCAGCTGTGCACAGGAAAAATCCTTTAATACCACTGGCAAACAGATAGATTAGCTCTCAGGCTAGACCAAGCACAAGGCTGGGCTGTGGGGCTACAGGGTTCTTCAGCTACGCTACACATACGTTAGCCCCAGTGGGGAGCTAGTTCCCACTTCTATGGACTCTGGGAAGATGGACAAGGTGAGTCTGGGGAGCACCCACAGTTTTGAGAAGGAAGAGAGGATCTCATTGGTTGGTAACTGACTTTGCACGGTCATTGAGTACATCCATCTTGCAGAGGGAGTCAGGACTGCCTAAATTTGGGTGATGTCTCCAGCTCACTGTAGCCAGCCATGCTGATGAGGCTACATTAAGACTGGCCAGCAGCCAGGAGTTGGCAGTGAGGGTTCCCCCATCCCGCATCCTTTCAGTGCGCAGACCTCACTGCCTGGACATTTTGTTCCGCTTTCACACATCTTCCACTTCCCTCAAGCTCCTTCCACCCTGGGAAAGACAGGAGACATTTTCCTTCTACTTCTTAGCCTTAATTTTTGTTTTAATGTTGGGGGCTGCAAGGTCTATCCTTTTTGCATTAGCGACTGACAGAAGTGTGTTTTGTGTGCTGTAGAGAATCAAGTGCATCCAGAGAGAGAAGATACAAATCATGAGGACACACTGCTGACTCTGCTTCTTAATAAGAAACTTGCATGGCGAAGACCAGAAAATATTGGTGAGTGAAAGGGATGGGAGATCTCAGGTTCCTGCAACTGTTCTTATGAACGCAAGGAGCCTGCTCCTTATATGTTCAGTTTGCTAGCAAGTACAGGCAGCTCATAAAGTGCATAGTTCAGCTCCTGTGTTTCAGTATATTGGTTATATGTGATTAACATCAGGTGTTCTGCCTCAAGGGGCTACCGGACCTGCTTTGGCAATGCAATGCAAAACTGTCCAAAAATTCACACCCTCAATCCTCAGACACTCAGTGCTGAGCTGCCAATTGAGCATGGGCATGTAGCATGACTAACAAAGAGGAGAGATGCTGCTGAGTCCCTGCACCCCTGCCATCCCTGGGATGAATGCTGAATATTAAGTTTAAGGCATGGGGCAGCTTTCCACTTGCACCCCGTACAGTCATAGTGCTTTTGATATACAACTCAATGTCAGGCTGGCATCTCTTACGTGCTCAGGGGACTCAGGTTTTTGCAGACCGCATAAAACTGAGATCCCTGAGTCAGGTGTAAATTGGGATAACGGTACTGGAAGCTTCCACCAAAGTTGGAGTCATTGTTACTAGTTGGAAGAGGGTTAAACAATGGGCTTTTCCCACACAGCAGAGAGGTCAAAGACATGCCACATGTGAGTTTTTTGTGTCTGTCCTGACATCAAATTTAAGGCCATTTTGCATGTTGCAACAAGCTCCAAACCCAGGCTTACTGAAGAGGAACTTGGGCTCTCCCGCACTACAATCATAAGCTCCACACAGATTATGGAGGTCAGCTATTCCCACAGTCAGGGGAGGGTTTGGGTGACATGCGGTGGTCTTGGAGCAGGAAGCTGTTCTTCTCTATAAAAACAGGAGTGAGCGGGGCCCAGCAGAAATTGTGTCATGAAAATCCAATACATCAAATCATTTAGTGCTCTTCCCCAGCCCCTTTTCAATGCAGTGAGGCAGTGGTTAAACGATCCTGGGAAAAATAAATACAAATAAATCAAGTCCTCATACTAACAAAGGCATCCTTCTTGCAAAGGAGATGCATTCAAAAAAATAACATTTTTATGATTGGTTTATGGGTTATTGCACTTATTACTCCTAGAGGAAAGACTGCATTTTATGCTAGACAATTGAATATAATGAATCTCTGAGTAGAGCACAGACAGAGGATTTACAGCAGGCAGTTTCTGAAGGCATTATCCATAAATTAGCTTCCTTACCCTCCCTGAGATAATCTGTTCCAGATTTTGTTCACTGTTCATTTTCTATTCATAGTCGTCATTGGCCAAGCTTACAGTTTGTGGAAAGCTGAGCCAAAACAGGCGTTTGAAACTCTGAAAGAGGTAAAAATGTGTAAAATAATAACAACAACAAGCTCTTAAGTGGCACTTTCCACTTGTAGATGTACAGGCCTGTTTGTCTGTACCTTAATGGTATGTAAAGACCTGTTTAAGAGGAATTTGCCTAAGGTCACTGCTGGCACTGCCAGGAACAGCCCCAGAGCCCCATCTCCTGACTCCCAGCCCATCTCCAGCACCACACTGTCTCTCAAATCAAGCCCTGATGTAACACATTTGTTTAGGAACTGTTACTTTTTCTGTTCTATTTGTTCTGTCTGACTATCTGTCAAATAATATTCAGGATCTTTCAACTGAATTGTTTCCTTCTTGAAGGAGAAACTGAGAATGCAGTCAGCTCTTTTTGGCACCCTGCTGTTCAATTTCAAATATATAAAAAAAGTGCAGTTTGGCAAAGTGTCTGTATGCTGAAGTCTTATCTGAAATCAGGGGAATTAGATGCCTAAATCCCTCTGGAGATCCAGACCAATGTCTGCGGTCACGGTCAGAGCAGACAAAGGAGGCAGTTCCAGGGCTGATATTTTTAGCTTTCTTGCGGGGTCCAGCAGGGACATTCTTTAGCTCTTTCTCGGCTCTTCTGCTTACTTTTGTGCTTCTTTTGTAGACTGGCACTTGAAGCCAGTTGATCGCTTTGCATTCTCCTCCTTACCCAAGAGAACTGCCACAGTTTTCATTCAGCTTTGACTGGGATTTTTGACTGAGCCCATCCCATGATGGTGCTTTCAGTTGTTTCAGCTATCTTATTCCAACAGTTTCACTGTTTATGATATCAATTTGACAGCAGGTACCTGGAATAAGGTACCTCAGTCTTCAGGAGTGAGACTGAAATCCTATGTCCCTTCCTGAAGCTTTTTCTATTGCTAGTCTAGGCCCTCCCCCATTCAGATGGAGGTTTTAGATTTCATTCATAGGCAACCTAACTCCTCCCGTGTCCTGGATGGGATATCTCAGGGCAGTTTATTCATCCATGCGCATAGGCTTTTGACAGTCTTGTGCAGCACTGCTCAGTCTTGAGCTTTGTAAGTCTGATCTAAGGAGCTGCCCCCTAGTCCCTGTTCAGGAAGGGGAGGGTGAATGGGCTAGAGGAAAAAGCCAGCTAGCTCCCCTACTGCTGATGACTTGGCAGCTGCTTCCTCCACTCCCAGGGAGGACAGACAGAGAGAGCTCTTAGGCACAGAGCTCCCACGAGCCCACAAGAGAGAGATCCCTGCTACAGCACGACTGTGGTGGGCTGTAGCACAGGCAATTAAATGGTGTTCTCTGGCCTCCCTCTGCCCATGGGCAGGTGCAGTTGTGGAGGATTTAAAGAACAGGGTCACCTTCCATCTTCTCCACTTCATGGTTTTGTTGTGCTCCCCTAACATTCACAAGTGTGCAATCCATGCACTCACTGGTACATTACTTCTGCTGTTGCTACCCTCTGCCTACCCTGAAGTTTGCTGACTTGTAAAGCAATGCATTCTGCCAGGCTAGGTCTATGTCTTCTAGCTTCTGCCCACATGGGTGATGTGAGGGCAAACGAGATTTAAAGGATACAACATGAGTTCACACAAATGGCCAGTGACAGAAAAGCCAGCAACAGATTTGCCGTTATCAGGATAAAGTCAAAAAGCAAAAAAGAGATTCACCTGAGCTGATACCACACAGTGTGTGACCTTGTTGAATGAGTTCCTCTAAAGCCGTGGTGAATGATAAAAGACATTTCTCTCATAATGGAGAATTAGGGTAAAGCCCCATAGAATTAAGCAGGGAAAGCCTACTTTTTCTGTCACTGTTTCCACTACCATAGATCTGGAGATCACTAAAGGGATTTAAATGATGCCTAGGTCAATATTAACCCTTGAAGAGGTTAAATGTCTTCATTGTTTCTGATTTGAGCTTTGGGAAGCAATGTGGATACTGATATTACCTTGTCCTCTCTTGCAGACTGGGAGCTGGCAAAGAAATTTGAAGAGCTTGAACAGGTGAGAGAAGCAAATGCACAGATGCATTTGCATTGTTGCATGAATAATAACTCAGCTAAACAAAGGTGCGTATTGTCTTTATCGCCCTTTCTATCTCTACATCCTCCTGCTATTCATTCTGGTGCTACAATATAAGCATGTATCACACAAAGGAAAAAGACGAACCTGGGCTAAAGATCTGCATGAGCTGGAAAAAAGGGGCAGCAAACTATAGCCTAATATGGTAAAGGCTCTTGCTCCTGCCACTAGTGAAAGGCCAGAAAAGGCCAAGCCAGGAAAAAAGAGCTATTGAAGGAGACGTAATTCTACCTTCCCATGCATTGCATCAGCTGGCTGCATCCAATAATTAGTTCAAACTAGAGGGCTAGCCACTGCACCAGACCTAACCCAGACTGAATTTTCCCTCAATTCTTTATTAATATGGGAGCCCCTACCCAGGGTCACAGCCCTGCTGTGCTATGGAGTGCACACACGTGTGCACACACCCATGCACACACACACAGATGACAAGAGGAAGTCCTATCCTACAAGGTCTCAGGAATAGCAAAAGGTGTGCAGCAACTTCGAGGGGGCTTCCACTGGGGGCTTCCCAGACGCCAAAGGCAGTGGCTCCTTTTCACCCTCAGGCCAGATATAGCTGTTCATGTGGATCCCCTAGGTCCTGCTGAGTTCCACTCAGCAGACTCCACTTCAAATTTGGAGTGAAAAAAAGTGCACCATGCTCTTTTGGGAGGCATGTCCTTATGGGAGGCTCCCAGGTCCTGCCCCATGCCCTCAGTCCAGAGCTGAGGGATATTAGATTGGGCTTCCTGGGAGTGATGTCACCAAAGCAGAAGTCTAGACGATGGTCACAGCTATTTCCGGTCCACTGGAAAAGGAAAAGAGTAGCTACAGATGGAGAAGAGATGCTGTAGATTTTCCCTGCTGCATCTAAGGGAAGATAGCAAGAGCAGAGGGAGGGGAGGGAGTGGGAGCCACTGCCCAGAGGTGTGACAGTCTCTGCTGCAGTGGCTGGATGCCTGGGGACCTCCCACCCCTGTGAAGTAGCACTGACTTCAGTGTTAGTGGCACAATATCCTTCTGCACAGTCTCCTCTCCATAGGGGTCTAGATTGCACCATCGCTGGTGAAGGGCAGAGGGTGCCCACACAGCTGCCATAAAACAAGCAGCTAAGGGGAGGAGAAAACATGGGGGTAAGTGTGGGTGATCCAAGGGCAGAGCCTCCTGGAATGGCCCTATTCCAGGGAAGAACCTGTCCTTCCCAGTGATGCTGCCAGCCACCTTCTCTGTACATCCTGCCCTGAGTTGTACTGCACTTTCCAGCAAGCTGCAGAGCTCTTCATGATGGGACATTTGTTCACTGCTATATTTATTTTTAAACAGCTGGAGAAGTTGAAGGATCAGCTCTCAAGTGAGGAAGGGTCAGAGGTGGCCTATGCCTTGGAAAGTTTGTCGGCATCTCAGCCTAAAAAACGCGGTAGGTTTTGCGTTAGAGTTAGTCTGTGTGTCTCTCTGGCTGCAGCCATCCAGTCAGGGCTTCCGTGGCGTGCTTCTCCTACTTCCACAGGCAGGTAGCATTTCTGGTAGTCCTGGTCCTCTCTTGCTAATGACTGGCTGGTTTAACAGCTGGTGAGAAGGACTCCATAACCAACCCTGCCTGCTGTTGAGTCACATGCAGTGGGTCTGCACCTTCAGGACTTCATTGGAGGCAGTTAAAGTTGCACCCCTCTCTTCGCAGAGGAACATGGGGTTATGTGGGTGATGACTGCCTTTCCAGGAGGAGGTGAGCTCTGTATGAACACTTTCCTTCAATGTGCCTCTCATTTTGCTCTGGCACAAAGCTAGTGCTGAAGGCATAATGAGGCATGTGGACTGCACGTTTTCCCCTCCGTCAAGGTCATTGCCTCTCTACAGAGAAGAAAGGAACAATTGTTTGTGCCACTGAAAAAACAGCAAAAAAGGGACATGAAAATCAACCAAGAATGCAGGGAGCTAAGATCTTAATAGGTTCCCCAGTTGGTCCCCTCTGCCAGCAAGGCAGGATTGCTCATTGCCATACCTTCTCCAAGATATGTCCAGTCTGTTTTCAATGACTCAAGCAGTATATTGCACTAGGGCACCTGCAAGGCTGTCCTTGAGAACCACATGAATAATGCTGTTCATGCTGGCTTTCAGTGGATTCCTTCGCAAAAAGTGGTAGTTGTAAAAACAGAAGACACCAATGACGGATCCAGATTAAAAACTAAAGAGCTGGTTTTGCCCTAACCCCTGATGCTCACTGCATGTACAAGCTCTGACAACCTGCCAAACAGGCAAGGGAAAGCCCCGTTTGTGTAAGTGCTTAAGTGATCTTTAGATGATCTGCAATTTATAAGAAGCCCAGGAGGCTGCCACTGCTTTGGCTGATCTAATTTATGTCCCTACCAGTCTAGAAGGTTCCAGTGTGGATAAAACTACTTTCTCTAGTTAGGTTTAAAGTAGAATCTGCCAGAAATTAAAGCAGAGAACCTCTGCCTTAATCTAAAGTCTTTCCAGTTTGGGAGATGCTCCTGCCTGAGCACTGCAGATGTCATAAAAAATCTACATGCCATTCAAAAATCTAGCCTTTCAAAACCAGGTAGATATCCTCTCTCACACTTGCAGCTCTCAAAGAATTGACAATAGGTGACCTCCACAGGGTTCAAAGAACAGGATATGCTTGTGATACAGTTGTTTTTTCCAGCAGCTAAATCCCCATCTTCCCCTAATTTGTTTCTCTTGGAAGATCCTACGGAGATCAATGGTATTTTGGGGATGATAGGTAGCAGAGTGGGAAAGTGATTAAAGTTTTGTAAAAATTTGTAGACGTCCTTTCTTTTATTGTTATAATGAGCTCAAGTCTCACTGAGTCAGCATCCAACTCTTCCCGTTAACCCCAGGTGAGAAACCCCGTACACACTTCTGAGGCAGCAAAACTGCTGGCTGATAAAGACAGGAAAGAAAAAACTGATATTGCTAAAGCAGAGTAAAAGGAAAAGCAAATCCCTATAAAGCAAGTGGCACAGAAATAACTCTCAGGCCTTTTCTTTATATTGCAAAAAGCCAAAAGATTCACCTTCTTAGAAGTATTATATGAAGTCAAAGCTAGTTATTGAGATGTGCACAAAAACCACAATGGTGGCTCAACACCCCAACTGCCTCAAGACCTAGAGCTTTTGAAACCCACTCCATGACTAGAATGGGAAGTTGTAAAAAGTTCCTTGGATACTAACACCCTTCTTTTGTATCCCTCTCCAGCCTGCTTCTGGAAATACTGCATCTGAAGACTTGCCAGGAATGGAGGATGAAGACAAGCCCTTCCCCGAACTGCCTTGCTTAGAGTTTGTTCTGTTCTCTCATTGTGCTGCTAATTTGGATGCCATTCTCTGTAATGGCAGCACAGCTGAGTCTAATAGGGACTGTGACAGGAGCCGGTAGCCCACTACCCCTCTCCACTGTTCCTTCCTTCCGGGTTTAACCTTTCCTGATCTTCTACATGGAGGAGGTTTCCCAACTTTCTTTGCTGCCCCTGTGTGTGCCATTCAGTCTGCTGCCATTGTAAACTCTTCCCCTTCCCACCAGGTTCCCCAAGGCATCAAACATTAACTCAATTGCTCTGAGCTTGGGCTCTGTCCACTTTCACAGACGTTGCTCACGGTGGTATCTCAGTTTCCCCTTTGCCTCCTAAAAGCAGGTCTATGATGACCTAACACCCTCTGTCAGAATAGGAAGGCAGACTGGGGAGAACGTGAAAGTTTCAGGGCTGCCTGCTCCATCTTGCTGAGCCAGAGTTGTTTCTTGTTGTGTCTCATCAGCGTACACAGTTGGTTTGCGGGAGGACAGGCACAGAAGTCTGGGTCCTTTGGATATCATTCCAATAAAGATTTTCTGTTGCACAGGAGCACATGGTGTTTTCTTTTTCATCCCTTGCAGAGATCCAAGGTGGCAGTATGTTTCCCTTGACGTAAGGTTACATTACTTAATAGATCATGTTAGGTTTACTGCGAAAAAGGCTCAAATTAAATACCTAGCTGTAGCAACACAGGTCTATTTTACTGTGCTTGAGGAGAAGGCCCTCCCTTTTGACCAGAACTGGGAAAGAATTGGGTCTTTCCCGTGGATATGTGTGGGCTCCTGTTGTCATGGAACTGGACCAGCGCCAGTGACTTCCACCTACTCACCCCAAATAAATGTTTTCAGAAGAGATTTTTGGGTCTTCTGGCTGGTCAGTGCTGATGCAAGCTGGCTTTCTCTACTGCAGAATTATGTCTGCACCTGTTCAAAAGGAAGAGATCACATTCCATCAGTGGTTCCTACATATATTTATTTTAAGGCGTGTTATCCAAGTTCATTTGCAAACAAAAAGCAAATGGTTGCTGGGCCACGTTCCCAAAGGTGTAAATTTCTTATTTACAGAATAAATCTTTTGAGGCCACACATGTTACTTTCAAGATTTCCAACAGTGCAAACAAGAGCAGAATCCAGTAGGCACTATTCGTGTGTAGATTGACTGACACTCTCTCCAGTCCTGTCTAGCCAAGTCAATTAACTGTAGATTGTATACTACGTATTCCTCAAAACTTTACTTCTCCCAGAGCATTAATTACTATCCTACATTTATTGCCTGGGGCTTTGGCAAGATATGCATGCTTACCACAACAGTACCTTTTTGTACTTCATTAACAAGTAGATCTATTCATCTTATTACAGGCTGAAGTTAGCATATATGGAACACAAACAGCTTGACTATATCAGTGAGGTCTGATCATACGTAAAATACAGTTTGCTGGTAACATCAATTCTTTGCTATTTCTTTGGTAGTGATTCAGAAAGATTTTCCCAGTCTGTTGTACTGTGCATGGGAACACAAAGCTTCCCTATAATAGCACTAAATTCAGGAAAAAGTATAGCTCGTTGCCAAAAGAAGGGTCTCTCTTTCTCAAAGTGTTTGGTGCTTGAGCTGAATGGAAGGTGTACTACAAGAGCTGCACTGAGTGCCCAAAGCTGGTGTTCGGGTTAGATGCCTTCAGCTTGCAGGAAGTTCCACTGCAATGAAGGGCTGGAGCAGCAGGCTCCTCTGTTACTGGCTAGCTCTAGCCATGTCTTCCTTGCCTTGTGTGACAGGCTCTCCAGAGAGTCAGGAAATACAGCATTTGTGACTATTTAACAGCTTAGTCTAATCTTAGACACAGGAAGTCCCTGGAGTGCAATGCATCATGCTACTTAGTGGTGATATTTAGCCCACATGATGTGCTACATTCTACCAGTGTACCTAGCAAGTGCTCCTAGTACCCAGATTACCCCAGTATTTCCTCATGGAGCTCTATGATGCTGTGTTGGCTGCCTTTGCTGGACAGAGGAGTATTAAAGTGATGAGTGCAAATAATTTATCAATTCTGAGCAAAGATAGTGATGCTATCCCCAGACTCACCTTCAGCATGTCACTACAGGGGTCCTGCTCATCCTCCTTAACTCACAGAGCAGTAGCTCTTGTCTCCTCAGGTGTCACTTCCACATCACTGGGCAAAGTTAGCATGCAATGGATGCTGTAGTATATTCTCACTTTATGTTTTTTCACCTCCATGCTACACACAAGGTGCTGCTCACACCTTACCCATGCTTGGGCAGGCACTCTTGCTCAAGTTAATGAACCAGAGGCAATAATTAAAGACATTTCCCTTAGGCTTTCTAGCAGACCATGTTGATTTATTAGCAGAAAATCCTCACAGGCTTCTGAATGGTTTTGCAAACAGAGAGAGCACACAGGGCTAAGACAGTGTGCAACAGATGCTCGCACTTCACATTTGTTAACCTCTAAGTCACGCACAATGACTGAGGCTATCCAGTATTGTCTATGAAAACAAATTATGGTGTCCAGTCTTTCAGACATCATATTTTTTAGGGATTTTACAAGTGCTTTCTGAACCACAGGAGGCCTCAGCATGTTCTCATGTGGATGGAAGCAGAGGAATAGAACACCTGCGGGTTTTTCCTAGGTAATGCGTCCGACACGACGGGAGCCAAGAGCAGGACTGAAGCTTCAAGCTCCCATTTCCAGGTGACAACTAACAACCAGACAGACACCTCTGCCCTGCTGTGCTTTCATGTTTTCCTCCAGATAGAGGGCATTTCTGCATACAACTGTAGGTTTTAAAATCCTTTTCTATTTAGAAGTCCAGACTAATACCAGCCAACAGTTGCAATACATTTGCATTCCAGTAGTATCTTTGCAAAGCAGCTGTGTCAGCATTGGATTTCTCCAATCTGGGTCTCCTAAAATGCGTCACACAATGAATCTGTCCATACCGCTCTTAATAAGCAGCTGTACAAGTGGTCAGGAGAACATCACCTCCATAATCTGCCCATGCCCTGCACATATGGCTGCCTTGCAAGCAGATTATCTGCAGCCTGTCTGGGCGAGCTCAGTGCAATAAGATAACTGTTCACTAAGCTGCAGGGCAGGCTCAGGACAGGTGGTTGCAGCACACTCCAGAGGACAGGGTCTGGGCTTGTCTGGGATTGCATTGACAGATTTGCTTCCAGCATGGGCAGAAAATCTTGTCTCAGGTCAGCATTCAGCCAATCTACGCACACCCAGTCAATCCAGCTCCCAGAGCCTTGATCTGCATCTTAAAGACTGAGAGTGAGCACTGGGGCTGGGGGACAGGTGGGAAGTAAAAAGACAGGATGATTCATCTATTTGGACTTAACTTTGAGATCTCAGTCTGGAAAGCATCTACAGTGCTCGATCTCACATATAAGCATTGACAACACACCCATTAACAGAGGAATGATCACCTAACTCAGTTAGCTATAGCTCTTCTTGATGGGAAAGATGGGGGCACTTCTTGATGTGATCCAGTGGTTTGTGAAGCTGCTTTTAGCAGCAATAGCCTAGACTGAATGTCAGTTGCTGGACCCAGACCCAGTCAGGACTGCAGGCAACAAGAAAATGGGGTAGGACTTGTGAGGTCCCTGTCACAGCCAAAGCACTGCCCGCTCTCAGACACGTATTTTACGCTACCTACCATTCTGAGAGGGAGCCTTATTTCCCACCATGGCCTGAAAATATCACTCCTCAGAATAGCTCTATTTTCTGAAGAGTCATTGACATTCTAACTTCTTTTCTTCAGCTTTCTTTTGGAGAAGCTGACTGTATTTCTTCCCAGTTTCGCTAGTTGATGGCCAGTTTCTTCGTACCTCACATGAGATCGGGAAGTTAGCATTTAATTTCTATCCCCACCCTGACCGCAACTTACTGCCTAAAACGAGGTAAGCGTTAAGTCAGAGCAAGATATACTTTTTCCTCCTCATCCTATATAATCTCTTTCTAAGTGGGTCTTCTTTTGAAATTCTAAGAATGATTTACCAAGAACAGCAATATAAGGAATATAGCTGACACGGACCCAAGTCCAGTGAGGAATGTGCGAGGTTTAGAAAAGATCAGCTAGGAACCTGAGCGTGTAGATGTCAGCAAATGTCTCTTTCCAGCTTTTTTTATAAGTTGGAAAGAAGTGAAAAAAAATAAAACAAGATTCAGGCTAACCTGTTTACACTGAATTGCAAAGGATAGGGTAGGCACATGTTCACATGTTCACAGAGTAAGAAATGCTTGAACTTTTACAGTTGGATGTCTGATTATGCCCCATACACATATCAAGAGACTAAAATAAGCGCAATGATGCAGATGGCCTAGGAAGTTGATGAATTCATATTTGGATAGTTTCCTGTGTTATACATAGGGAGGAGTGAAATGTATTCATAAGCTTAGCAGAGGAAATTATAAGTCTCACCACATTTCAGGATCTGCCATACGATGAAAACATTTCTAAATTTGGTGCAGAGATAAGAGAAAGACTGCTAAAAGCATCAGGCCGAATCCTAAGGTATTATCATAGTTTTTATTTACATAAACTCCTAGTGATGTCAACAGACATTTTCTCCTGAATAGCAGTTCAAATAAAATCTGGGTTTCTCCCATAACTGTTAAATCCTCCCTTCATCTACCAAGCAAACATCCGCCTGAAAGAAATTTGGAAAGCAAACTGTCTGCTTTTCATGGAATGCTGTTGGCATCTCTGAAGGTTTTATTTTATAGTCAAAAATTCTAATAGTCCTTGCTAGGATTATGAACTTTTGCAAGTTTAAGAAATAAATGCCATGCAATTGAACTATATATATTTTTTTCTGTTCCCTCCTATCTGTGGCACTGTGCATAACTGTGAGAGCACTCTGACCTGATGAATTGAATTTGTTACTGTTTGTAAAATGCAATGTGAAACAGATTTTATAGGACGTCAATTCCTTGAGTGTTGAATCATTAGTCAATGACAAGACATGCTCTGATGCATCTTCCATATTTCTGTAATGTTTCCAAAACAGCATCAATCATTCAGAACAGAAGCACCTGTAGACAGAAAAGCAGTAAATATTACATTTTCCCAACTCAGAAATGCAAGGCTTGGGCAAAGACACTATAAGGTCATCTATGGGAGATGGAAAAGACTAGGAATTGTAGTTTCCCCGTTGCGGGATACTAAGTCCTAGTTTAGAGCATTAAATCTAAATTCATAGTCACAATCAATGTTATATGAAGTCGTCCTTCCCCAAGCATCCCTAACCAAACCTACTGGCATGACCTGAGTCGGTCTATGAAACCGAGAACGGGTGTGGTTGCCCAGGTCTGCCCACACCTGGATTACTTTGGCTTACTTGCACAAGCTGCTAACCCTTGGTGTTGCTGAGACGGCTCACTCCAATTCGGTCAAGAGGAACTCCAAATCGTCTCTTAGGCAGCTCAACCACTTTCCTGAATGGGGAAAACAAAGAAAGAGGAGGTAAAGAACTGGGAAAAGACATCATAGGAATAATCAGAATGTTGTTGCATTTTTGATTCCTGCATTCATCCCACCCACAACTTTGTTGTTCACACAGTACAGTTGCACAGCAGCAGCTGAAGATGAGTGTTTAAAAATAGTATGCTTCACTTCTCTTAAAAATGAAGATAGGCAAGAGTTGCGACCTGTTTACAGAAACTATCCCTGTTTATACTTGGCAACAAGCAAACAGTTTCATAGGTTGCCTGCTGTTCACAAAAGAAAGTAGAAGCATTGCATGTATGAAAGGAGAGTGTCTCATGCATAGCATCATACACTTCAGATGACTCCTTAGCCTGGATCTTCAAAAACTGCTATGCTAATTGTGGTTAAGATGAATAAGGAAGTAGGGAAGTATTCCACACTAACAGAGGGGACAAGCCAGAGGAATCCTAGCAGGATTTTCCTAAGGGATATTCTTAAGGTAATACCCTCTTGATGAGACTGAAAGTATTAGGTTTTTTTTTCCTTACGTTACACTTCCTGATAATTTGATGAATAAGGTCATGAGGAAAGATGTGAGAGAAGCTGTAGGCAGGAGTATTTTATTAGTTAAAAAAGGAATGTTCTTAGTCATAATTCCAGCTTTTAATAACAAAATAGAATTCATCATTTCTGAGCATTTGTTTCACTAGCAGAAGTTTAATTTTAATTTATTGTGTAAATGATGAGGTTTTCTGCAGCTGAGAATAACCTCAACTTTCCCCCCTTGGATATCATTGTCAATGAAATGCAGGCCAAAGAGGAGCCCTGGAAAATGAACTCTTCTTTCTGTTAGTCCTTATCAAGAAAAATAAATGTGCATTTTTGTTCTTTAAGTTGGCAAATGCAAACTAACTAGCAGAACATCATGCTATAGTGCGTCTGAGTCTACCTTGATATGCTAGTAGTGCCACGCTCAGCTTGTGGCTTTGGGGGCTGTGTATATGCCTCCAGGATGATCTGTCTAGTCCATGATCTCCTCCAAATAGCATCCTTTCCTCACACCACTCAGGCACAGGCTGAGGCCTGGAGGCATCAGTCCTGCAGCAATAGCCCATTTCACATTGCCTCTCTTCTAGTTATGTTTCAGAGGTGGTCAACAGACAGGAATTGACAGTGTACTACATGTGTAGAGAGCACCAAACTTGTCATGCTGGAGCAGCTAGAGAACATAGCAAATGAGCTGGATGCCACTTTTATAGCCCTCACTTTTCTTTCCTCTAAAACCTACATTATCTTGCTCTGCTAGAAAGAACAGGCACTTTCATGCTAATCCACAGGTAAAGCAAAGTGGCTCAGGGCTGATCCTCCATTTGTTGCCTCAAAGGAAGAATATCACTCTTTCGCCCCCACCAAGGTGTGGGCACAAGGTGGGGGAAGTGAGGGGGAGCATGTGTGAGGCTTGGGCTGCTGCAGTCTTAGCGAGCCTGATACGATAAAATGGGAAATTAATTTACCACCTTGCTTTCTGTGGGGTGGTTTCCTGCATAAGTAGTTGCAATATTATCATGGTCAGGAATCAAGTAGAAAAAGAAACCTAAAATCCTATCAGCGTGAAAGGCTGAGCAGTCTGGTAGGGAGGTTTTGCAGCAGAGCTTCCCCTCTTGTGGCCATCTGGTGCCATGGCAGGACAATCATCGCTTCCCTAGCAGCCCGTTTCCTCAATTTTCGTGTTCCAAACGAGACTATGCTTTCAAAATTTTCTAAATAAGCATTGACAGGCAAGATTAGGATCCGTGCCCTCCTGTAGCTGGTGGGTGCCACAACAGTGTTGTTAAGTCATTTGCTGTCTTCCAAAAACTTCCGTTGTATTGCCATGTACTACACACACTGTGTTAATACGAGGGGTTAAATCTTTTTCAGGGCTTTTATGCTTCAAAAGTCATTATCTACAGTCTCTACAGGTAATACTCAGCTGGTACAGTGGAAGGTTGTTATCCAAGTCATGCACCACAACAACAGGGGTGCAAAGTCCTCCGTTTTACACCTGCAAGCGCAGCAGCCTCTGCTGCCACCTAAAGGTAGGGCCTTTCTACTGTTTCATGGCACTCATCCGATCTGCGACCTGTGCTGAAAGCAGTTATCTGTCTATCAACAGAGTGATTAAGGCAGCTCAGACGATTCTAATATGTAGACCAATCCCAAACTCAGAAGCTAATCAGCTCTCTGAAAGTGATAATCTCAAAGCAAAACTATGCTGATGATGTTGTGAAGCGAGGAATTTTGTGCAGTGTCACTCCTTTGCATGATCTCATTATTTGATTTCAGAGATGAGCTGCTAGAAAATTTGGATAGTTTTCCGCAGAATTTCCCTTTTTCTTTTTCATGTTTTTTTTTTCTTCTATTGCATGTAGAATGGAACAAGTTTTCCATGCATAAAGCACAAGACAAACTGAGATTACCTTATATTTTTGCAGAAAAGGCACTACAACTTCAAAAGTGACCTAATTTTTGTTCCCCTCAAGAGGTAAAACATGCTAAACAGATAAACAAAGAAGGAGTGATTTTGATCTCATGCAGAGCTATATGGACAAAAAAGTCCTACTTGAGGTTTTAAAATTTTTCTACTTTGTCATTTTGGCTGCAGTCAAAAACTGCTAGTAGCTACTAGGTTACTTACTCCTGGGTAAGTGAAAAAATAACAAGAAAATGTTGCAAAACTCTTCTTAAAAAAATGCTTGTAATGTTGACTGACTCCAGGGAATACTTTCCATTTCCAGATTAAATTTTAAGTATATAATTAAATACTTTGTGGCATTGAGAAATCCATCCAAAAGAAGACAGTTACCGGAAGACGGGAAGGAACAAGACAGTTTAGCTCTTTCAGATACGGTGAACAGCCCCTTTAGCTTTGCCCCAAACTCACTGGCTTTCCCCAGCCATTTCAGTCACCACTCCTTAGCCCTCATAGTTATAAACTTGCACATCTTCCAGTGTGTACTGTGAAGGTATCAGACCCAAACATTAACAAATCCGTTATGGAATAGACCAGCTTATTGATTGAACCTGGCTTATGCGGAGTAGATCTAGATCCTGAAGCTTTTTTCTTGGAGGCTCATTCTATAATATATCTGCCCGTGTTTGTGATGCATTCTTCATCTTTCTATTCAAGATGTGCATTGCAATACCTCTCTTCGCTCCAGTTTTGGGAAGACCTAGCCTTGCCCCTTTACTTTTTAACCTCAGATACATTTTTGCAGTAAATAATCTCATGATCAAAAAGGCAGTTTTACACTGAAGGGTAGTTCACATGTTTGGAAAGAAGTGTACTAGAAAAATACACGTTCTTGAACGTTTCTGTTAGTTGGAGGGAACTCTGGGGATAAATGAATCATAGCATGAATTACTCCTCACAGCCGAAGAATTATACATGGTACAGAGTGGTTTCTGATGAGATTCTGGTACTCTCGTAAGAAGCACCTTGTAATTGCTAGTGGCTAAAAATGAACCATTTGTATCCAGGATAACCTATCAACAGATGTCTTTTCCCAGCTTCACCACTGTCAGGAGCATCAAAGAACTTACCTCTGTTTGCCTTTTTTATCCATAGAACTTGAAGAAATTCTGTCAATTGGGGAACCAAATCCTGGGAAACTTCTTTTCTTCTTGGTCTCAGTCACCTCATTCTCCAGAGACACCAGTTCATCAAGAAGGAACAGCTTGGCTGATAGGTCAGTGGCTGACTTCTCTTCGCTAGTAGTGGGATGTGTTCCCATGCCCAGCGCATCAGAGGGCTCCAAACCCTGCCAAAGAAATCCGGGATGTTTGCTTGCTGCTGAAGTTCCAGAAAAATCATTTCAATCAGTGTCAAAGCAACAGTTCTATAAATATAAAAATCACAAGGACACTAAACCTGGGCCACTGCTTTAAAACAAAATTTCTTCTGTGAAACTTCATTATTTTCCCATCACAGGAAGTTGCCATGAAAAGTTGAGATTTTTTTTTGAAAGACTTGAACTGCCCTTCACTATTATTTTAAGTATTATCAAAATAATTAGCAAAATTTTTGGTTTCACAAACCCTATGTTTTGTGAGCCAATCGAGTATCGCTATCTTAACAGTGTGGTTGGTATCACTTCTAGCATGAGCTGAGTAATTTCATCTTTTTGAAAAATGCAATAGCCATTACCAGACTCTGAAATCCATTCTGATATTTTTCAGGAAAATGATTTTCATTTTGAATTCTAATAAGTAGTAACGAAATGTATGCAGCATTTTCCATCCAAAGTCAACAAATAATTAGTTGTTATGAAAAAAAAATTTCCCAAGATCAACTTGCTCAGCACTGACATTCGGAGAATTGAGCGGCAGTGTTACACAGCAACAGTACAGAAAGAGCAGGAAAGCAAAGAACAGTATATTGACTTGATACAGAATTTTGAACCTTAGTTATGACATTAGGCTTAATACCTTAACAAAATAAACAAACTTCACTTAGCTATCCAGAATAGCTGAGAATATCGGGGTTTATCAACACAGAAATGAGATCCATCAAATGAAGCGAAATATTTGCTTTGCAAATAACAGAAAAATATAGGACAGCAGCTACTGTATGAAAGTAGGTATCAAATTCATTCTTCTGTCTTTGGATTAAGTGTTTGGCTTCTTGCTCTACTTGATCTCCATGGAATTAGGTAAACAACAATTCTAAGTAAAATTTTTATTAGATGCCTTAAACTTGACTTTCCTTTGTCTTTAAAAGCATGCCACTATCTTTCTTACTCATACACAGCATGTTTAGCAGTAATGTAAAGAAAGCCATCACATGGACAATATAATATGCTTCTATCTACTACAGTCCACACCACAGTTGTGGTGGTGCCTTCTCACTACTAGTGGGTGGCAAAAACCAGTGATGGTGTGTATAAAAGGAAACTGTGACCTTGACATAAGGAGGGTCAACTGACAACAATAATTGCAATAACGACATAGTGCTGTTAACATTTTTGAAAGGGTTCCCGTATTGTCCTCTGACATTTTCTGTGAGCCTCGAGTGCCATTTAGTGGTCCTTTCTGTTCTTTTTCAGGGATATAAAACTGTTATAAAGATTTGCAACAAAACTGTGCCTTTAAAGAAGAATGAACTCTCTCCTCCAGTTAGTAGGGAAAATATCCACAATAACGCTCAAACTGGAAAGTAAAAATCACCTCTGTTCTTGAGTGTTGTGTGCAGCCCTATTTACTTCATCTTAAAAATAATATAATAGAATTGTAGAAAGTAAAGAGACAGCTAAAAAGATAATCAGATGTAGGCAATGGTTCCCTGTGATGAACCACTAAACAAAGCACCACTTCACAGAAGAGCAAAGAGATGAAAAAGGGGGGAATAGAGTGCAGGGTTTATAAACTTATGTAAAGCAAAGAGGTAAATAAAGACCAATAAAGATTATTTTTTCATCAAGAAAAAGAGCTCCCAGTTCTTCATCTAGTGAAGTCACCAGGTGTTGAATTTAAAATAAATAGAAGGAGCTACTTTTTAAATACAGCACACAGATATTATCTAAGTGGAATGCGTTGCCAAATGAGGTCACGGATACCAAAAGTTTAAACAGTTTAAAAGACAAAGAGAGGCCCCTCAGCAGCTAAAAAATGCACGGGTCAAGTATGGATCAGGAAGTCCCTGAAGACATCCTGTTCTTAGGTTCTCTTCACAAATACCCACCACTGGTCACTAACAGAAACAGGGTGCCAGGTCTCTGTCGTATCAGAAAAGCTGCTGCTGTGGCACTGATGTGGACAGCAGTTCCTCCAAACCCTATTTTCGATAACATTATTCTGCATAATCAGGGTATACTCACTTGAAAACAGAGAGCAAAGTAGAAGTGTCCATCAGTATTCTGCAGTACGCTTCTAACTTCTAAGCTGGTCTTAAAAATCTGTGTAAAGACCCTACAGCCAAATAGTGCTGCTTTGATTAAACTTTTAGATCCTTGACTTTCATGCCATGAAACCGTTACATAAATATCTTTGCTGCCACATCTGCTTTATGTCAAGATGACATTAAAAAAAAAAAAAATTCAGTAGAAGTATTTACAGGTGCAATGACTGCATATCTTAGCGGATGAAATACAAGAGTTCTGCCATTTCATCTACCGGTTTCCTTTGTAAGCTTAGTCAAGTTATTGCTCCTTTCCTCTCCTGGTCTCTTCTCTGTCTCCTTTAACAGAGATAAAACATATATCCAGGGGATTTCCTCTCAATTCTCTCATTATGGCTCCTGAAAACTGCAGACTCCTCATGCTATCATTTGTCTTTTAAGGAGAAGTCTGCAACTCTTTTCAGTGTTAGATGAGCTTGTTTTCCTTCCCCCCATCCTCGAAGTTCTTTATCCCCAGTCACTGGTCACTAGTCATGTTATGTTTTAACATACAGAAATCCCAGAGTGAATCTTCAGGAGAGACTGTGTGAATCTGGGCAGCATTTCAGCCTGTCAGCCCTCTCAGAGCCATGCAGTTTGCATCACTCCTTTCATTGCAGAAGTTGTCATGCTCCAGCTTTGCCCTTGAAGAGCCAAGACTTGTTCATTTTTCAACACTGGAGACCGTGGTATCTTCCACACTCTGTAGGTAGGAGCTCCCCTAGGAAGAGTCAGGTTATGTGATAACCATCAGGAACATTCACCTACCTCCGGAGCTGCCTCAGCTAGGAGCTTTGAGCTAGACTGCCACTGTAGCAGGGTAATCACAAGGGCCAAATGGGCCACAACCAGCTGAAACTGCAGCATCTGCAAAGGAGAATGATCTGTTAATGGCTCCACAGCCACATTTCCAGAGGAGAGATAGAGAGAGTGGGTGGCAAATACCAGTGAGAGTCTTTATAGACTGATGGTGGAGACACAAAGAAGAGAACATCTCTCTCCGAAGACCTTAGAGAAGTGAAAGCAAGCAGGAAGACTCTGCTGTCATGGCTGTTAATACATTTCATGATACAAAGTCACTGCTGAGTGACCGTCACCTGTGAGAGCAGAATCAGCTCCCTCCGCTTTGTCCCACTCTTTCACCCTCTAATGGCCCCGCAAACCTTTTAATTCCTTTCTGCACAATGGCCCAGTCCTTGCAGAAGGAGGAGAAGTAATGAATGCAAACTTGCATTAAAACCAAATGAACTAGACACTCATGTGTAAGCAGAGAGAGTTTGTTTGTCTCACAGCTACCTAGGCTGACCTTGACCTCCTCACACGCTGGGTAAGTGCCCTGAAGCTGTTACAAAAATTACAGATCTCCCCAGCAGCATTTTTAAAGTAAGGCTGCATTTCACAGGCACCCAGTTCTGACAGCGTAAATTAACAGTAGCCACAACTATAGACCCCTTGCAATCCTGGAGGAAAGTCTCTCATATCTGAGAGAGGAAAGGCTCTCATATCTGGGAAAAGCTTACATGGAAATCAGTTGCTCAGACATATCCTTCAAACCATATGCCGCAGTTGCAGAACTGCAGGTGCCCGCAGAGCCCTTAAGTCAAGCAAAGAGGTTTAAGTTTTGGCAAGATCAGGAAGTTGCTGGCTGCAGGGATTTCTTTGGTCATGGATTTGGGCTGCATTCTTTAAGTCTTTTTCTAGATCTAGCTCCCAGAGCTTAATGCGCTTCTAACTTTGCTAGGTGGGAGTCCTACAACTGATGTTAATAAGAACTAGGCTGTGGCCTCTAGTGCCAAAGAAATCTGCTAATTTACTGATTAGTTTGTTACCAGGTCCAGCCTTAGAGTATAATTCAAGCCTGATTCTGCCATTCTTTGCTGACTCTCCTCTTGCCAAAAGCAGAAATAGAAAGGATGTATGAATACATTTACATGATACACGATAGTTGTTTTATCCTCTGCTTAGCAAATCTCCCATAAGATCAGGCGAAAAACTTATGGCAAAAAATCTTTGCCTTTGCACTTTTTCCCACACTACAAAAGAGAGAAGCCACAAAAGTGCTTGGAATCCAGTTCTAAGAAGTCAAGATACAACATTTGAACTCATTACTCTGTTTCTTGCCTTGGCTTTTTCAATACATTCTACATGCACCTCTGTTATTTGGTTAACCTGTTATGTAGCTGCTTTATATTGTTCATGAGACATCAGTAGTGAGGAGAAAAGCTGCTGGTTATTCCATAGGTGTCAAGCAGACTAAGTCCACTGGAATCAAAGGACAAAAACAAAGCAGTAAACCAGGTTGTACCAGTGTCTCTCAGTCCAATAGTGACAGCTCTTAAAGCCAGAGAAGACTGGCTGTCCTGGGGTTTTTAGACCTATAGCCTTCTACAATGTGTATTTTTGTATGTGGCTGTGCATTGAAATTTGAAGCAGTAGTCTACCACCTCCACAGATAACCACATCCTGATTATTTGGATACCGGGACATAAAAATAAATGGCAAGGTTAAAAAAACATGTTTATTATGGTCTAAGGGCTGTGATGGTATTCATTCATCCCAAAGATCAAAGAGCCAAAAATAGCAACTGGTACACTAATAAAAATAAACATTAAGGCACCTGCAACACAAGAGACATTTGATTAACCAGTCAGAACTTGACGCCAGTGAAACTAGACGCAGAGGAAATTGTAAGAACTTAAAGTTCGGCTCTAGTTCCCATGGAAATCAATAATCAAGAAGCAGTGTCACTGGTTTAAAGAGGAGCAAAATTAAGTATGGCAAGATCCTGTTGTGCTAATTTTTACACACTGTAGTGACCAAGGTGGGAGAAAGATGCAGGTTTGTTCTCATGGAGCAGTCTACCTCTAAAACAGTGTTTTCAAAACTAAAGGCAGCAATAAGGACTACGCAAACGTAAACTGAAATCACACTGTCTTCTGCCAGCCTTGAACTTAGCTGGCCACCTTCAGCAATGTCACGGGACCTTATTTGTTCAAATCATTTGCTGCTTCTCTACTGCTTTAGCTCATCTCTTGCAATTGTGCAAGCAAAACGCCCCCTGCCAGAAGGGGCTTTTGCAAATGCATGTTTCCCTCTTAGCCACATATCTGGTTATTGCTTCACCCTATCCACATTTTACCTTGTCCGCTTCCAAGAGAGACCTGAAAGTAGGCTTGACTGTTTTTCTTATTGAAAGAGAATGAGCAAAGCTCTGACAACCACATAGACCGTTGCAAGATACACCCTGCCCACCTGGACTGAATTTCCCACCTTTTTACCCATTCTGAAAAGCTCTTCACCAACAACTTCACAGGGATAGGTCAAGAAACTGGGGTATTATTCCATATTGTCAGTATCTCAGGGTCTGGCCTGGTGTTATCTGACATAAAGTATGGTTCATCTTTCACTATATGTAATTGCAAGTCTGATATTCAGACAGATTTATGTGTTTTAATGATATTTTAGCTGAAAATGTGTCAAAATTCAAATTCCTCATATAATTAGGCATCTTTGCTACAAGTCCAATTGAAATACAATTAAAGATAAAACAGAGAACATTATTCTACCTTATCAAAGCAGGATAAACATTCAAAACTTTTTCTTAGGAATCTCTGCAAAGCCATTTTCCAACAAAAGATCACGAGAAAGCAAAATTCTTTACCAAACACAAACTATTCAGTCTCCAACATCAAACCAAAGGACTTAAAAAGATGTTTTTCTTTAAAGGAAAAAAACAAAAACCAAAATGACATCCTGAAGATAAGTGAGCTGAACAAATCCCAGACACTGTGTAATTCATCACCAAGCTCCAAACCCATTGCCTGTCAAAAATGGTAACAGCTGTCATTGTTCTTACTCATTTGAACTATCATATTTCACATTACTGTGGAGATTACTCCACTAGTATAAATCACAAGAGCGCTATTTTTCTTGCTGGCCTGTTAGCAAGAGAACTGAGGCAAGACATCATGCCTTGCACAGTAATCTTTCACATCTGCTGCCACCATATATTGATGACTGCTCTGCTAATCCTAGGAAAATCCAGACTGGGACATGTCCAAGCTCACCTACAAATGCCACCCTTGCTCTTGAAATGTGCACCATGAAGCTGAGGCCAGAGCTCCTCGGTCTTTGAGCTCTATGCTCCTGAAAAGAGCTGATACAAAGCCAGGGCCTGACTACCTCATGGGCACTGAGAAGCTCCTGGCAGCATCCAGTCCTTCTACTATGTGAACACAGTGGTGGTAATAGAGACCCTCCATTTCCTGTTACTCATGATTGTCTCTCATACCATGCAAATTCCAACCAGCTGAGGGAAACCACAGATGTGTCTGCAAGCCAGTTACTGATGCCATTGTCATAAAACTACCCACTGCCATATAAGAGAATATTAAACTGCTGCTACCTATCTTCATTAAATGTATCATTAAGTCTTATCATTGGCCTCACTGGGCATTGGACTGGGCATCTGATGGGAATCTACCTTATGGCCCTTAAAGTTATGATGAGTATTTCAACAAAAGAACAACTTACAAATAACTACCTGAAGCTCTGAGAGTAAGTCTGCTCCTGCTGAAGCCAATGCTAAATTTGCCCTACTTTTAAAAGTTGTAGGATAGATCCTCTGAGCATATTCATAACCGCAAAACCAAAAATATGCCCATACCAGCAGTCTTAGTGACTTCAGAAACTCCTAAAGGACCTTTTTTTATCTCAAGTGTAACTTTCTAGCTATGGAAATATCAAAGAAAAGGGGGGAAAAAATCAAAACAAACCCCAAACTCAGAGAAAAAAAAAAGAATCCAGAAATAGGTTAGACTGGTATTTTCATTCTCATCCCACAGATGAGATATGGAGCACTTCTTACACAGTGCGTTCTAAAAAGGCAGTATGTAAGTTACTGAAGCAAGATATCGAAGCGTGGGACCTTGTGACAAAATGAAACATAAGAAGGCAGGGCCAGGCACTTCCTATTATTAACAATGTGTTTTCTGGGGTAGGTTTAGATTTTTAAGCCACATCATGCATTTCATTAGACATATAGTACAGACACTGTAACTACTGCACTGAAAAATTCCCGCAATTTTCAGTGTCCCAACTATGTAGATAAATAGATGCTGGTAGGCTACATCTGATGTAACAAGAAAGAATTTATGAACTTATGCAAGAGGCTTAAGAAAGGCTAGTGATTTTCAGGAAATGTCTAGGTATTTGGGAGTCCCAAATGAAACACTATCTAGTATATGGTATTTCAAGGACAGGCTTACTCTCCTTCCTGAAAATGGGGTTCTTTAAAGGTTTCTCAAGAAAGCACCTCAGATTAGTCATCACTTTTGCAAGTTTTCATTTCAATGATTTCATGAACAATATAATGCTGTAGAATGTTACAGGAACAATATGATTTCCAGTGCTTGGTCCTAACTACTTATGTTTTCATAGCATCATGATAGTTAACCTAGCCTACCTTTTACTGCTGTCTCTTTTATAAATGCTGATTCAGCTATTGATAGTTAAGCTACTGGAAGAAGCAGATGTGGTCAGAGGATGTCTAAGTTTACAGATGTTCCTACCACCCATACTCAGATAAAACCCATGTATTCAGTGACGGTTTAGTCACTGAAGGGCCTGACTAGAATCTACATTAATCCTACTCACTGAAAGTTCAATATTTGTGGGAGAACATGAATCACACTTTTCATATGAAGAAAGGCTAAAAATGTGGCACCACAGTGTGGCACAACAGTTCCTATGCAGAGTACAGCAAGGGTACAAATGCTTGTGCCTGGAGATGATCACAGCCTTGTTGGTGAACATTCGTTTAATGGGAATGAGTATGAATTGGGAACAATTTAACTGAAATTCACAGAATGACACAAGTGGAAAAAAGTACTAAGGAAAAAACTCTCACTTCTTCATTTGGAATAAGGTGTACTAAACCAAATGGCTATGCAGAACAAACAAGGATGCTTTTCCTTAGAATTATCAGGAAAGAGACAAGTTGAACATCCTGCAAAACAGGATGTTCAAAAAATCTGTAGCTGAGTCCATAATAAAAAGGATTTTTTAGCAGCAAATTGTAGCAATTAAAAAACCCCAGCTAGTTTCAAGACTATAAAATCAGGAGACCAGGAAGAAGGAGACACAAACAAAAATGTTAAAATACATCCAGAAGCCTAAGGATTATTAAAGAAGTAGGATGTTACAAAGTATAAGAAAAAAGATCTTAATGAGAAGAGCTTATTTCCACCTTTCCTAAGTGAGATAATCAAGTGAGCTACAGTATTCTTGGTATGCATGATGGAAAACAAAAATATCATTGACAACAAACTCTCAACCTCAAATCATGTATATATTTACTGATTGAACAAGCCAGATTTTCTTAACATTCCTAATCACTTTTACCTTCACTTTTCTTCCTTCATCTTTATCATGAGAACTAGAAACTATTCATTGTTCATGTGTCTCCAGCATTTAAAACAAAAACTAGACAGCTTTAAATCAACAATCAAAATCAAGAAATATACTATATTTTTCTACATTCAGGAAAAAAAATCTCCACTCCAAACAACACTGGAGTGATAAATGGAAGTTCTTCATGCCTGGTATGAAGATTATATTATCGGAATAGGTTATCAATGAAAAGACTTAGGCCATTTAAAGGCTAGTTAAAATATGCTTCTATTACAAAGATATGCCTTCAAGATTAGCTCTTAAGAGACATGAATGGCATTGGAGTTTGTTAATAAGTGAATCATATATTAATGCTGATTTACTGGATAAACACTTTTAAACCTTTTTATCAAGGATATTAACAAAAGGAGAATAGTCAATTGCTTGGTGAAGGTACATTGCAAATGGAAATTAGAGATGAATCCGTTTCTTTGGATTGACTAAAAAGAAAAGGAAAGTTACAACCAGTTACAATTTTTGTCACAGTCAATAAGGAGAGTTCTCACAACTGTTATAACGTTCAAATTTTTAAATTTGCTGGGTAAAAAACCCAGAGGTGTACACCTTATCATTCACTCAAAAGGGCTTGAAAACCAAGCCCTAACCCACTGAACCCAATGATGTAGTTGGTATTTACAAATATCGAAGAACACCTGTTCCATCCAGTTATATTTTGCAGTTGTCCTACTATTTAAACCATAGCTTGGTTTGGTTTTGTCCTTTGCTTGTTTTTCATCATGACATTCAAAGTATTTTACAAGAAAAGTATGCATTTTGAGCTGCACTTTGAGTGCAGGAGAGCAGAGACTTAGATAAATGTAGTTCCTCTGCCCTAGACTTACTAAATGAATCAGTGGGCAGGGTCATAACATGTCCTCATGGTTCTCCCATTTCAGCTCTCTGCACTACCGTGAGAGGACTGTCATTTCATATTGGAAAGCCAAGTAAAGAAACACTAAAGGCAGTGTGTGCTTGTGCTTCAAAAACTAGTGGATCTGAACTCTACAGTAGCCTCTAGACATCTAACCGAAAGATTATTCACATGTATTTACTTGTATGACTCCAGTCTGGGAGGCAAAAAGAGAGAGTGAAATAGTTTTGAACCCAGAATGGAGAAATAACAATGACTATCACTGCATCAGAAACAGCCTTCATTTACAGTAGTACACAGCTGAAGTAACCAGATCACTGGATAATGATAATTACTCTGTTAGTGTAGGAATGTTATTGCAGGATTACTCTGTTACTGTAGGAATGTGACATAATCTGGCCCAACATTTATTTATCTAGTATAATCAAACTCTTTTGTACATCTACAAATCAATGAAAAAAAATATCTCCCTAGTTCAATTGTTTATCTTGTGTTTTACAACATATTCCATGCAGCAAACATGTCTACATGTATGGTATTTAGTAATGCAAAGAAACTATTCTGATATAGTTCTTCAGGTTATTTTGAGAAGTAGCATGCATTTGACAGTAACACATACTGAGGACAATCCATAACAATAAAAATAGGCAGTAGTTTACATCTTCAAAACACTGTAAAAGCATGAAAGCAACTAGTCACTTTTGTAAAATAGTGATACATTTTGTTTAAATGCTGGCTGATTAGCTAAAGAAAATAAGTTTCCACTGAATGCTATTAGTTCAGTTTTAGTACCAAAAGTATTAGGTGACAGACATCTTACTATCTTAATCTCAAACTGGAAAAAGGAGCTGCAATTTTCCCTTGGACATGTGCATACTTTGTGCATGCCTTTTAATTTCAAAAATTAGAAAAAAAAAATAAAAAGAAGAAAGCATAGAGGAGAAGAAAGCTCCTGTAAAGAAGACACACAAAACATGCCAAACTCATCTCTGTCCTCACTCGTCTTACCTTGCCTTGGATACAAGCAACTGCAACCTTAACAGTCCTGCTATGTTCTTCCCCCTAACTTATTCTTAATGTTCAGCTTTCTTTCAGAGTTTTTATAGTCTGTGCTGTAGGTTACAAACTCCAATCCCTGCCTTTGCTTTCTCTTACATCATTTCTAAAGATTTTCCACTGAGTCTTGCCCTAAACCTTTCTCTGTCTTGCACTCTCACACACATACTTGTCTCACATTTGTTCTATTTATTGCTCTGATCAAGATGATTAGGTAATAATTAAAGGTCTAGGGTACTTTTTTTCTTTCAGACTGCCATGGGAGTGGAAAGATTTTCAGCAGCATCACCATTCTTCTAAACTCTTTCTTCTGTGAGCTGCAGTAAAGAAACCTGACATCCTTCCTCCTTTTTTTTTTCTTTTTTTTTTTTTTTTTAAACTGTGCTTCTTCAGGATAACAGAAATAACTTCAGAGAGACAAAACTTATCTTAGGAAGAAATTAATTAGTGACTGTTTAGCAGACAAATAGTATTGCAAGATAAGCAGTAGAAACGGAACGTGTTTCACAAAGTAGTCACAAGAACTTAAGTCTTTCAGACACTTTATTTGTCATTTTAGTTACTGAAACTATTGTAAAGAGTGAGTTTTGGAAGTATCTTCCCTAGGCACTATGAGAGTATCCACTTCTTTCTCTGTTTGCCTGTATACTAGAATAAGTCTGTCTTCTGCCCCTTTTTCCTCATTTCTCAAGTGATTCACACTGCAATTTTACTCATTTTTACATCTAAAATTCCAACCTGTGCAGACTTCTTAATAGTTTATTCATGATGCCTTAATTCTCTAAACAGATTATAGATACAGTATTTTGAACATAGCTTTTACTCTGACTTTCCAAAAGCTGTTCTACAAGAAATAGATATTAAAAATAAATTTCATATGTAGCTTTGTATTATGTGGTTAAAATTTGCCAGCCCAGGAGCAAAATCTTTTACTTCATCGTCTGTCTCAGAGTGATGAGAAAAAGAAGAATAAGACAACATTTTAATCATATTTTAATGCAATTCATTTCCCAAATGAAGACAGTAGCAGAATTTGGGAGAGCTGACATAAAATGCCAAATCAGAATTGTTCCTTGCAAAGTAGGTTTTTGCCAAACTCCCTGAAATAGCCAGAAAAAAAAAAAAATATATATATATATATATATATACAAAAATGGAGAATGACAGCCTGGTTTTGATCACAAAAACAGCACAAATGTACAGCTCCAGAAAACAATGAAAGGAAAAGCAAGTATTTCTACAGCATCTCCTTGTACAAGCAGATACATGAGTATGGCCTAGTCTTGTGAAAATGTGCACAAGCCACTCACACTGAGGTCAGGCTGGAGCAGGTGGGTTGGAACTGTTTTTGGCTATAGGACGTAATAGAGCAGTAATGGCAGCAGAAGAGGTCCAAGTGGACACTACGGATACTAAAGCTGCATCAGAATAAAAGTGCAGAGCCAAACAACTCCACACTCATGAAACACAGCTCAAACCACTGTCACCAGAGGAGAACTGGAACTGTGCTCAGTTTTATCATGCTGCCTGCATTTAGATGGAGGTTTGATGCTGGAAGTCCAAAGACAGAGCAGTACTTGACTGGAGAGCGGGATCTCGGGAAAAAGATAGCCACGATATAACTAAGTACAAGGTATTTAAATTAGATTAATCAGCTGCCTTTGATGTATTTGACCGTGAGGTGTCGCTGACTACGAACTGTGCTCTGTCCACTTAGCAGTTTCTTTGTTTCTTTTTCCTGTTGGAAAGACATTAGGAAGCAGTCACAAGCATTTACTCCTCTTGGGGAACCTTTTACAGGAGCTATCTCAAGCTCTTTACCCAGGATTTTTGTAGGGCTCCATTCTGCCACCATGTTTGGTGTTGATGAGGCTGAGAGGAGCAGCAGGAGACATGGGCTGTGCCAAGCTGAGGAAAGACAATGGAATGCTCATAACTTGTCCATTTTGATACTTGGCAACATAGGGTGAAGCCTGGAGGATAAGTGAGATCCAGCTGGCTGGAAGCTCAGCGCATCACAAGAGAGAGGGGGACACTGGGTTGGGGAAAAGCAGGGGGAGGAGAAATGCTGACATGTTTTTGACTCCAAGAGGATATCTACTAGCAGGTACTAAAATTTACATTCAGGCCCTCCACTGATTGATACTATAGCAAAGCCCCAGTAACTTTTGTATCATCTAGACCTACTGAGAGGTTGTGGCTCTTCCTTTTAGACAAGTTGTTCAGGATTTTTCGAAATAAATTTATCACTGTGCACCTTCTACAGAACTATGCAACCTAAAAGATTTCAGAAACGTATGCTGATACACACCTCTGTCATCAAGTTTCTAACTGGAAGGTGTGGAGACTCAGATCTGAGTAACCAGCCATCTTCATGGGCTGCAATAAAGCTCAGAACAGGTCGTATGTTATCAGCACACAAGGCTTTTCTGAAAGAAAAAAAAAAAAAAAAAAAAAAAAGAGCGTTAACAGTTCATTTCCTGCCTTGAACCTACTTAGATTTATTTAGCAACAATTTACAGATGCCTTTTTGACACCTTATGGAGAAGGCTGATAAGGAAGCTTTCCAGACAATGAAAATGGTGTATGATGGTTACTTAGCTGGCAAAGTGCCCAAGAAACAGATGCCCTCCATGCTGCCGTGGTTTAATTGCAGTTACAATAAAATTAATTAAGTTAGGGCAACCAAGAGTTGGAGAAATCTTTACTGTCTTAAACATAAATGAATAAACAAATTGCATATGATTTTCTCAAATATGAAGACAAAGATGGAAATGGGGGGGAGGGAAGGATACAAGACATTGAGCACTCTTCATTACCATCCAAGAGAAAGACAAACTTTCCTGCCTGTTGCCTTCATGTTCTTTAAGTACCTTCTGTAACTCTTCACCATTAGTTTGCAAATTAATTACACAGGCTCAATTCTTCCCTTAATTCCTTTTTAGTCTTGCTTGTAAAACAAATGCATAGGGTTGTCATTTTTTCTGACACTTTGCAATTTTACAGACAGTGCATTCCACTGCTTTTAATACTTCATTGGCATTTGATGTGTTAACCTCTAGGTAGGGTGACTGCCAAATAGGGTACACAAAAATTTCATGCTTGAATGTCCTACAAATCTCAGAACTCAATCTGTGCTCAAAGAAGTCGAGAGGAGCTGGATGGGGCCCTCAGCATCGACTGGAACACAGAGTTACTAACCTACCACATAGCATAAACACATGTACTTAGCCTCTACTGCCTTCAAAGGTTTCTCCTCAAAAAGTTATGCACAGCCCTAACCCCATTCTGACTTCTACCATCATCTCCCTTCTCTCCTATCAAGTGTACATGCCACGAACATTTAAGTCCTCTCTGCTGAAATCAGCGTCTAGCTGCCTGAGCACACAATGAGCCAGAACTTGGCCTTCGTAGACAAGTCCTTATTCAACATTAAAACTGGAGATAGTAACGGTTAACATGTGTAAATGCTGAGTAATCTTGCTCTTCATCAGCCTTGCTTGTAGAAACTGTTTTTGCATTTTTAAATCATGATCTTTAAAATCGTAGGCACGGCAGGTGAATATGCTGACACGTGCTTGCTGGTTTGCTGCATTTAGTCTTTTTCCTCACCTACTAAAATGTGTAGCAACACTGTTAGATCGCTGTGATCTAAGTCAGAGAAGTCTACCCTTTCTGTCATTAAGTTCTCTCAAGGGAACTCTACCTTCCAGTCTCTTCAAATTATGTCATCCTTCCCATTGACCACTAATTACTCAAACAAGGTCACACATCTATCATTTATAAATCACCTTGTGCAGTGCCAAGTCTAGAAGGCATTACGGACAAAGAACTAGATCTTATTTTCAGATTGGAATTTTTGGTTGAACTGTCATGGACAAAACTATATAATTTGATATATTCTGATTGTTAAGAATGATCATAGTTTCAGTAAACAATGAGTTTATTGTAGAAAGTACAGTTTGATTTTGGGTTTTTGGTGGTGGGGGGGGGGAATGGTTATAACATTGAGGTTGGAAAAAAGTGATTTTTTTTTTCCTCAGGGTTTTCAATGTATTACCCTCAAATTCTCAAAAGTATTCCAAGAACCTTTTTTTCTTTTGAAATAAAAACTACAATATTTTTTGTTAAAAAACTGATCTCCACAAGTCAGGTGCTCTGCTGGCACTAATTCATATGGCTCTGTTTAAACAATTGAGATATTCAGGCTTACAGTGCCTCCAGGCCTATTTTTATTTTGTGAGACAATGAATTCTTCTGAAAAAAAATTGGCCCAATTCTGACCATTTGAAAGTGGATTAGCATTCCATCAGATTTACCAAACACCCAGCATTTTATAGCGGTATCACTGGTTGAGGGAGAACATCCAATATTACTTTTGTTGTACTTATGTTCATATCTTGGCTAAGGAAGGGGAAACATTTTAAAATAACCACCGCAGATTTTCAGTCAATATATAGGATGGAATTTCATAAAGCAAGCTGATTTTCACCTTTCTTTTTTATGTAGATATACAGAGCCAGAGAGCAGATGACTCACTGCAAGAGAGAACGATGGAAAATAGAGACCCTGTAATAACAATGTGCATTCATGTTTTCCAATTAAAGATACATTTTACCTCGGAAGGAAAAGCTATCTTAAGCTAGATATTTTTAAATCTGCATGCTCTCAAACTAGCTTTTGCTGTGTCACTTCCATTTAAGATGACTTCTTGCAGCCACAAAGATTTTGAGAAGCAAAACCCTCAAAGTGAAGGTAACATACGAAACTGAAGTCAGTAACATTCCTCAGGAACGCTAGGCTTTCTATTTAGCAGTTTCTATATATGCACTTTTAAAAAGTCCTTTGCGCTTGAATTAAGTGCTTGTGATAGAAACTGGGTCATGACATCTAAGAATCCATAAAAGAACACCAGCTAAACAAAGCAAAAATCCCAAACAAGGATAGCTCATTGAAATGCGGGCTTTTTCTGTAACAGCCGTGCTATGATGCAGAAGGCTGTGTTTGGAAATAAAAAAACCCACAGTTTATCTTTTGTGCTCAAGCTTTTGGTTCACAGCCCAGGATGGTCAGGAAGAGTGACAGGGCCTTTTGTGTTATGGACACAGTGATCCACAGGCTAATGGATAGGAGGCAATAAAACCGCACAAAGAGGTTTCAGAGGGCTATGCAAATAGTAATAATTCTGAGCCAATATCAGGCTGGTCCTCATTCACATCAGCAACATAGAAACTAAAGTCTGTAGATAGTGTTCCCATCCCCTGTAGCCGTGCTAACTGGAGTCAATACTAAATATAAAGATGGCATATAACGAACCAGCCTGGTCTTCTTGTATTAAGAATGAGGAAAAGAAAGGGAGGAGTTCTCATATTTTCACACTGCCTCTTTTGTCAAACAGAAGCATTTGTGCTGGTGTTACTTATTAGTGAAATAAACTCTTTTTGATCCATGTGGTATGATACACTACCACAAGGCGGTGAAGCATACACCTTAGCTACAGAGCACATACTTCAGCTTCAGAGGAGATTACAAATGTGGCTATGTAGCACAGCACTGAATGCACAGCTGCAGCTCAAACTCAGATAGATGCTCATGAGAAGAATATAACAAAAATCCCTCAGCACTCTGTCCTGACTTTACAGCTCTTTTTAGAACTACTTTCTTCAAGCAACTGTTCACCATTTTCTGTCCACAGCTAAGAAGTAAAGTGTGATTTGGTTCATTGGCAGCAGAAGAAAGGATACTGAGGAACTGAGTAAAATGGCTAAGCAGTAAAATGAGGAGGCGCTGAGTAAAATGGGAGCTGAGCAAGGCCATATGTGGACCACTCACAACATCACAGGATGCTGCAGGAAACATTGGCTTTATTTTTTACCCAAAACGAAGGTAGAAGAAGTTGCAGCCATGTGAGAAGTGGGGCTGAACAGCTGCTTTTCCCTGCAAGGATTTCCTCCAAGTGATGCTAGTAAGGCAGATACTGTCTTCCCAATCCTGGTAAGTCTGTTCCTGGGAACATCGGCTTGCACAGTGACACTGTGCTGTGCTGGAACCCTGCAGGAGCAAGCTGCTCATCAAAATCTGGGAGTTTAGAGCAACTGATGCTGACTAGTTGGAGCTGCTTCCAGGTCTTGCTCTGGTGTAAACGTATCTAACAAAATGTATTCCTGCAAGGGAACTCACAAACAAAAGCTGCTCTAGAAGCAAAGGTCTCTGGAAATTCTGAGAATTAAAGACCTGATGACACTTATTGATGTTCTGGCCAAATTCTATTACATTATTTGGCCATATTTCCTCTGTCACTTCAACTGGGCAGAAACTTTCTCTTCTCAGACTCATTGCACCTATCTGCAGTGAAGCTGTAATTTGCTAAATGGCTGTAGCATTGGAACTGTATCAAAACTATATAAACGGGTGCTCATCATCTTCAATTACAGCACAAACATTAATCAGTCAATTAACGCCCTCTAGAGGTGGCCATATTTCAGTTAGAGCTGATTGGGTTCACTGCAAGTGAGTTAAGTGATGGACTGAGCATTTCTGTATGCTGTAGGAAGAACACGTTTACTGATTAGAGCTGTTCCATGTACTGCTACAGGAAAAAATTACTGAAAGTTCATTCTCAGTTCCTCGATTATTCCTTCCCTCTCTTGCCTGAGAGGTCACCACACTTGCAGCACTTAGCTTGCATCTATTCTGCAGGCATGGTTCTGTCAGGTAGGTGTGAAACACATAGGTAGATAAATAGATAGACAGACAGATAGATAGATAATCTGACATAGCTAAACCAAAATCGTATGAAAATAAACCCCAGACCACACCCTGTTTTCTTATCACTTATTTTTCTCAAAGGATGTGCACAAACTGTATCAGTGGCACAACAGTACAAATTAATTGTGTCTGTATAAATAGGATGCCTTGATGTCATTAGAGTGGCAAGCCTTTTATGTAAAAACATGACTATGTGCTCTTATTTCTTTTCCTTGGCTGGAATAGCCAAAAGGTGGACTAACCAAAGGGTTTCAAAGAAAAGAATATAAAGAATGATGAATAGCAGGTAACCTCCCACATAATCGAATGATGAATTTACTGTTTCTGGTGTGCAAATGCCTTGCTAAAGTAGATAAGTACACATTTAAGGAGAAATTGCTCTATGCAGAAGCTTAGCACAAGATCTTGCAGGCAGGAATAGCTCATGTCCAGGTTTTCCCAGACACGTCCTCCTTTTTCCAGCTGCAAATTCTGTCTGGGTGGAATTCAACAATTTATCACACTTTTTCTGGCAGGCTACCAGAATGCACTGGCCTGCATATGTAGGGATTCTCCAGGTAACCACACACAGCAGAATGCACTGGCCTGCATATGTAGGGATTCTCCAGGTATCCACACACATGCACAGACCATCTGGGCACCATATAGACAGTAAGCTCAACAATTCTTTTGGAAGTGTTGGGTGCTCTGCATGTGTCCACTCCATACCTGAATGCATATTTCTGCTGGCAACATTTAACCAAAAGAGTACATGTCCAGAATCCCAGCAACCATTTCACTGTGAGCAGTACCCTGGGATTTAGGAGAGCTGGGTCCTATTACAGAATCACACAAATATCAAGGTTGGAAGGGTCTCTGGAGATTATCTAGTCCAACTCCCTGCTCAAAGCAGAGTCAACTCAAGCAGGTTACTCAGGACTGTGTCCAGTCAGTTTTTGAATATCTCCAAGGTCAGAGACTCCACAGCCTCTCTGGGCAGCCTGTTTCAGTGTTCAACCACGGTCACAGTAAAAAAAAAAAGTCTTATGCTTAAATAGAATTTTCTTTAGTTTAATTTGTGCCCATTGCCTCTTGTCCTTTCACTAGGCACCACTGAGAAGAGTCTGGCTGCATCTTCTTTACTCCCTCTCATCAAATATCTATACACATTGATAAGATTCCCCTGAGCCTTCTCTTCTCCAGGCTAAACAATCCCAGCTCTTTCAGCCCCTTCATACGTCAGATGCTCCTGTTCCTTAATTATCTTTGTGACCCTTTGCTGGACACGCTTCACTCTGTCCATGTCTCTCTTGTATTGGGGAGTTCAAAACTGGACACAGCACTGCAGGTGTGGTCTCACTAGGGCTGAGTAGAGAGGAAGGATCATCTCCCTCCACCTGCTGGCAATGCTCTGCCTAATGCAACCCAAGATGTTGTCGGCCTTCTTTGCTGCAAGGGCACATTGCTAGCTCATGTTCAACTTTGTGTCCACCAGGACCCCTAGGTCTTTTCTGCAAAGCTACTTTCCAGCTGGTCAGCTCCCAGCCTGTCCTGGTGCATGGGGCCATTCTCAGGTTTTTTACTACTACCTTGATTAGATGACCTTAGCTAAACCCTTTCAGCTCTCTGGGCCTTACTGTCTACAGCTGTAACACAGTGTTTACAATACTGGCCTCCTTCATAAAGTGCTTTTAATCTTGGGTCATCAGAGGTAGGTATCAGTTTTATTTATTCTTCACAGGTAACTGTCTTTATCCTCCTCTGTCAATGTATGGCCTTTCATACTGACAACACTAATTTTCAAATGGGGTTTTTACAGCAGTCACTGTCCTGCTGCCTTGGTGCCTCACACACTTTAATTAATTCGCTTTCCCTGCTGCAGTGTTCTTCCTTTTGAAGCTGACACACATACATGCACGGATTGTCCACTAAAGGACAGAATACTGTGCATTATATAGTATCCTACAGCCAGGGGCCATAAAGGCCTCTCCAAAACATAATGCCATAGAAAATGCCCTTTGATCTTACCAGCTTTTCTGCCTCTGTTGCTGCTGCATCTAGCCTAGCCAGGAAGCCTGGAAGAACCAGCCAGGAAGAACCTCTTTTTTTCTTCTGATAGGGAGTGCAGGGCAGTGAATGTTACTTCTGCATGGAGCTGAACAATTTGTGCTTGATTAAAGCAGAGAAACTTCCACCTTCAGAGAACTCACGGTCTGAGCACTGCTTTCTTATTCTTACTGTGTATTTCTTCTTCCTCCTCTGTACCATGCTAGCCACAAGACCAGATCCTTCCCCTTCATAAGCCTAGCCTTGACTTCATGAGAATTTTCATGAGAATGTCTGCTCTGAAGCAAACTGGATTGCTTCGTGGGTTTTTCTATCCAATTTAAAACTATAGTGTCCAAACGCTTTGGAAATAAACAGTGATTCATATATTTTCACAGCACCTTCTGAGGCAAAGAAGTGCAATTATTCCTTGCCAAATTTCAAAACTCAGCTCTAAAAGCACAGGATTGTCACAGCTTCTCAACATAACTCTTTTCCTAGTCATAAGCAGCAGAAAGAAGGCTTGTATCATGTGCAACATTAAGTCACTATTACTATAGCCATTGCTACTGGCATACTAATGAAGCTATATAAATCATAATTGATTTGTATGAGCAATGCAATCCTCTGGGCTTCAGTTACTCGCACCAAGCTGGGCTCTGTCCAAAAACTACATACTGCCCTCTTTGAAACGTAGCTGCTTCCTGGAGCTCTTAGCTTGAGCCTCTTCACTGCCTCTTCCTACCTTTCCTCTTCTTGTTCATCTCCGCAGAAGACCTCCACATCTTACAGCATGCCTATACAAGAAGAGACAAAGCACCTTCCTTTCAATCAGTTGGCCACTTCATCCCAGGTGTGAATCAACTAGATTGCACGCAGGAGGAGTTTGGCCCTCTACCTCCGTAAGTGCAGACATACTGGAGTTGTGCTTACTTTACAATTAGACTTGGAACCCAGGAGCAAGAGCGTAATATAGTTGCTTATGTAACCATATATTTATTTTGGTTATGTGCAGCTTCAAGACAAATCTAAAATGGTGCTGGACCGTGCTGCTGCCCTCAAAAGAAGTTTGTCAGCAGAGTAACAATAATGTTCTGCTTCTGAAAATGATGTGCTGGGCTTTATGGTCAGCTTTTAGGTTTTAATGCTTTTTTTCCACTTTGATATTTGAGCCCTCCCCTCAAAGCAAATCCTTCGAGTGTGTATATGGCTCTCCAAGCAATGGTCACGGGAGGACATAGTCAAGCACAAAAAAAAGACGCTGACGGCATCTGAAAATGATTTGCAATCTCTTAGCCGCATGAGCTCAGTCGTATTAACATAGTGATTTAAATACTGTGGATGGCTTTTCTGATGTTCTTTTAGAAATTTCTTATTGGAATTATTAGGCCTCCAAAATATATTTAAAACCAACCAACCAACCAGTGGAAGGAAACAGAACAGATAATACTGACTAAGCAGTCTGAGCCCTATCTCGCAGTCCCAAATCAAGGAAATTGCTAACAAGCACACAACTGCAGTGACTAGACAGGAGAGGAAGTTTTCAGGAGCTGGGCTGCTGAACAGCATCGTATTGCACTACACAGTAGTTTGGACATTGGGTTACAAGTGGATCCTTCATGAGTCTGAAGCATCTATACTCCCCATGGCCCAGCCTTGCCATAGCAAAGCCAAGCTGTATTTGTGAAAAAATGACATTGTGAGGTTTTCAATGCCTTGCACGGGAGATGTGCTTAACAAACACTGGAGCGACAGATTTTTTTCTGCGTATGGCAGGAAAATTACAAACAACAACAGCAAATGATAAATAACACAAGGAGTACTCTGAGCACAAAAAAAGAGGTGAGCTGCTAAGGAAGCAGACTACTGCAAACTGCCACTGATACCTCAACTCTGCTCGCCCAGCTGGGGAGAAACCCTGTGTTCAGCAATGCAATACAATGGCTCTAAGGGGATGGTGAATGACAGGCTGCTGAGTGGTATGGGACTGTTTGCACATGGACATTACTGGGCATATAAAAATGTTTCTGATGTAAGTCCTCCTACAAAAGGCTCAGAGACCTCTAATGCTGTCAGGAGGAGGGAGCACCCATTTTACTGAGGGAAGAATTTGGTTCTCACTGGATCAAGTAGAAAGCCAACAATAGGAAAATACAGCCAGCTGCCGGGAAGGCCTGGTCTTCCCGTTCCGGATACAAGACTGGCTTCTATTTAGCCAGCTTATAACTGGAATATGTGCACTGAAGTCAATAGCCCTGAAAACAGAGAGTACCGTCACTGCACTGAAGTCAGTGGAGCTATTCATGATTTATACAAGTATGAATGAAATCGAAGCCTGGCTGACTAAGACTGAACTGAGAGGGAAATCTGACCCTGCTCCCCTCACGGCATTTATCATATGAAACCACCACATGAAGCACCTCTGTTCTGCTCCTTATTCCCTCCCTTTTTCTACCTTATTTTCAAGTTCCTTAGACCAATCGCTATCTTTTACTCTTCAGCGACTATTTCCCCTCTCCTCCATCTCTAGCAGGTCCCTTGCTCTACTGCTGTGCAAATAGTGCAGTGTAAATAGCATGATCCTCAGGGAACAGCCAGGGTTAATTAATAGCATTTGACACTGAATTGTAACAGTAGCTCTCTCTTAGCCTGTTACCTGCACAGACTCTTGAGGCCTCAAGCAGCTGGGCACACTAACTAAAGACTCTCCAGGTTGTTTTGGGGGGCCCATGTGAAATATTCAGTGTCAGGGAAATAAGTTTAAGCTAAGCATACAGCCAAATAGTTAGAAAGCAGAGAAACCTCAGCCTGGAGCTGACAGCAACTGATGAATATAGGCACTGTGAGTATTCACTGCTCCTCATGTTACCAAAATGTCAGGGCTTTAAAGTGATGTTATTAAAGCACCGCAGGAGTGCAAAGATCTGTGTAAACTGAGAGGATAATCACCATGCAGACAAAGCATGAGCTGCTGGATTGTGTTGAAATTATGTTATTTAGTATCCCTCTAATTTGTCACATGACTTGATATATTAAAAAAAATAAAAAAAACTATCATCTTTTTGCACTCTGAATCCACAACAATTGCTTTTCCTGCAGCAGACAATGATTTGTAAAGTGACTTTTCACATTCCCAAACGAACCAAAATTTTGCACACTGATTTCCACTAACTAGAAGTGGTTTAGAAACAACCTAGCTCTAGGACTTGTTCTGTTTTGGGGCTTTTGCTGCCATGACAGCTACTTGAGGGAAGATAGTTATTTTTAAATTACTGTTTTTACATTAATATTTCTTTTACAGCAAAATAGCAGAAGAAGCAATATTGTCTCCCCTGCTTGCTCTGAAACAGGACTGGTTCCTAGCAACCACAACTTTTTATCATCCTATCATAGGCATCCCTGGTCATTTCATATGAAAGTATATCCACTGCTTCCTCAGTTCCAAGCTCTGGGCTCAATGTAGAGATGCAGAGAACAACCACTTTTTTCCTCAGTGCTATGAACTGCCAGCAGAACTACATCACATCCCATGACAGACAGTCTTGTATGTCCAAACCCCAGCAGCCCAATCTTGCATAAACCAACGTGGTCTTTCTCATGGCATTAACAATGTCTCAAAAAGACAGAGCTAGGATTTCTCATTTCCCAGGAATCCATCAGCTGCCTATGGGGCTGGATTTGAATCCCCAGTGCAGAATTTCCAATTGCTATACCTCACTCATACATAAAACCCACAGATGTTTAAGCTTGAGTTGTGTAAGCACTACACATCAGGCCTGTGCTGTCCTAACCTTGTCCAGTCCCATTACGCCATATGTACTCTATTCTGAAGGGTGCAGAAACCCTGAACAGAAAAGGTTGGAGGTCTTCTCAGCAGGGTCAGGTACAGCAGCTCAGGTGCCTTTGTTTCTGTCTTTATCTTTTGACTGCTCATTGTCTCCTATAATCAGGGCCTGATTTTGCAGCAGAACAGGGATGGCAGCAACAGAGAAAGCAGGGAGGTCCTACCTGCCCTACATCTGAAGGGTAAAGAACTGTAAATGCAGTGCTTGGGTCATGCCTCTTGGCATGAGAATTACAGGTAACCAGGACAACCGCTGCAGTGATACAAAGTGAGAGATGGAATGAGAAGTTGAGCATTTCCCCGTTTGCAGAGGGACTAGCTTACACTGGCAGCTATGACACCTCCAGATCAAAGATCAGATCTGACATTTTCAAAGCTCTCATTCCAGTGGCAAGGACCCAGATTTGATGTCTTCTGAGTGCTCTGAGGATCTGAGATATGTCTTGGTCTTGAAAACATTTCACTAGGCTCTTCACACTTCACGTGATCAAATGTGCAATTTCAAGGTTTTCAAGTAACTTGCTAAAAGTGATTTAATGGATCAATGAAAATTTTAAAACATTTATCATGAAAAGAGGAATCCAATAACTTATGGGGGTGGGGGTGGGCAGGAAGAGGGGAAGGGAAAAGGTAAACAAATCAAGAGAGGCACAAAACCGAGCTGTATTCCAAGCATATGCAGTGGAAAATGTAGGCTAGTGCCAGCAGTCTGATAATCCAAATTCTCTTTCTATGCACTGACCTCTTCTGAGAAAAGGAAAGAATTTAAAGGAGCATAAATGATAACTGTACACATTCTGGAAGCAAACTTAAAAGCACTGCCAGGAAAAATCACCCTTCTAGTTACAGAGGCATTAACACGTTCCCTTCCCTTTCTGCAGAGTGCACACAACACCAGGGGAGGCGAGGAGGGGAAACACTTCTTGCCCAGCAATACACAGTTAGTCCTCAGCAGGGTAGAGGCATGGACATTAAATCTGAGTGGCAAACATGGATTACTAGGAGGATAGCTACACATTATTGGCAAAAGCCCCTGTAAGGTACTGAATGTTGGTATGCAAGTAGTCACAACAGCTTTCTGGAGAGCCTCTGAATAGGGCAAGCATTACACCTATGAGAGCTCCCTGAAGACAGTAAGGTGCAGATCGCTCGCTCCTTCCCTTCTCACAATGAATGACATGCACTGTTTAAGCTACTGCCCTCCAAAATAGCTGGAGACTTGAGAAATTGTTCTAACTACTTTTTTTAAAACCACCACTTGTGATTTATCCCTTTCACATATTACAGATGGTTGTGGCAGCAGTAACAGGTCCACCAAAATACTGGCAGCTCAATCCAAAGTTAATGTCAAGTCATGCCTTTTTTTTTTCCCCGCACAGCTATATCTCCACATACATATTCCGCGTTACAGCTCTCCTTTACGCCATTTCACGTATTCCCTTAGCCCCAGTGAAATGGAAGTCATACTCATTTTGCAAATCCACTTCATGCCAGTTTTGTTTAGACGCTTCTTCTGATCAGTTTACAAACAGATTAGGACTGATTTGCAGATATTCAGGACATCAAAAGCTGTCCCCAAAATTTCCAGTGGAGGACCCTCTTGCCTACCTCCACACTGCCCTCCATGTTTGACCCACCTCCCATAGTCCATACAGGGTGAAGGTAGTGTCAGTACTATGAGCAATGAACTGAATGTTCCTTAATGCTGATGAAAATCCACAGAAACTCACTAAAATCAGTGGAGATATTCCAGATGAGGGAGGTACACTGCGCAACAAGAATAATGGAATAAAAAACACCCACAGATACAGGAGGAGATACTGTCCAGATGGTTAAGTTAGCCTGGTATCTGTCATGAACACATCCTTTAACACCCGTGCAAGAACCTTTGCACTGCAGCTTTCACCCATGACACTTATCTCCCTGTCACTGGCCCAAAACTGATGACTTCATTGGCTCATGCTGACTCTCATTAGGTGAAAGCTTAACCACTGATATTACCTCTAAAAAATGTTTTGGAAGATGTTTAGCACGGATACCCTGAGTACCGCTGTTCGTGAACTCCAGAGCACACTGCACTGGTAAAGTCAGACTACTGACTTCAGAGTCTGACTTGGGGCAGCAAAACTGTGGCCGGTACCACTGCTTTGGGACAGGGTGAAGGATGGACTAGAACAATAGGAACTGGGTTAAAGATAAAATAGAAAAATAAGCATGTTTTTTATCTCACAGTCTTATACTGGAATTGTAAATTCTCAATCCTTAATGACATTTACTTTGTTGTAACCAAAATGTGTGGTCCAGCGGAACAGAAGCACTCTGAGAACAACTGAAATCAGAGAAAAATCTCCGCTGAGCAAGTTCCCAGTGAAGAAAGTCAACATAAATGCTCTGGAACCAAGAGGAAATAAATCAATGCATACAGCTGCACAGATTTTCACGATGATTTTAAATTAACTAACTTTCCAGCAGCTGAGAATCTGGTCAATAACCTTGACAGGACCAACATACATCAGTCTGGGATCTTGCCCTTACAAGAAGTCCCTCGCAAATCCTGCACACAGTGCTAGACCAGTCTGCACTGAATGTGACAGGTAAGTTGCTTATAGGATGGAGTTTGAATTCAGGCCAATAGCTCTGAATAGAAAATAGAGTTTTGGCCACAGCTACAAAACTAAAGATACACAGAACTGGCTATTTAACCACTAGCTTGCTCAGGACAAGTATACCCATATCTAGCTTGTGGACTCCCTTCCATTTTCTTAGGGAACAAACATCTGCTTTTCATGTGCTCACTTTACTCAGATTTGTCTATCAGAACATTAATTCGGTACAACAATAAAAACAAAAAAACACTTACCAGTCTTGGGGCTGTGGAAACCAGGCACTCTGGCTACTACAGGGAGTTTACTAGGTGGTGTATAAATAAACATGGAAAACTGCAATTTTACAGCAGTTTAACAAAGTGCTAGAATTCCCTCTGAAATGTTTATGAGGTGAAAATAAATACATAAATAAACAACTACCCATTTACCTCTGCAAAACCAACTGACATTTTTCAATTTATGAGACCTCATCTTGCAACGTCTATTATTTTACATGAAGATTTTAATTTAAAAACTGCCTTTCTGAGCCATGCTGAGATGGGAGGACTGCTAGAATTCTGGGCTGACATCCCAGGAACCGCAGTAGATTGCCTGGTATTCACAGTCAAGTTTTCTAATAAGGCGGTGCACATTTCCAAAATGTCACTGCACAAATGGCCATTGGTGGAGTTATTTTAAGGCACTGTTCAGGAAGGCACTTAGACTTGTCGAGCCTGTTCCTGAATCTACAGGATATGCATTCCTTGAACTTTCTTAAGAGCCCGCTGTGAAGAGAGACTTTAATGGCAAAGACAGCTCCAAAAGAGCTTACTGGAAGAGATTTTTATCACTTGATTTCACTCCTTTTTGTAGTGATGTCAATTGGGGGGGGGGGAAAAAATCACTGGAATCCAAGGAGTTAGTCTTGGGTAAAAGCAGAATGAAGCCTGAATTCAGCCAAAGCAGCTTCTGTCTCATAGCAGTGGTATTTTCCACTGCTAATCTGCAATAGAATAGAGGGAAACTAAAGAGAAAAAACTAGTTGGACCATTCTTATCTGTGAAAGCACCTTAATTTTCTTTTTGAACACCAAATTCTCAAAGATAGCTTTCGGGTAGATGAATTACAAGTGCAGCCTTCTAGATCGGTTGATCTCATGAGCATTGTTTACACTGTCAGGCAGAGTGAACTGAAAAGCCTCTCTGAAGAATCTCTTCTTCTCCTTACTTTGAGGCTGTGAAAGGCAGGCAGCTTCATTCCAGCATACCTTAGAGTGTCTCTCTGGGATGGGGCTCATTTCATTGTTTTTTCACTATCATTTCTCATCCTTTTGCATTTTAAACTTAAACTTAATGCTTATGGAAGTTGCTTTTGTGCAATACTGATTCCCTTTTTTGTTTTGGAGCTATGCAAGATACTTCACATAGTGCTACTAAGCCTTTGACAAGGATGCTCATGAAGGTCAAATTTTTAATGTTCCCTTCGGGTGAGCTAGAAAAGCCAAGGAATTCCTCTTTATATCCACATCTCTGACAAAGGAAATGGTCACACTGCTGCTGAATGCACTTGTTTAATACTCCAAAGGACTACCCGTGCTCAGCATCCCAGGGAGGAAGCAGCTTGATGGAACAGGAATGGTGTGTCCTTGGTCACACATAGTTTTGTGATTAGGAGGATCTCCAGTCCCAAGTATAATGGAAGCATCACCAAGGTCCTAGATTCTGAAGGCTGGAGTCACATGCACTGGGGGGAAGAGAAAACAAAATGTCCTAACGGTCATAACCAAGGGATGTTTAGAGTACCTGGCAGCACAGAAGGTAAAAATCTAGGTTCTTGAAGGGAAACATGCTCACAAGCAGTTAGTCACCTTCACTCACAGAGAATGAATTCATTTCAGGCAGTCATGTGAACATATTCTGAACCTGGGCTGGTGGTGTTTCAAATGAGACTGCTGCCTGTCCCGAAATGAAACCACCACTGCATACCGGGAACACGGTGCTAGGAGAGCCCTTGTGGCTGGAAGCTCTGTAGTCCCTGCAAAAAGGGCTCAGAGGGCTGTCCCAAGGAATCTGAATCTTCTGAGAATCATACTACTAAGCAACTTAGGAAAAATAGATGTAAAAGGGCTAGAACAGCATTGCCCCACAAAGATCCTATGCATGTTGGTACATTATGAGTAACTATACACACAAGGCTGAGGAATGTTTTTTTCCTCCCAGTCAGTTCTTCCCCAATTATTTCTACCATTTATTTTTTGCATTATGTTAGTACTTTACAACCTTCTCTCCGGACTGAGACTCCATTGGGCTGAACCTCTCTGAAATTAGTCATAGTTTTCTCTAGTCATGACTAACCCAAATAAAATAAATATACAAAATTCTGCAACCTTCCTACTTGTTTAGTTTTCCAAGTAACTAATATGCCAAATTTTAGTATTGAACCTTGGGGTATCTGTTTTTTTCCCTTCAGAAATACTAGAAATCACTTCATTTCTTTTTATGTCCTTTACTCAGTACTTTATAATTCCTTTCTGACTACTCAGCTTCTGTAAGAATATTTTGTGGGTGACTTTGTGATAAGATCAATAGTGCTGTAAACAAACTAAATCAGCTAGGCCTCTTTTAAGCACTGTTTTCCAACAAAGAAAAGTGAATCCATTGTCATTTATGGAAGAAAGAAGGAAGTGCTTTAAAATTTGCTCTGATCACTTTCTCATCTGCTCTGTAAGTCTAAGCCTTGACTATCCTCCAGTGTGGAAAATAAAAAGTAAGAAATAGTGAAATTGTAGCCTGTTACATATTCATCATATGGGTGAAAAAGACTACAATAGGTACATTGTTAGGGGAATGAAGACCTATGTCACAGCTGTACTCAAAAACTAAGTGTGCACATTCACAATTGGCATCGAAAGGATGCAGTAGAAGAGGAGCAGACCCCATTCAGGATGTCTCCCCAAAACTCCTAGCTTGTGGCTTGTCACTCTATTTTTTTTTTTTTAAGATGGTTTCTTCATGTTCTACTTTTTACCCTGCACAACATAACTTCCTGTCCCCCCACCCCAAACCCCTGTTTCTACTGTACTTCAAAGAAATTTATCATTCTTCTCTTCTCCTAAGAAATGTATCAGAAGAAGATTGGAGAATGGACAGCGTCATGCAGCAAAGACAGTACACTGAAAGGGTAAAAAATAGCTGCAGGGACTGTGTAAAGGAAGACTTTGGGACTATTTTCATTCCTTTCTATTAACTAAACTCTTGTGCATTTTGCTTTTTTTTTTCTTTTATGTTGAGGGAGAAGTATCATTTTAAGGAAGAAAGGCTTTTGGCACACTTATAAAAAATTCCTTTTAACTAGTAGGCTAGGATTGAAATGTCCCACTGAAATTTGCTCAGAGCTGACAGCTGACTCTTTTAGGAATTTCTGAGAATCATATCTTTGTCAAAGACATCCACTACCTTTAAAGCTGGAAGGGTTAAATTGACTCAGCAAGGAAGCTATTATACTGGGATGGACTTAACAGAGGAATGGAGAAGCGGAGGCTCAGAAGCCATCACTGCTGGGGCAGAGGGGTGGTTTGACTTGTGGCAAGAGGGATGGTGTGCTGCTATCTCTCCTCCTCCATGTAGGTGTTGCCATATCCACCCGACAGTCCTACACAGGCAATCCAAGTGCCACAGAAGCCACAGGGACCCTTTTATGTGGAGCTAGTTGGAAAAAGAAATTTCCATTCTGTGGGAAAATCCGACATTTTGAAATTTGTTCTTCCTTCAAATATGAATGAGAGGTCACAATTCCAAGGTCTGTGCGGACCATTTCTCCTGGGGAGGATCCGTGGAGGAAGAAATGAAGATTAAGAAACCTTATTTCCACCAAAAAAAAAAAAACTGGTCGATATTTTTTGACAAATATTGCTGCTTATTAATTTCAGTGAGACCTGAGAGAAAACCCCTCTAGGAGAGAGGGGTATGAAAAAGGAGCAAACACTAATGTCCATTCTAATTTGACAATCAGATATACTCTGATAGATATATCATTTCCAAACTACCCCAGCCATACTTCCATATAATCCGCTTTAAGAAATGTTTAAAAAAAATCATATAGTTTCAATATTTATAGACCACTATGCCATACCTAAAGGGGCCCAGTAAAGCATTTAAGCATAGTTTTCAGTTTCAGCATATGGGTATCCCCACTGAAAACATCTGCTCAAGTATGTAAACTTAGGCACTTAGTTAAATGTTCTCCTGGACTAGTTCTTATTCATCCGCTAGTTCTTGTTCATTCAGTTCACCCTACTGAATTCTAAGCAAGCCTCACTCTCAATTTCAGTGTCTGGTATTTAATTCTTTTAGCCAAAATCTATTGATCCTGGGTATCTAAAGTCATTCTTTAAAGATATATAAATAAAAGGGACTTATCTTTCAGTGAAGCTAAACATTCATAGTTTCCTTAACCACTGTTGTTGAGTGTTTACAAATTCCCTTTAACACAACTCATAAAATTTTGAGATGTTCATGGGGATAGCAACATGCACATTCCTGAGAACCCTGCCTCTCACTTCAAGCCTCTTTTCCATCATATGAAGGGGCCAGAACTGATCGAAGGAAATTGCTAAAACTCAGAAAAACATATCTCTGCTGCTTTACACAATAATCCAGAAAAAAAGCTGATAGGGAGAAGACAATTTGCTACTGATAATAAGTTATTGAAAGTGGCAAAGATAAGGGATGATTATGAAAAATTTCGGATGAATATACTGAGATGAAGTGGCTGGCCAGGAAAAGGGCGGACAACACTGAATGTTACGCACACAGGAAGAAACAATCTTGTAACAGTTCTGCTTTGCCTACACAGCAAAGTGCTCTGAGCTGAGTGTTACCACTCAGAAATGAGGACTGAGAGGGGTTTGACAAAGGTCTCTAAAACAGGCGACCTTCAAAATGATTGCTTCCAATAAAATAGCTAGGAATCTTCGCATGAAAATGATAGCAAATAGATTCAAAAAACAAAAAAGGAGCTCTCTAACAAACATGTATTGAAACTGTGGAACCCCGCACCAACGGATGTTCAAGATCCCAAAAGCTTGCACAGATTCAGAAACAAAGTCACCAAAGGAAAATCCCTCAAGATCTATTAAGTGCAAAATACTATGTCTGTTTCTAAAGTCTCTCAGCCAAAAATTGTTGGAGGCTGGGAGAATATTGGAAGGAAGCGTCAAAAATGTTTGCAGTACTGGCCACTGTCAAACTTAAGTGTACTGAGCTAGACAGACGGCTGGTCTGACCTGGCATGACTAGTCTTGCATTTTTATATCATATTTTCCTGTTTCCTTGCTCTCAGAAAGGGCTAAACAAATTTGACTGAGACGATCATAACATTTACATGCACACACCGTATTGTGTCTGACCAATAAAGCCGGCATGGAAAATTTCAATTCAAAAACTTAAAGCTTAGTAAATTTATAAGCAGCCAAAGATAGGTAAATGCTAATGTTTCCAACTTTTTAGATAGAGCTATCAACCCTACCTTTAATTCAAGAAAATATATTTGGATTCAATTAGACAGTATATATCAGCAACTTAGCATGATATGCAATACAGTGATGATATAATTATCCCTGCAGTGAGCTTTGTATACTCAACAAATTCAGCGCTAACCTTAAAGTTCAAAGAAACCCAAATATGCTGAGATACAAAAACACATATATATTATGCATCCAGACATAATGTGGTAACATTTGCAGTTTCCCACAGTCTAAAAGACTCTAGTGGTTTTAGAGATATTCTTTACAGTTAAAATATGGAATACTAGTAAACCTGATAATATTCATCAGTTCAGCTGGAGTTTCTTCTGTGCACACACACACATGCAGTATCTTTGTCTGAGAGGCTGGGCATTTATTAAATTTAATTACTTCCCCTGTGGACTTAAATGAATATATTTCTATATATAGTCTGTTTATAAGTCATTCTTGTTTAGCAATTGCACCTTTTCCATGTAATTTAGAATAGAAGCTGTCCTTGTTCTCTAGCACAACCTTTAACATGAAAGCACCAGAAGAGCGTAATTGCATTAAACAGGCGCCACCCTTATTTAATGGTGTGTAAACATCCTGGTGCTAGTCCTGTGCTTGGCTCACAAGCAAAGGTTAAACACATTAAACATCTGAAGCTCAGCTAAACACCAGTGACGTGTTGGAGGGGATATGATAACCATAGACAAGTACAGAAGAAATGGAAACACTAATGATGGAGGAGTATTGTTCAGGATAACATCTAGTCATAGAATAATGCTTTAAAAGAGAGCATGGGAAAAGTGATGTTGGAAACATTTCCTAATGGGGAGACCTAATAGGCTGTGGAATAATCACCCAAGGGAGATGGAGGAAGTCCTTTTGACTGAGTCATTTCTTTCTGGACTGGGCAAAGTGTTAAGCACACTGCAGGGAAAAAATGTACTGGCAGACAGAAAGACTACCAGGTCAGAATCCAAAGTCATTTCTGTATTCAGCAGCAACAGCTTTATTTAAAACAAAACCAAACTCATCAGAAACCTTTTAAATTGCATGTGAAGAGATGGTTGACTTGTGTAGTCTTTCCCATCTCTTTCTCAGATTTAATATATTCATGCATATTTATGGCTCATTTTAAAACTGTGTTTCCAGAATGGCGTAGCCCTTGTGTGTTCCCAGATCTGCAGTCATATATTGCCTTCGTCCATCTGATGCTGTGTGGCCAGAAAGGATGCAGCTGTATAGGAAACTTGCCCTGATCAGGCTCTCTCAAAGCATGACTGGTTTAATGTGACAGATTACAAAAGGAAAGGAGACTGAAGGGGGAGGAATAATAAGTGCTTGGAGAAGATTAAATCCTCCACACATTTCTGCATTTATTGACCTTTTCTTCTCTGATATACTATTAGCTACCCAGATTTACAGCTGGAGACAGCAGTCAAGCTGTCAGGTGTACTGTTTAGGCCACTGATGATGTTATGAACTCTACTGGAAACTGATTTCATTAAATGAAAGTGTATGAATTGCCACTTGATGTAGCAAATACCTAAATGACATTTTTAACTGCTTCTTGATTCAATAATACCTTGCAATTATTGAGATTTTGTTAATAACTCAAGAACTTAAAAATTGTAACACCTCTGGGAAAACTGCGTATGTGGTACCAACAGCCAATATATAGAGCCTCTATGTTGAAAAGTCATTACATGTGAGCACAGTCTGGCATCAGCATATATAGACCTACAGATCAATGCACAGAGAATTATAATGCTTTATCCTGAAAGTTTTTTAAGGCTTGTTTGTTTGCTTGTTTTTTCAGTAACCTCTACATCAAGTCTTTAGTCATAAATTGGAATTAAATTGCAATTTATCCATGAATAAAAGAGAATAGCATCTCTTATACTTGATCCAAAGAGAAAGTAAAGAACCTAACTACTGTTGGCCAGCAGAGACAGTTTAATATGCAGGATACCAGTCTGAGCAAAGCCCTCCTTTGGATCTGGATCAGTTCATACATGGTAAATCTGATGTTATTGCCTACAACAACAGACGCAAGATTTGATAACCTTCAGGCCTATGTTCCTGAAGACAAAAGCTACACTTTGCTTAAAGTAACGGAGGCCTGTATCTCTTTTTGTAAGATCTGAACCCTGGCTCTCACTGTGCAAGCACTTTACTCACTACCTTAGCAGAAGCAATGTAACTCTAATGTTGCATAAGATCTCCAACACTGGAACTGGTGTAAGAATTTGATCGTGGTTTATTTGCAGCATGGCTACAGCAGCTGTACCCTAAGAAACTCCTCTTGCCACTTGGCAATGCTTTACAAACACAAGGTCTTGGAAGAAAATAATTTTTTGTGCCTGTTCATGACCTAAATCCAGCATGCAGTGTCCTGACCTCAGTGCAATCTGGGAATAACATCAGGAAAATCAATACAGCAGAGTTCTACCGAGAGAAAGCTGAAACGAATGAGATTGGGCTAGCCTGCTTTATCACTCTTCCGTCAGCCAGATGCAAAGACTTTGGAAAACATAAAATCCAACATGGTCCTTGATGGGTACAGAGACTCAGCCCAAGAGAAAACAGGTTGTTGTGGAAGGCTGCCCCTCTTTGCACTCAGTTAACAGCTTATTGCAGCTGCAGTGGTAGCAGGACCCCATCAGTTAGGTCCACGGAAGGGACCCTCTACATCAGCCGCACCTGCTGCTGGAAGGGATTCCTACTTACTGTCTTCTAGGCACTAGAAAGAAGGGTGCAAGTGTCATGTACAGTTTTCAGAGAGTTATATGAAATTACTGGCACCTAGCTCTGCGCTGAAGTTTGTTGAACTTTAATCTCTGCGACTGTGTAATGCAGCCTGTCATCTGTTTTAATGCAGCCAGCAGAACTCAGTCTAAATTCTAGGACTCTTGTTGCTGATGACAGTTCCACGCAGCTCTTGCTTTCCTCATGTTGCAAGACCTGTCTGGCTTTGGCACATCCTGCCTAACTACTGCTGAGTGATGAGGAAATATTTGCCTTGAGCCGGAGCACTAAACACCTCCTCTGCAGTTAGAAGAGATGTAGCTTTCTCCATGGTGGGGTGGTGATTAGATTGAACCGTTACCTCCATTTTCCACCTCTGTCGCAGTAATTGCTTTCCCTTGTGCCCCTTGCTGGATGAATGAGCTAAGGAAATATTCTGAGAACAGCAAGGACTTTTGAACACTGTGTAACGTGAGCATGTTGGCTTTTGGAAAAGGGGTTGGCTCTCTGCTTAAGTGTGAGTGGAGGAAGTCTGCTATTCCACCCTGAGGTGAGAAATTAATTGCTTTAACTGTGGCCCCTCTCTTCCATTTACAGCTGGCAAACCTTAGCTCATGGCCACTCAGTGGGGTCCAATTCTGGACTTGTTTATGCCATATATTCTACATCAGTGTTTCTGCATTTCATAGGAATTTTACTTGAAGTGCCGAATAGGTCCCACTGCGTTCATTAAAGTACTAGTGGCTTATGAGACATCAAAGACTTAGCTTCTCTGTGCAGAAAGCTGGCGATGAAAAACCAATCATGCTCGCATGACAGAGGAGGAACAAGGGGCTCATTAGAAGCTAACACCTTACCAAGCGGGGCACGCGCATCTTTGCCAACAGATTGGCCAGCCTGGTAAGGAGGGCTTTAAACTAGGCAAGATGGGGGAAGGGGAGTGGTATAGTGGCAGGGGAGTCAGTAAAACACCGTTCAAGTCAGGATGCCTCCAGCGGGTGCATACAACCAGGGGAGACAGCATGCAACATGGCCATGGAGGATCCTCTTGCACCTCTTCTGGGAAGCCTGTGTGCTTGACTGGCTCTCTCAAATGCCTGTATACCAATGCACGCAGCATGGGGAATAAGCAGGAAGAGTTAGAGATCTGTGTGCGGTCGCAGGGCCATGATCTCATTGCAGTGACAGAGACATGGTGGGATAGTTCACATGACTGGGATGCTGTCATGGATGGCTATGTGCTTTTTAGGAAAGACAGGCCAGGAAGGCGAGGTGGTGGAGTTGCTCTTTATGTGAGGGAGCAACTAGAATGTATGGAGCTCTGCCTCGGGGTGGATGAAGAGCAAGTTGAGAGCCTATGGGTAAGGATTAAAGGGCAGGGTAACATGGGTGACACTGTTGTGGGGGTTTACTACAGGCCACCTGATCAGGAGGAAGTCGTCGATGAGGCCTTCTACAGACAGCTGGAAGAAGCCTCACGATCACAGGCCCTGGTTCTCATGGGAGACTTCAACCACCCTGACATCTGTTGGGAAGACAGCACAGCTAGGCACAAACAGTCAAAGAGGTTCCTGCAGAGCATTGATGATAATTTCTTGACCCAGGTGGTGGAGACGCCAACGAGGAGAGGTGCAATGCTAGACCTTGTACTAACGAACAAAGAAGGTCTAGTTGGAGATGTGAAGGTTGGGGGCAGCCTTGGCTGCAGTGACCATGAGATGGTGGAGTTCAGGATCCTGCGAGGAGGGAGCAGGGCAATGAGTAGGATTGCAACGCTGGACTTCAGGAGAGCTGACTTTGGCCTCTTCGGGGACCTACTTAGGGGAATCTCCTGGGGTAGGGCCCTAGAAGGAAGAGGGGTCCAAGAGAGCTGGTTAATATTCAAGCGTCACTTCCTCCAGGCTCAGGATCAGTGCATCCCTCTGAGGAAGAAGTTCAGCAAAGCGGGCAGGAGACCTGCATGGATGAGCAAGGAACTCCTGGCCAAACTCCAGCAGAAGAAGGAAGTGTACAGAATGTGGAAAAGGGGACAGGCCACTTGGGAGGAATACAGGGACGTTGTCAGAGTGTGCAGGGATGCGACAAGGAAGGCTAAGGCCCAGTTGGAATTAAATCTGGCAAGGGATGTCAAGGACAACAAGAAGGCCTTCTTCAAATACATCAATAGCAAAAGGAAGACTAGGGAAAACGTGGGCCCGCTGCTGAAAGGGGCGGGTGCCCTGGTGACAAAGGATACAGAGAAGGCAGAGTTATTGAATGCCTTCTTTGCTTCTGTCTTCACTGCTAAGGCCAGTCCTGACGAATTCCAGACCTTGGAGACAAGAGAGGAAGGCTGGAGAAAGGAAGACTCTCCCTTGGTTGAGGAGGATCGGGTTAGAGATCTTTTGTCCAAACTTGACATCCACAAATCCATGGGCCCCGATGGGATGCACCCACGAGTGCTGAGGGAGCTGGCGGATGTTATCGCTAGGCCTCTCTCCATCATCTTTGAAAGGTCCTGGAGATCAGGAGAGGTGCCTGAGGACTGGAAGAAAGCCAATGTCACGCCAGTCTTCAAAAAGGGCAAGAAGGAGGAGCCAGGAAACTACAGGCCTGTCAGCCTCACCTCCATCCCGGGAAAGGTGATGGAACAGCTCCTCCTGGAGGTCATCACTAAGCATCTGGAGGACAAGAAGGTGATCAGGAGTAGTCAGCATGGATTCACCAAAGGGAAATCATGCTTGACCAATCTGATAGCCTTCTATGACAGAATGACTGGCTGGGTAGATGAGGGCAGAGCAGTGGATGTTGTCTTTCTGGACTTCAGCAAGGCTTTTGACACTGTCTCCCATCACATCCTCCTAGGTAAGCTCAGGAAGTGTGGGCTAGATGAGTGGACGGTGAGGTGGCTTGAGAACTGGCTGGATGGCCGAGCTCAGAGGGTTGTGGTGAATGGCGCAGAGTCAAGTTGGAGGCCTGTGGCTAGTGGTGTCCCCCAGGGGTCAGTCCTGGGCCCAGTCTTGTTCAATATATTCATCAATGACCTGGAGGAAGGGACAGAGTGCACCCTCAGCAAGTTTGCTGATGATACTAAACTGGGGGGAGTGGCTGACACACCAGAAGACTGTGCTGCCATTCAGAGGGACCTGGACAGGCTGGAGAGGTGGGCGGAGAGGAACCTCATGAAGTTCAACAAAGGCAAGTGCAAGGTCCTGCACCTAGGCAGGAATAATCCCATGCACCAGTACAGGCTGGGGACTGACCTATTGGAAAGTAGCTCTGCCGAGAAGGACCTGGGAGTGCTGGTGGACAACAAGTTAAACATGAGCCAGCAGTGTGCCCTTGTGGCCAAGAAGGCCAATGGGATCCTAGGGTGCATTAGGCAGAGTGTTGCCAGCAGGTCGAGGGAGGTGATCCTGCCCCTCTATTCAGCCCTGGTGAGGCCTCACCTGGAGTACTGTGTCCAGTTCTGGGCTCCCCAGTACAAGAGAGACATGGCACTCCTGGAGAGAGTCCAGCGGAGGGCTACCAAGATGATTAGAGGGCTGGAGCATCTCTCCTATGAAGAAAGACTGCAAGAGCTGGGCCTGTTCAGCCTGGAGAAGAGAAGATTGAGAGGGGATCTCATCAACGTGTACAAGTATCTGAAGGGGGAGTGTCAAGAGGATGAGGCCAGCCTCTTCTCCGTGGTGCCCAGCAACAGGACAAGAGGCAATGGGCAGAAACTGAACCACAGGAAGTTCCATCTGAACCTGAGAAAAAACTTCTTCACTGTGAGGGTGACAGAGCATTGGAACAGGTTGCCCAGAGGGGTGGTGGAGTCTCCTTCGCTGGAGATATTCAAAACCCGTCTGGATGTGATCCTGGGCAATATGCTCTAGGTGACCCTGCTTGAGCAGGGAGGTTGGACGAGATGATCTCCAGAGGTCCCTTCCAACCTAAACGATTCTGTGTGATTCTGTGATCCCTCGGTTCCACCCCCATGGAAGACAATTTTATGTACCATGCCTATTTGTTGGTCTATATGTTTGTCCAGGGGCATGTGCATTTTGGGAAAGCCTTAATACCTCAAGTGAGGTATTAGTAAGGTGGAAGGTCCCATGTAATCAGGCTTACAGGGACTCCTGCAGTCCAAGGAAGTTGATAGCATGAAGTATTATCCCTAATTTCTCAGCCTCAGAGAATTACTGCACCTGATCTGAGATGGAAAGTAAGGTTCCAGGTTCCATTCCCTTTTGTTTTTTTTTTTTTTTCTCTTCCATTTTAATAGCAAGTTAATTCTTATCTGCAATCTTTCATTAACAGCAGGCACACAGTCTCTTATCCCCTCCACAAGAGATAATGAGCATGCACTCTACATCTAGCAGCATCCATGCTGCTCTCTTGTGGGATGCTACAGTGAACTCTACCAGCCTTCCTGGAACTGTCAACTCTGGGTACCCAATCTTCACATGCAGGATCCCAGGGCTTCAAGTCACTACAGAGCTCAATATCAACACTCCCTTGCGTTTCTCTCAGACACAGGGTAGCCCTCTTTCAGCTGCTCTACCCTCCTGTACTACTGGGGATCAAGGCTCAGGTAGCGCATCACACACACACACACACACACACACACACACACACACACACACACACACACACACACACACACACACACACACACACACACACACCAGTTTCTCCTGTGACGATCATTAAAGAAAAGACATTTCTGCTGCAGTTTTAAGCTAAATACAGGATTAGATTATCAGGTATTATGGCCCCAAGTACAGGTCACAGCCCTGCCATGTCAGGAGCTGTATAGACAGAACAGAAAGACATTCTCCTGTCCCACAGCATTACAGTCAAAGGACTCAAGCACAGCCATTACCGCAGCTTACCCATATATTAGCTGACTACAATATATCTTGTTTGCATACTCTTAATTTATATAGGAGGATGACCTGACTTGGCTTAGCCTTCCTCCATCACAGACTAAGCTAAGCAGCATTAGACCCCCGCAGCCACAGGCTCAGAGCACATTAGGCAGACAGCATGTGGGAACTTGTTAAATTCTGGAACACAATTGCATGTCTGAGTACCTACGCATACAGACAGACAATAATACATACAGGATGTGAGTGTTACATCAGAAACATCGCCTATGTGGCAGAAAGCAAGCAGAAAGCCAGGGAAATGTCTTAAACTGTCATTCTGGCTGCCACCACCTTCAGAAGCAATGAAGGCATGACTTATGCTTCCTGGTTTACCAGAGCCTGGGCTCCGCCACTTCCAGAATTGGTTCCAGGCTGAAAAGCTGATTTGGTAACGTGCCTTTTCTGTCTGGCAAAGGGACATTGTTTCCTTGCTGATGATGAAGGAGACAAGGTCCCTGAAGAAAGGAAAAGAAACATTGCATTCCCCTTCTTTAGGGGCAGAAGGAGCCAGTTTGCATGACTCACTTGGATCCAGAAGGAACTGCATGGCACTTGAGTTAGGCAGGAGTTATGCTAACAACAAACATCTACTAATGGGAACAGCACCCACAAAACAGAAGAACTGAACTGAGCTGCACTTATCTTTTTACAATACCGCATGCGCCTTTCAATGGATAACCCTCTTGCCATACCCACATATTATAGACAGAAATGATCTTTGGTTTAAGGTTCCCATTCGAAGTCCCATGACTTCGAGTTTGCTCAGATCTTCTGCCAGCGTAAATCAGCATAAAGCTACTAAAGCCTGACTCATCAATGCTGGGTCTGTCACCTTCACAGTAGAACATTGACACTTGGTCCATCCTGGAGCCCGTGGCAGAAGATATACTTTGTTTTGAAAAAAGTTAAATAAATGATTTTAAAGCATGCTACTGTACATCTCAGCACAAATCCTTCAAGTATGGCAGTTCCACAGTGATGGACTTCAAAGTGTTTAACTGAAGTGATGATATACCAAGAAATGCAGCAATCTCTAGATAACCATGATGGTTCCTTAAAGATGCTTTTATGGAACTGTACAGAAACAAAAGAGGAATGTTTTGAGATATAATGGTGCTGGGGCTCATGTAAATGTAAAAGAAGAATGACTGAGTCTAAGAATGAAGGAATGCTTAAAGCAACTAAAGTGAAAATGTAAATTGGAAGTTAAAGTTAGAATCTGCTGTGGCATGCAAGGAATATATCCCTATAGTTGAAAAGAGTCACAGATTTTTAGTTGTATAAAAATATTCCAACACTTTCCTCAAAATCTGGTATTTTTTGATTAAAAAACCCTTAAGTTCAAATTTTGAAAATAATGGAAAGTCTTCTGCAAAGATTTCAAACATTCTTTCCCCTTCCTCTTCCCAGGAACTTGCTTTCACATAATTGAGCTTTAAGATTTTGAAAATTTTAACCTCGCTCTTACTGTATTTCATTCGTGAACACTACCCAAAGAACTAAACTGAAACTGGCAAGATTTCCCTATAGAAACCTCATAGAAGCATCTACTTGGATGTCAATAACAAAGCAATTGCACACTATTTAGGGTGAAAAGTAAATTCTGAAGAGCTAATAGATTCCTAGAGGATCAGACCATCAGATCCTGGTTTAATCTCTGCAGATGCCAGATATTTACATTTCGCTAAGTCAGCGTCCAGTAACTTGTGTTAGGTGAAGCAGAGACAGGCAGTCTGAATACGTAAACATAACCAGACAAAGAATCCAGCACTTCTCTTGCTAGAAAACTGAGAAAATGATAAGAAATTTACTTTGTGCAGCTGCAGTCAGTCTCATATAGGAGATTAATATGTGATTTACTTGCACATTTTGCAAGAGTTCTTTTTCCAGCAACCTGCATTGGGAGACAGAGGTTTTAGTTTCCGATTTTCAGTTTCTTTCCTCTGAGGAGTCTGCCCCAAGGACCTAACTAGAAGAGGGTCTCCACTGGATTCTCTGTGACTTCACATGGCCTGTAGAAGAAAAATCTTTCATCTCACATAACTTCAGCTCAATAGAATAAGCTTTTTTTTCTAAGCTCCCTCTGTGGTAGCAGAAGCACCTGCAGAGGTCAGCCATGCTATCAGTCTCAGATACCTACAATAGGATAAAAGAATTGTCCTCCAGAGGGGCCAGTCTCTTCCTATTAACAGTGGGATTTCTCCACAGTTAGTGTGCTTTGAATGATCTATGAACAAACAAAACTGCTCCCTTTAATACACAGCAGACCATACAGAAATTTTCCTGAGAAGGGTACTCTGCAGTCCCAGCACAGCTAAACAAAAAAGGCTATTCTGTTCAGGATAGACAGAGAATAAATGCAGAAAGCTTTGGTAAGAAGGGATAGCTCAGATATATGTCCAAGAAACACTTTTTCCCTCTTTTTCTTTAGTCTCTATAAGGCAGATGGCTTCTTAACTACTTTAATCTGTGAGCTGGCTTTCAGCAACTCATTCCTTGCCAAACAGTCTCATTATATGAGGAAAATATAGCTTGTTTGTTGTGGATGACAAGAGGATGTTTAGCACTTAATAGTCATAAAATATTGTTGCACGTGGCAGAACATTTCTTGTCTGAAGCTCTTACCTCTTTGGGAAGGTAAAAAGCCCCAGCAGTCCAGTATGCACCTTCCCTATCTGAGCAGAAGTGTCACCTGCTCGTGCCTTAGCCCGGATGAGACCAACTGCTGATTCTGTAGCTTCCCATAAGAAAGAGGGCAATATGGGATGGTGAAAGGGGCTGACAGAGAGCGATTCAAATGCCATGAACATGATGAAGGGAGAGAAAATGGCAAAAGACTACAAGCTACCCTGTGATACTGAGCAGGAGTGGAAAAGTCATATCCAGAGAGATATGTTCTGCCTCTTCAAATGAATACAAAAATGACTTCTACCCTATGTAAAGATATCACTCTGTATCATGCCAAGCAACAGGCAGAGTCAGGAGAGCAAGCTGAGGGGATTTTCCAAAGGTGAAGAGGTGAGGGCAATGCAAAAGGGGAACATTCCTCTATGATTGAGATCTCACCTGAAAGCAGCCCACTCTAGGTGGGCCTGCACTGTGCACCACTGACGATGAGCAACACTTTGAGAGGGAATGAAAGAGGGCAGGCAACAAACCCACTCTGTGGAAAATTCACAGGCTCTTTTGAAGCAGATGGGGAAAAGAGAACAGGACACAGAACATGAGTTTTACGGAAAGAGGTACTATAGCCAAGAGGGTGATATAAGTTACCCTAGGGCTTTACCAGCAAAGTCAGACAGCTGCCTGCTTATTTGATGAGAGTCTGATGCTAGCTGAGTGGGAAGCACGTGTGGAAAGAGGAAACTGCAGAGAAGGTGTTAGAAAGTAGGGAGAGAGGACACTTTGGAGTCTCGAGGCTGGGCAGAGGCATTGGTTAATAGTCATGGTGCCTTGCTCCGTAGTTTTGTTATCCTCTATTGTATCTCCCCATCCAGTGTCTCCTCCACAGGCTGCAGCATGCCATCATCAGCTGTCGTATTGCAGCCATTCTGTAACTCTGGTCACCTTCAGTATCCTTCTCTAAAGCTTACAGTGGCTTTAAGCAAAACCCATATATACTTGATTTTGGAGTCAAAGAGTGCCTGAAGCAGGCACATGAAGAATGACACAACTGTTCATTGGTTTAGTGTTGCTGCTAGGTGTGTGGGAGGGGTCTGTGAGATTGGGGATATCCACAAGTATATACTGCAAAGGCAATGAAGGCACTATAACCACCACGAGCACAGAGACAGATGGAGGGCACTAGCACCATATGGTATTCAGACATCACCTTTAGTGTGTTTGGCAATCCTCTCTGTAGAAGTATCTTCTTACTAAAAAGGCAGCAGCATGCTTTGTGAATGAGGTGGAGGAGAGGAATGTAACAACCTCCCCCCTCCACACACACACACACACACACACAAAAAATATTCTTCAAACATCAAAACATTCTGCTAAAATTAGAGCGAGGAAGCTCCAAATGTAGGTAACAACAGGATTCTTTTCTACTCAGAGTTCAGATTTCTTTAGATTGTTTTTGTCTAGATATCACTGAACTCAAAAAATCTGCCAGAGCTGTAAAGGCAAAATATAACCTACAATACCAGAGGAGTATCTGTCTCTATGTTGTCTTCCAGAAGCGAAAGGGCTAGAATTTTATTAGAACACTACTATTGTGAGACCACAGAGTAATATGCTGACATTTTGAGCTGCATTTAAACCCAATATGTATTTTTAAAACTATATTTATGTTCCATCATAAACTGACACTGGATGGAACAAGTCGCTATTGCCACCATGACTGCACTTGAACTTAAAATGGAAACACTTCTACTGCACGGAGTGTTATGAAAAGCCCTCTTGCTATATCAGGGTCTAACTAGGGTTCTGCACCAGTGCCAGTCTCTCTAGTTTCTGACCACCTCTGTCTTAATTAGATTGCAAAGAAAGTTGCCTGTAAGGCGTCTGGAGACTTCAGCTTCTTTCCTTTCTCCAGTTACAGGGACACATAACGGACTAATACATTCTTGAATTACAGAGAGAAGATACACAATGTTGAAGGGTGCAGTGGGGGTAGAAATTCAGCTTTTGTTCAGATGCCTTATCAAATAAGGAGTTCCTGCTGCATTTTGTAAGGATAGTCAGACTCTCTATTACCTTGTATAGAAGTTCTCCTGCTCTGGGACTACCTTTGCTACTTTTTATGCTCTGTCTCATCTGGCCTGACTACAGCTGCCAGGACAATCTGGTGGTGGTGGTGGTGGTGTGGGACCCAGTGGGAACTCAAGTGCTCAGAACAAGAAGAAAGCATGCAAGAAATTTCTTAGAAGTCAGATTGTGCAGAACTGAGAAGGCTTTTTACTTCTGGTACTTGAACAGCTGTCCCCATCCAGAGAAAGACAACAGTTTTCTTTGCTGTATATTTCAGGCTGCCCTCTACTCTCTTCCTCATTCATGGATTTCAAAGTGCATGTTCTTACAAGTATTTACTTACTCATCCTGCACTAAAAACATGAGGCTGAAACCGGGAATCACAATCATTCTCCTAAGTGCTCTATAGACATATACAAAAAAAATTAGTTGACGCCTAAAAGAGTCCACACTGTTGCATCCCACTCACTTTTGGGAACTACTCAGTTCAGCCCTGTATGAGTCCTCTCTCCCTCTGTATGTATAGTCAGGCAGGTACATAACCTCCTGGGTCAGGGACTGTCTTCTGGTTGTGTAAGTAAGCAATGAGATCTTGACTGACAAGTAGGGTGCAGGGACAATACAACAATTCAAGTGCAGCAAATACAGTGGCTTAAGCATGTTGTATGTAACAGTTGGGTACTCAATAATAAAGAGCTAACCCAGGGTTTCCTGGGTTACCTTCCAGCTCAGCCATTCACATTGAAATGTCAAAGTATATGTTGCTAATTAAGATGTAAAAGTAATATAGAAGGAAATATTATGGCCCATTTCATCATCTGCAGAAAGGAGCAATAACAAAAACTTAGAGAAGGGCTACAAACCAGATCCAACTAATACCTTTGAAAAACTGAGATGTTCTCAGGAGTGCTGTCCTTCCTGTGAATATATTGGACACGCATATTCCAGTATCCCCAACAATTTCGGCTAGGTAACGGCATCACATTGCATGAGGTGTATATATGCTATCAGAGCAACATAGTCCCTGGACATTAATCTTATCCTTTAGACAGTATATTTACTGCTGCTAATTGCTTCCTCATTTCATCTGCCAAATGAGACAAAAATTGTACAATCCACCACAAAGTAAAAAAGACAACAAGAAAAAACATTTGAAAATATAAGCCTGGAAAAAGATGAAAATGAAACATCATGAGGGACACAAGAACAATACAGCGTATATATGACCTAACAGAAGAATAGATTCGTCATATGAATAAATGTGGTGTGCCGCCAAAAAACCCAATCTAATACTTTAGAAAAAAAGCAATATCCTCTTCACGGCCCATTGGTACTCCCTGAGGAGCTCTGGAAGCACATTTTATTAAGACATGCTTTGGCCTATATCATAGGGTTGCTGGGATTTCATTTGATTTTTTTTTTTTGGTTTCTTGTTGTTTTGATTTGTGAGAATGAACACTTGTCTCAAAAACAGGATCTTGGTTACTGAGGAATCTGTTTATTTCAGGCCCTTTTTCCAAACTTGGTATCAGTTGGAACCACTCACTGTTCTCAGTATTTTAGGGGTCTAATTTTAGGCCCCAGTTTTTCAAATGTTGGCTAGAGGCCCCTCTCAGTGTCTCTACATAGAAAAAGCTTATTGGAAGATTTGCTTCTTTCTCTGGTGAGGCTCCAAAACTTTTGAAAACATAAGGATTTTTTCCATTGAGTTCAATTGCTCTAGATCTGGCCTCCTGCTTGTGACACTGGTTAGTTTCTGAAGAGATATTTGTGTTAAAGAACCTGCAAGACAAAGTATCTGGGAAGGACGTGAGATGGACATTTGAGCCTGGATTCACTTCACTTAACTTCAGGTACTTACTAAATGAAGGACTGCCTTTGGTTAGCTGCACTGAATCTAGTGATCACGGCTGCAGAAAGCCAACACAACTCAAAGAAAAGGAAGAGACCAAACTCAATCCTCTTCTGACTTGTTGCAAACAACATGCGAGTTCTCTGCATCCTGATTTATCTCCGTACCATCACTGGTACAAGCACAGTGAGGAGCTTCCTGGGGCATTACTTTGTATAAAAGGGTCCAGCGTTTGACAAGGAGAACAATATTTTCCCATAATAAGCAGACTTCACCCTAAACATCAGTGGCAAGTTTCACACTCAGGAAAGAGACGCCAGAGCTGAGTTCTTGTCCAAAAGCCAGTTTTTTAAAGAAGCACATCTTCCCAAGGCACAGATACTCTGCGGTGAGGACTTCTCTACCATTTCATGCTTTACGCCGTCTGACAAGCTACACAATAGCAGAGGTCAGCTGCCCCAGTGCACGGCTATGTTTTTTTCTCTCACTAGAACACCCCGAGAACACATCACCAGCACAAGGATCTCACGGGTGCATGAGGGTCCTCCCCATGCACCAGCAGCACCAAACATTGAGGGTTGAGTGTGATTTGTGTCTGCCACACAAAATCTGAGAGCTGCTGACAAGCATAATAGCCTCCTTGATTCAGGGGCATCCATATGTTAATGAGTGGATTAAACTAAGGTAGGAAGAAAAAACACATTTGGAGTGCAATTGTATTCCAGCTAATCTATCTTCTGCTACTTTGCATTGTTATTGCAACCACATTTTTCTGAGACAATGTCTGTCAGGTTTGTCATGTGCCACAATTACCTTTTTACGCCGGACAAGAACTAACTAACAAGTGCTGGGGAGGAAAAGAGTGAAGGCCCTACTTACAACCAGAGAAGAAGGGGTGGGTAGAGAGGATTATTTGCACAAAATTCAGCCTGGGCTTTCAAATCAGTATTTATAGGTTTGGAAAGAGCCAAGAACAAAAACTTTAAAATAGTTATTAGGGGTTTTATGAAAACTGGATGAATGGATGGTTTCAATGGGAAGCCAAATAAATATAAAAAAGATAATTTAGGCCTGGCAGGGAACTTCAGGATCTTGAAATAATAAAGCTGAAAAAATAAGAAAATAAAGCATTTGAAAAGTGACACAAGGCCTCTGGAGCCTAGAGCAAACCCTTCCGTCCAACAGCAGAGATGCTGTTGAATCAAGACATGAATCAAGACATAACAATTGCTACTGTTATTGCCTTCTTATTAATTATTATTATTAACACAAACTATGCTGTCCTATGCATTGCACTCTAACCACAGCAATAAAGTCAGATAAGCCATATACTAAGCACAAAGACAGCATTTGAGAGAGAAACTGGAATCAGCCAAAAATAACACCAAATTGTATCCATTGAGTGGATTCTCCCACTTTGCTTTGTCTAGTAAGCCATGCATAAGCATTTAAGTCCTCAGATGGTCTTAATGGTGCCTGTATTAACCACAGAAACATTCTTACAACAGTGACCCCATGTTATTTACTATTTGTCTGTGGAGCTTCTGTAGACGGACACTTCTCAAAACCAACCTACAATCCAATGGGGAAACGGAAAGCTCCTTACTCTCATTCCTTTTCTCAGAAACCGAGACACTTATTCAAAGCAGTGATTTGTGGCTTCTTTGTACCTGGACACTTGCAGAATATATGGTATTGTGGCTTTTTTACAGATGCAATTGTTAGGAATGAATAAAGAGGGACAGATTCCTGAAGAGAAGTTGTTAATTCCTATGATACAAACAGGTTTTACGCTAGCAAAAAATCACACCTCTAGTGGAATGTTACAAAACCAGCATAGTAGGTGTGAGTTTTCTTAATTAATTTATTAATTAACCAGTGTACGGTGAATTTTATTACTCCATTATGCATTATGACAAATAGGGGAAACTGAGGCAAAGAGAACTGAAGCAACCAGCCAGACAGTGTGAAAAGAAGGAATCAACCCAGAACTTCTGACTCATGTGCTTGTGCTCTTTTTGCTAATGTTCCTCTCCTGTGAGCCAAATCCTGGTTCTAGTCTCATTGAAGCCAATGGTAAAACTTCCATATATGTGAATAAAGCAAAGATTTGAGACTTTGGTCTGTCATCTGCACTTTACAGGCTTGTGCCTTTACAGACGGGGCAGATAATTCATTCTGCTCTGAGGTTCAGCCAGCTGGACAGCTCTGTATGTATTTAGGGTACAATGAGAAAAATAAATAGTAATTAAAAACAAAAAAATTTTCTTCCATATGGAAGATTTTAGTATTTTTAATGGCAAAATTACTCTTCTTCGTTTGTGGCACTTTCACAGAGAAGCAGCTGCTTGTAAATGTTAGCAGCAAAAATGGCTGAACTCATTCTCACAGAGGTCTGCTACAGCAGTCTGGCACATCCCTGCCACCGTTAGAGATAATGGCTCGTGCCCATCTGCATCACCCACAAGGAACACTGCTGTGCTTAGTTCTCTCTTCTGTCATCTTCTGGCTGCAAGACATGCTGCTGGATCCTGCCTGCTCTCAGCAGCTAAGCTGGACTCAGATCAAGGAGGTAGAGCAAGTTTTTCAGCAGTAAGATAGTTGCCAGAGGAGGCAGGTTAAAGACTTGATCACCTTGTCCTAGCATGATGCTGAAGCAAGTGGAAATACTCTCGTTGCATGAGATACAAAACTACAATCCTGACCATTAATGGCATTTCACAAAAGCAGAGAAAATAGTTTAGCCTCAGATACTGACTACCACTCTGTATGCCTGGGTTCCCTGGGTACCTCTTTGCTTCTGTTCCACAATCTGCTCCTAGGTAGATCCAGTTGCCGCGTATCAGTGCTATACAATGCCTAGGCCTCCATGAAGTCTAAGGCAATAGTTTGTATTCAGGGTGGGCAGTGAGCTATTGCTGAGGACCAGGAGAGCACAGCTTCTTTGGGGGAAGGGTTACTGCTCCTCGCACTCCTTCTTGTCCTTTGAGGTCTGAGCTTTGTTTCCAGAGGAAAACAAGACTGCAGGTTTGGTCATCTCCCCTTCAGGGAGCAGAGAAATGGGGAACTCGGACTCTAACTATATTCCCTGAGGGTTTGCTTCACTTTAGGATTTTGTCAATCATTGCATGCTTTAAGATTTTTTTAAAATCTGCTAGCAGGGAGACTAACATTGCTATTATCATTACAGAGAGAGGAACAGGGATGTTTTTAAGCCCATATAAGCAGAGGATGACAGAACTGGGAATTGAAGCCCTAGCCCCATCCATACATGATATGCAATGGAGGAAAGAAGAAGGAATCACATATTTGATAAAACTTTCCCCTTCTCCAGTCCCCTCACTCTGTCATTGCAGAGAATCATATGATTCAGTTAGGGTTTAAATGCAAAGGCTTTGCTTTCCAAATGAATACTCAGCTCTATTTCATTCTAGCATTATATGTCAATAGGCAACCTCATTGGCATATAATTGACAACTTGGTCACGAACATGGAGAATATAGAGTTATGGTGAATTCTCAGAGCTTCTGCTTTTATTTACCACCATTTATAAATACCAGACAAAAAAATTAAAGACTTCTGTTCGCTCTTTGATCCTCTCTAATTGGTGCTACACTGTTTGCTGGGAGCATATCCTGCAATTAAATGTGAAAATCAATTCCTACTGTAAAAACCCTGATTTCTGATGCTCATTTCAGAAAATTTCCTTCTAGGGGTAGAAATTTTCAAAGATGATTTTGCCTCCTTTCTTTTGGAAAAATGAAGAAAATTCTGCCTAGTGAGTTTCGAATTATGGAAGAATGAGTAAGGCATAAGGCTTCATTCAGTGATAAGGAAGCAATTGTTGCAAATTTTCAGGAAAACTTACGGTAAATGATACATTTTAAGAAAACACAACTGTCTTAACTGATAGTTTTTAAGTAGGTAGTTTTGAACAGTCAGATACATGGAAATAAAGTCAGCATCCACATTGGTTGAATTAGTTCAACAGAATGGGCTAAGTCTGCTCTAGTCCCAAGCACCCTTCCAAAGAAGCCAAAGAGAGAACTGCTGAACTAAACATACTCTTCATGAATAAGGTAAGCACAGGTGGGCTGGCAGGCTGGAGCCAGGGAAAACTAGGTTTTGAAAATAAGGTTTGAAATCAATGTTAGAGCAGCCCATAACACCACAAAAAGGGAATTCTCACCCTAACAGTGGGGGAAGTAGAAGTATATTTTTTGGCTTGTATGACCATTTCAGTTTCTACATAGTTAAATTTGCACAATCCTAAATCTAATCAGTTATGGTTATAGTGAACAGCCTTCAACTCAACCACTTTAGATTCTTCCTTTGTGAAGTAAAGTCAATGATGACAACAGCATGCAGAGACAACAGCATCATATCTTAATGCAGTGGGCAGTCCTGCACCTCCCAAAGAAAGCAAAAGGATGCATCTGCCACTTGCTTGGACAATCTATTCTGGGAGCTTTTTGGAAATTGAAAAGTGAGGGCAAATTCAGTGTAACTGGTTGCCCCAACCTGCCTGGAATGGAGGGGGAGGCAGAGGCTGGGCTGCTGTCTATTATGTATACAGAAGCACTGAAAGGCGAACAGACACCTACTGCAGCCAAGACTCAGCTTCTGGTGGATCAGATGAACTACCCCACTGTACAAGCTCTCTCCAGTTCTCACAGGTAAAGCTAAGGTAAGTATAGTGTCCAGGTTTGGTCCAAAACATAAATACATATATGCATAAATATAACTCCACATACATACATATATATACACAGCTCTCCCCATTTCCTCTCTGCTCCTATACGCAGAATATTTAAGGTAACCCCTAGCAACTTCACTTGGGTTAAACTGACTGCTTCATGACATGAAACTGGATAGAGTCCATATTTTTTCATTGCCTTTAAATGAACAGATAGCTTTGCATTAGACCCCTGCAAGTCAGCACAGTGGAGCAAGGGGCAGGGGGCACCTTCTTATTTAAAGGTTCTTCTACAGAAAGTGCAGTTTCTTACCACCAATTCCCAGATTCTCAGAGTGAGGAGCTGTAGGTGGGAATATCCTTTCTCTATCCCCAGGGAAGATGGTTTCAGTCACTGAACAGTTGAGACTCAAACTAAATAGGGTGCATATGTGCAAACACGCTCACACAATACCAACCTCCAAATACTCCCAAACCCAAATGACATCAAGATTTTCTTTAATTATTGTATTTTTAAACCCTTGATTTTCTTGTGGTGGGGGCCTCAGAATCATTGGAGACCTTGGGGGTGGAGGACTGCCAAAGACAATTGTGGCCCAGGAGTATTTGCCAGCTGGACTATGAAATTTATTTTTGGTTCTCAATTTTTTTTTTTTCTGTTCTCCTTGCAGATTCTGCTTTCTGGCTTGCTGGGATCTGCAAAAGCCCAGCCTTATGGACTGCAGGCCTTAAGGCCTTTCAAGACCTTGCTGGGGTGTCAGTCCCTGACACTGAGAAGGCTAATGTAACAGTGAGTAGCAATTTGACACATGGGAAGCCTACCTCTTCATGAACTGCACTCACTATCCTATTGCACTTTGAAAGCCAGATTTTGTTCCCATTTACACCAATTCAGCTTTAACAACTACTGCAGATTTATACTAGGGATATAGAGTTTGGAATCTGGGATTCATTTCCTATTATAAAGAAAGAGAAAAAAAGAAAAACACATTTTGAATCCAGCTATCTTGCAGGCTGACATTCTGTTCTACGTTTTTCCTTTCAATGCCGCAGCCTCCTCTGCTGTTTCTGCCTACTTCCAATTTTCAGATGAACTGCTGAGAATATGAAATTCAAGCTACACAAATATATAGCATATAAAACAATCATAAAGACTGTGGCAGTTCAGTATCTTCCTACCTGTCCTTCCTACATCAAAGCAAAAGTCGCTGGTTGCCTGATACAATAAAGAATATCTTGCAAATGTGACTGGAATCCTGCCCAGAAGCGAGGGTAGCAGGAGACAGTCCCGAAGGCTGCTGACCACCACGAAGATGTGTGAAAAGTAACCCTTACAGAGCACCGACAACCCTCCTTTGCAACAGCTGAGAATGGGGTGTGACTTGAACAGCACTGATGTACTCCAACTGGCGAGGAGACAGAATCATCCAGCAGCTGAATAAGGAAAGGGAAGTTGGGAAAGTATTTTGATCACACGGGCCTTCACCATGGAGAAAGGTGGGGAACAGAACCCTTTCATATAATAAACCTGAGGCACTGTCAGGAACAAGAGGTCTGAGAAGAATGGCTAAAGCAGGAGGAGGTCATTACAGACGCTAGTATCAGGTAGTAATTGCACAAAGGTTCTGGACAAACTGAGGCTGAAAGAGATGAGCTCTTAAAGGGAAACACACAGAATCTCATTAAAATCAGCTACTTCAGACTGGACTGAAAGGAAAGACGCAGCCCTCACCAGTCTCCCAAGATATTAGATATCACAGGTGGCCAGTGTCAAAATTCCTTTAGCCTGCACCCCTTGCAGAAGACTATCTGTGCCCACTTTATAATCAGTTACCCATCATGTCCTTTCTTAACTCTTTCAGCTTTCCTCATGAGTCAGCTCCTGTAATATCTGAAGCAAAATAGATCTACAGTTCAGATAAGAAAGACGAATTTTGTCCTATACTCTGGTTTTCCCTTTAGTAACCAGAGCTGGCTGGATTGCTCAAAACCAGATGGGGTTTCACAAGTCTATTAGAGAGCAAGCAGGTAAAGGTTTACTGGAAGGTAAATCCTAGATGAGCACAGTATATATGGCATCTTTCTCCCTGCTCTTTAGAAGGGTTGCAGCCTTCCCTGTTGTTTCTACTGCATTTTCAGGACCTGGTCTATTAACTGGGCACAAGTACGCAAAACATCCCTTGGAACCCACAGTCTCTTCTGGTAATTCTGAATGTCTTATTCTTCCATATTCATGTGTTCTGTAAGCTCTACCGCCAACGCCCCAGTTTTACAACGCTTCAGTCACTCCTCTCAGAAATAAAATACTATCATCTGGATATGCTACAAACATCAAACAAGGAACAGCTTGTGTGAACAAAACCAAAAAGACACAACATATGTGCTTGTTCAAATTATTTGAAAAACAACAAGAATATTAGGAAAGAACAGATAAATGAGGAAAAAGCAGAGAAGTTATTTTCTCGTGACCATTATTCTTAATAAATACTTGACTTACTTTGCTAATAATAATTTGACTGTAACATGGTATTTAAACTGTCTGGAACTTTTCTTCTGAGCTGCACATTCTTCTGAGCATGCTCTTCATGCACAGCTTTTACCAGAATTTAACTTGTTTTACTGGATTGGGGGCCAGAATTATGATCTAGCATTGATCAAAGAGCAAACTTCTCGTTTGCTCACTGTTTGTCTTATGTGGCTCTTTGTTTTAAATGTTTCACTTGTACGTAACATATTTCTGTCCACAATGAAAGCAAACTCTGACAGGCTGATGAAGATGACAGTCACCCATAGTAATGCCATATTCAGGGTATGTAAATAGTTTTAGTTTGTAAGCACAAACTTACAGATGCAGCTATGCCAGACTACAGAAGATGTGGGTGAGTGGGGGGGAAGCCTCTTATCATCAGATGGTTCAGGGGAAGATACTAGATGTCCTACTATGGACAATTAGAGCATAAGCAACCCCTAGCAGAACCTTCTTGCTAACCTCCTATGACTCGATATGAGGACTAGGCTCTGAAGAGGGGTTTGCACTTCCTTTCCCTCCTCCCCTGCCCTCTTTTCTCCTTTTCTTCTAGTCCATATTCCTTCAATGTACACAGTTTGATTTGCAGAGGTTTTCAGCTCACCATTCTGGGTCACACATCCATGGATGACACTGGTAGAGGAATAAATATGCTAATGAGAATCAGGGGTTTTGCCTTTCAGAGCAAAGCACATAATGGCAAGAATAGGCTAAAGCACATGAGCAGGGTTTTGACATGCAGGCTCAATCAGCAGGCAGTCCACTCTATGCATTACTATTGCTTTAAAAAAAAAAAAAAAAAAAAAATCAGACTTCCCTACCATCTTCTGGGTCTTTTTTTTTTCCTCCCCTGAGTTCAGATGTCATAGAAAGGACAGAGTTTCTTTCTCTCTGCCAGTAGGTTGGTTTCACTCTGCTATACTAACAGAAGCTGCAGGTGCACTTCAGCCCAAATGAATAAGCCTGTTAATTTCTTCACACAGCAAAGAGAAGGCTACGTGCACTTGGAGAGGAAGAATATATATCCGTTTGTGCAATTTCAGCTTTCAAGAGGAAACGTGCAGTGGAAAAAGAAGGAATGATAGGGGAAATTAAATTAAAATGCAGGAAAAGGAATATTAGTAACAGAAGGGAAATTTTACCTGTGGTGCTGGCCAAAATGCTTTCAAGATGCTCAGTGAGAATACACTAGTGTACTGGAAGGCTGGCAGACTATCCAAATATGATGCTGACTTGGGGGTTCTGGGGAAATTGTTCCGTTTCTACAATGTAAAAGAGCTCTGTTGCTCAGTCCAGCTCCAACCTCAGCGGCTCTCTTGTCCCTTGTTCCTCTGTGTTAACAGGAGCTCATCACAAAGCCTGGCAGGACAGCACTTCAGGCATTCCTGTGGTATCTTTTGGCTATACTATCGAAAAGGTCTGAGGCATGTTCAAAAGCACTGTGAGTGAAGACAGAAAGCAGGGTAGCACTCTGAACAACATGGCTTGTTGATGCTGAATATACTGGCATGAATTTATTCTGGTGAACTTTTTATAGAAACTCCAGAAACAAAGAACATGGGAGGTTGTTTCCACTTACAGTCCAAGCTGTTTACCTGGACCTGGAAAATTTACCTCCCCAAGCAGCATGAGCCCATGTTTCCACCTGTCTCACTGGGAGGGCAATCACTACGTACAGGCTGCAGTCTCCAGTGCTGGCTGGCTAGGAACTGCACTTATCCTATTATTGTTCTCATCGTGCTTCACTTGCCCCATTCAACCCATCTGACTTCCAACTTCGGTCAAGGAGGTGATATTTATTAGAGCATCACAGGGAACACAGGACAGCAGGACCTGACCTGGCAAAGGTCTTCTGGCACTAACAAAATTTTTAATATGGTTTATATCACAGAGATCTCATACGTACTTCCACTCCTCCCACCCCTGTGGGAGTGTTGCTCTTGTGTCCTCCCAGAGTCTTATCTCTACTTTGGTTCTGTCCCAGTCTCCGTTCCTCACTTTTCACCACAGGCTCAGTCGCCTTGCCCAGCTTGCTCTGTCACTGTGCCTCGTTTGAATCCCAAGGAGATGGATTAGCTCACCTGGCAAGATCTAACCACTTTTCTCCCAAGCGGCTCTTCATCCTCTTGAACCCAGTCAGAAACAGTTCTCCCATTGCTTCTAGGATCTTTTTTAGCTGTACCCTCTTTCATCATCCTTTCCTGTCCCACTAATTCCTCATCTCAAACACTCCCAGTCTGCACTCAGATCACTTCTGGAGCCCCTCTGTTGTGCACTGCAGCTTCATTTACAGGTATTTTACCAACGGCATCAAAGCATCCCTATCTCCACACATCACATTCCTAATACACCTGGCTTGTGTTTTCTTTGGAAAAGTGTAGCCACTCTGTGACCAATCAATGTTTGAACACCCAAGGCTGCAACACTGTTGTTTCAGTTCATTTCAGGCACAGAAAGGGGCTAAAAAACACAACCACACACAGGGATTGTAAAAGACTTCTTTTCCCACTCTTTTTTCATTCCTATTCCCAGGCTACACTTATTCTGTATCACCAACTTGGTGCAGAGACTTTCCCCTCTGCACTATTACAAACCTGGGAAACAATTAGGCTCGTTCTACTCCAGCATAACTGACTAGCCAGTCTGGTCACGGACAGCGCCCATCTACACATTTCATGCATAAGATCAGTTGTCATTTTCACCAAAGCTTTGTCATGTTGATGTTTAAAAGGGCGTGCCAAGCTCTGCAACTTTCTGATGATACTCTGACTCATCCAATAGCCTTACCTCTTGCTGCTCAGTGCTGTCTTTAACAACTCATTTCTATCAGAGAAAAAAATGCTCTAGCATGTTCATGGCATGTACCACATGAGGCTATACAGTCCCATGGTAGTTTGCCCTGATTCTGGAGCAACACGTCAATACTCTGTCCCACTTGAGCAAATTAGTACTGCTGATAGACATCGAAAGTAAGCCCACTGCAGGGCCAGGCTAACACGGCTGAGATAGAGTCTCCATGTGCTACCTGTATTGCATGGTATCATAGTTTGTTCAGAGATAGTTCAGGTGTCTCTGAGTTGGCACTACACCACATGGTAGACACAAGACCATGCAGACACTTGGTACTATTCCCCAGTACAGAAGGATGTTCTATGAGAATGATATATTTTGCCCTGATTTCCCTGTGTGGCTAAGTTCTCTCTCTCTCTCTCTTTCTATCTCTCTCTGGGCAATCATTATGAAACACACATAAAGGTAACTGAAAACTAGCTAGCAGAAGAGGTATCTCTTGGTTGTGACATTTAGTTGTAAAGCAGAACAGTAAAAGCACATGTTTATGGAAACTATGTATCTTGTGTTGTCAAGTAAAGAAAGGAAACCTTGACCGGAGTTTGCTGTAAATAAAAAAAGATATAAATGGTACCATAATAGTAATTGCTCACATCACTAGATTTTTATCGACATTTCTTTAAGACATGTCTTAAGTCTAACAGTTGGTACTTGTACAGCACCAAGCGTACTTGGACGTTCTTAGTTGGCTTGAAGGCGAAAAATTCTTATATTTCCTATCCAGTCATGCATTCTGTCTTGCATATTTCATGTTTCAATCCCCTGTATCCATGTCCTACTGGAAAGTGAAGTTTCAATAGTGCCATTTCACCATTTTCTCTTATGCGATTGTAGCAAACATGAATCAAGAAACCACACTGTTTATCTGTAAAAGCAGGAGAGACAGGAATCAGCGTGGGGTAAGGGCTTCCAAGTTCAGAGGATTCAGTAGCAGCTAGACCCTCTGTGTTATTATCTCCTCATGGTCGTGTTTACTTCTTTTCTGAAACTACACCTGCACACCAAACTGAACAGATTCACATCCTCATGGTTGGAGAGAAGCACAGTTTTAACACTCTCGTGCACTCTTTTCTGGCTTGGCTTTGCTATTTGTAGTATCACTAAGGAAACCAAACTTGAGACTGGTAATCTTTATTCAACATGTGCCTTCCCTAGACGTGATCTCAGCTAACTTGTGTATCACTTAACTCTAGGCCATTCTTTCCAATACAGATACCCACGAAATCAAGCTGAACTGGAAGGTAAACAATGATAGCTGTGACTCTGATCATAGCTGTGACTGAGTAGATTTTTTACATCCAGTAAATAAAAAGCCTCAATGACCTCTAATGGCAGGCTGCCAAGCTTTTGGAACTACAATATATGTGATGCTAAGCAGAGTGTACTGTACGTTTACTATAAAGATAATGAATCACATCTAGCTCTCACTGGAAGATCTCACAGCACAGCACAAAGATCCCACTTTGCGACAGTGGGATGTCATTACCCTCATCTTACCCACGGGAATTGAAGGCAGATGGATATGATGTGACTTACCCATGATCATGCACTTCAGATGGAACAGCCATGCAGCATATGGTTCAGGGCTTCCAAGTCCCGGTCCAATGCTTTCTCCACTAAGCAAAACTGTCAATAAAACACCCTGGGTTAGATATGAACACAGCACAGATTCTCTGTCTTTCAGGCTACAAAATCAGGTACTATTCTACCCTTCTCTGGCAGTTGGCTCAAAGGGTTCACCAGCATCTTTCAATAAAAAAAAAATCATTGTGTCTGTACTTGATGATATTTGGTGTCTGTGGAAAGGCAGAGTTTTAGTTATGGAAAATGAAAAAAAAAAAAAAAAAGCTTTACTTTGATCTAAATTCCTCTAGGAATGACTTTGGACTGCTCTTCAGGCTACAAGCCAAGATGGGTATGGGATGAATTTCATATGGCTGTATCAATACAGCACCATTAGCTTCTCAGATCTTGACTTTTCATGCATTTATCTTCACAGTTCAGCTGTTCAGAGACGTGTAACCTAACAATTCTTCAGTTTAGGGTGTGTGACATCCCCCAATTTAGAGAAGGGAAACCAAAGATTCAGACTCAAGGCCAACCTCCCTGGTCACCAACACAACTTACATGTTTACTTACACTCTGGATGCAGTTTGAAGCCTAGCTGATTCATGCAAGCAGAGAAACACAAGGCAGGCAGGGCAAGAGCCTGGCTTATATTCAGATCAGCTCTGCACTGCCAGTATGGCTGCCACTGCATCTGGCTTAAACCATGTGATATAGCAAATCTGAACTTAGACTCAAAGAAGTACGTTTCATATGAGCAGAGAGAGACCAGAAGCACCAGTAACCTACCATGCACCACCTGAAACTGAGTGAGCCATCCATGTAAAGGCATGAACAGAGTGCTCAACATTCACATTAAGACAATTACCTTGGCTCTGATGACATGCAGTTCTTTGTTAAAGCACAGCAACGTAAGAGTTTTTCTGAATCCCAAGCAAATTTCCCATGGTCATAAAGGAAGCCCAAAGCACACCAGAGCACAGAACTTCCCAGAACCTCAACCATTAGGCCTGCCTTCCTCCTCTTCACTGGATGATGAAAAATAACATTCAGGTGCATCCTTTAGCAGATGATTAGTACTTTTCTAATTGCTCCAACATGGTAGATTTACAGTATCATTCATTTTAACAGCTAGTGAAAGTATTAAATGTGTACCAAGATAGATTAACAGAAGACTTGCATTAAAAATGCCTGGAAAGGATGCTGTCTAGAAATACACATGCAATGGGGACAAAAAGAAATTTCCAGCTGCAGATAGCTAATGCCATGGCTGCTCACTGCAGAGATTCTTCAGACTTTAGAGATACACTGCAAGCTAGGACTACATGGGACCTTGGTTTGGCAATTCCTATGCAAGATGAAACTTCTCTGCCATAGGTTCTTCCACTGTAGCAAAGTTCTTGCCTAACCTTTTCATAGGTAAATATAGAAGAGCTTGCACATAATGAACAGCTTCCCACAACCAGGAGTGGTTATTCTACCTTATAGTATAAAGCTGCTCTGCACAGGTAAGGAATTAATGGGAAGAAAAAAAATAGGCAGAGATTTCTGATAACATTTGGGTTCATCATGCTCATTCCGTAGCGTACACACATCTAAGAAGAGTTCAGACTGACAATCTCTATGTCAAGCACTAAGAGACCTGTGATTTATATACATGGTCATAAAGCGAGGAAAAAAAAAGTCAAATGCTTTCATCACAACACAGTTACGTGAGACCATGAATTGTTTGGTGCCAATATGGTCTTTAAATACTGTCACATCTGGCTCTTTATGCACATTCCTTAGTGTTTGCAGGAACTAAGCACCTAAAAGCTCCCACCGAGATCCAGCCCCACTGCACAGAGTGTGTCTGCCTTTTTCACGAGTTCATTCCCAGGTCAAAGGTGCATTTTAGACCACATTCTCGTAACCGTAAAATAGCCATCACTGTCGAATCTTCCAGTGATCTGAACCTGGAAGTTCCTGCAGAGCTTGCAGGAAGTAAAAAGAGTAACAGTAGCAATCCCAGCTGGTAAGGACAGCTACCATATCCAGCATCCATAGATACTGCTCTCCAGTCTGCTCTAGCCCAGCAAATGGGTGCACAGTATATTATGCCTGCCAATGCCGTTTGGTTTGAGTCAGTCTTCAGTCTTTGCTAGGGAGGACTAGCAATACGGACAAAATAACATTCTGCAGGTAGCATCTGACCATGCTTTAGTTAAAGTCTCAATCTTATTTTGACCATAAGCAACGGTGGAGGGTCTTGCAGGCAAGTTGCTACCATTAGCAGTGCACAGAGAGTGGGTGGCAGGATGGAGGGGCATTATTGTAAATTTCTATAGAATATATCTCTGTCTATATGGCTTTCTATGTGTCTAGATACAGCATAATTTAATCCCCAGCATGCCACACAGCTAGTGAATCCTGCGTTGCTGAGAAAGGGCCCATGAGAGTAGAAATGCAGTAACATTGGCTTTACAGAAAAGGGAAGAGTGACTTTAGTTCAACAGTAATACAAGGGAAAGGGGCTACTTGGACAAGTAGCTGTTCCACTTTGCACTGCATGCACACAGTAGCTAACTGCATGTGATCACATGGCTGCAAAGCAAAAGACAACACTCACATAAGCCTACTTCTGCTTTTGAAGTGTGCTCTAAATGTAGAGATCCTATACAAAGCAATATCTGTCCAGTTGGCACTTACTCTTTTAGGAATTCTGCCCAGGGAAACCCAGGTACAAATTATGCGATGCAGAGCCTGTAAAAACAAACTTCCATTTACTAAAGACGGAAGCTGATTTTCCTCTGTTTCTCTTGCCGTGGAGGACAGCTCCATCTGACTTCTCTCACACCTTGATCAACAGGCCTGGCTGCCACTTGCATGACTTGGCATGTACCTGCAACCAAATGAGTACATCTAATTTGTATCTTTCCATTCCTATCAAATAGGTATATACTCATTTTCATGATAGTGAGGTTGAATAAAAGTGCCTGGTTTCCTTGTGAGCTGCTGGCACTCTAACACTTTTGGGAGCAATTAAATATTTTGTAGAATTGGGCCAATGGCCAGGGCACTGATCTGGCACATGGAAAAGCAGTAAGTAGAGTATCTCCTTGGTACCGTAGCAACTTGAAAAACACAGTGAAAACAGTACAGATCCCTGCAGAATTCCTGAGGATGAACAGACGTACAGTCTTGAAATACTGAAAAAGTATTATAATGATGCTCCTGAATAGCAGAATAAATCCTCCTTCATGCAGACATGAATGTCAGGAAGCCAGATGTTGTCTACTGATATTGAAACTTTCTATAATCCCTTAAAATCTGTTGGATAACATACAGGGAACTGGTTGTACCAAAGCTTAAAGAAACAAGAACAGCGCAGACAGTTACACAGCTAAGTAACATTTGGAGAAATACTGATTGTATTTTCTGATTTATTTTTCATTATGCTTTTTGCACTTTTTAAAATGGGTGTATCCATTTACTTCTGTGGGTTGTGTGGTATAGACCCGATCCTGACACCTCAGCAGGCTTGATTCAAAGGCTGTTGAAGTTAAGAGAAAGAACTCCATTAACTTTGGCAAGCTTTGGCTCAAAGCCTCAGACTGATGTAAGACAAGAATACAGTGAATCACTTCTAGCTGAAGTCAAAGGAGAACCAAAGAGAATAGTTTGATATCTCTTCGATTGCATTCTCTAGGATTCAGATTTAAGAGACATTACCTTTGGCAGAAGACCAAAGTCTTGCAGCCTTTGTATTTATTTAAGATACTGCACAGACTTGCATAATATCAGGGCATTTTGGTGTTAATATCTGTCTTCTTTAATACTACCAAATATTCTAGAAATAATTTGTTCCTATACAATGTGGGTTTTCTTTTTCCCAGATAATTTTTTTTTATGTCTATGGAAGCCTTATGATAAAAAAGCATTCCTGGTTAGTACTGTGAACATCTCTCTGATAGCTGGGAAACCATTTAAGGACCCAGGCTCTGAAGAACTCTTCCCCCTCCCCACCCCGATCCTGCAGTACCAGTCTCTGATCCCCAGAATTTAGCAACAATCAGAAAAGGCTTTTTTATCAAGGAATCACATTCCTCAGTTAAAAAATAAAATCTATTAACTTTAATTTCTTATGGAAAAAACCTTGTAAAACTAAAGATGCATTTATTAATACTGATATAGTATCAGATTAGATTTTTTTGCATTGCAGATGTACAAGAAAATACCTGACCGCTATAAGAAAGAACATGTTAAGTTCATATAGCTCAATCTTACTCTTTATGAAACAGAAAAGCTTCAAATTTTTTTTTGTGGGAAAGCTATTATGCACCCTCCAAAGATGCTGTCCTTTCCTTCATTCACATACTAGAGTTTGCGTCAAGATAGCCATGGCTTTGTAAGGTAATAACAAGATACAAAGGCAGCTGAGTGTCTTGAAAGAGAAGCTTTGATGCAGGAAATTTGAAATCTATATGCACTCCAGCGAATTCACCACAATGACTGCAAAGCAGAAACTATAAACTAACTCTTGGAGACAAAAGATGTAATCAAGGTTAAAAATATACTCAGCACAGCGGTGCTTATAGTCAGAACCAAAGCAACCATAGATTGTACAAGACCCTGCTGAGTCTTCCTGATTTATAATCTTTTCATGTTGTCTCTACCTAATCATGAGTCCAACTTTAATTATTTTCTGGATGAATCAGATGTCGTAGCAATGATGAATACAGTCTACCAAGAATTCTCACCTAAGAAAATCTCTGATTTTTATTTCACGTTTAGGGTGCGGACACATTCAATTAGAAGTAGAACAGAGAAGTAGAACAGAACCATCATCCAAAACTTGTACTGAAGCTCTGGGAGTTCATAGACTGCCAATTGTGGTGGCTAAAATTGCATTTGCGTTTTCTGTTTGCATTTCACTATTTTCACAAATTATTGTTGCAAACAATGGATATTACCCCAAATTCAGGATATTAATAATGTCAAGCTGTGAAGAACTTTGTAGTCCAGGGTTCTTAATTCTGTGGTGGCTCCCAGTGATTGAAAAGGGAAGTCTCAAATAAATGTAAAAATCTAATGATGGTAAATACCAATGATTGGTTCTGTTTACAAGAAGAAAATACAATATTACAATACACAAGGCAATTCATGTATTAATTGTTCTACGGTAATGGTAAGAGAACATATTTGAGGGCATGGCCTCATTGTGCTCATCACTTCATAGAAACCAGGAAGCTAAGGCTAGAGCCAAGGGCCAGAAGGATCGCCATGAGGTCATCTAGTCCACCTTGCCTAAAGCCAAGGTCAGCAATACCATCTGGACAAACATCTCCAAGGCTGGAGATCCCAGACTCTTTTTGGTCAGTCGATACCTGGGCTTTGCTGGCCTTGCTGTAATAAATCTTTTCTGGGAATTGCAGTTAGATACAAGACAGCTATTTCTGCATCCCTGCTTGTTCTTTGCTGTTTCACATTAGCATGTGTTGTTTCAACTCAGGTTCCACTGATGATCCACTCCAACCTCTCCAGACCCTCTTCTCCAGAGGCTAACAAAAGAGGATGGAGATCTCTACTTTATGGGAACTGGATCATTGAAAGACCAAGTGATAAACCCGAAAGCACACATGGTATCTATAGTGAAGCTAGAAAAAGTGACTGAAACCAGGTGTTGTCAGGTACATACTGAAAAACTGAAGTTGTGTTCTCTGCAGAAGAGCTTCTGATCATAAACCAGTCATCTAAGAGGAACATAAATGCCACACACTGTTCACAGGTCTGGTCCAGTCATAAACACATTTGTCTGATCACCATTGCTCTCAGACCTGGATTTTCTTCACTGCAAGTCATTAACACCTCATAACAATTACCCAAATTGACACCACGGAAAATGTTGCTTGCGACTGCTCTGAATAGCTATCTTGCTTTTTTTTTTTTTTTTTTTTAATATCCTTTATCTGGTGGCTTTTGCCTTAGACTCAGCAGTTTGAAAAATACAGTCAAGAGAGTAAAATAGTTTCTCCTAAGATATCAAACAAAATACTTTTTAAATTTAAAAAACAGTGACGTTTTAAGCAAAATAGCTGAAAAAAATCTTTCATCTGTTCTTGTGAGAGATAAAAATTGTAGTGACAGTTGGCCATTCATTTTATCTGGTATCAAAAAAGATTTTAAACATTTGATCAATTCCCAAGAAAACATCTAATGTTAAAAGATGGATAGGACTTAGAGAAAAAATCATAGTTGCCCTTTAAAAGCAGCCTGAACATGAGACACTCACTTTGCAAACCGAAACAAAATATGAGATTACCTGCTGTGCTAGTTCTCCCTGCAGCTATATTTTTGGGCAATAAATGTATTCTTTCTTATTCAGAAATCAATAGAACAGTCTATACAGGTAGAAAAACTACTACTTAGCTAGATATAAAGTAAGGGATTGATGGATAAAATACATACAACTTTCTGACAAAACCTTCAGAAAAGTGGAGAAGTGAGAAGGGACAGGACAGAGTTTCTGCTTCATTGATTCCTATATGAAACAGCAATGATAACAGTGGTAAGGGTATAAATAACAGGAGAGTAACTTTGAAACAGGTCTCAGTTTCTGCAGAAATGCCTGCTCAAGGAATAGGAAGTGGCTGGTACATATCCTTTTACGCCTTCATGGGAAGAAAGCCAGGACAAGGTTTCCTTCTGGCCTTCCACTAACACTGCACTCTTTCCCATCAGCATGGAAGAAAGCTGTGGGGATCCAACACACTGACCCTGCTGCATCCATGGATCTTTGGGAGTGCAGAGGCACCCCTACCTCAGACCACCAGTGTTTCCACACCAGCAGGAATGTGCTAGAAAAGACCACTACTAACAGGTACACTGAGAGCATAACAGCACGTGCAATTCTTACTACATTCGTCTTTTGTACAGCAAAAGCAGATAAAGCAGATAGATAGAAGGAGATTACTGTTCCCAACAGAAAGAGGCTAAGTTTAAGCACAAAGAACAGCTTCACATGATGGAGAGTAACATGGAGTTTCCCAAACTAGTGATAACTGAGCAGTCCCTGGAACCAGATCCAGCCAAGCCACCGTCTCAAAGTGTGGTCCCTGAACCCCTTGCTCACAAAACAGACTTCTAAGTTTGGGCTGAACATCACAAGTGTGGGACTAGTTAACTAGTCATGGACCAGCTCAAGCCAGCACTAGCTCCAGGTCCCTGTCCTGAGCTCTAATACAGAGTGTAGAAATGCCCAAACTGAGGAAAAGGTCTCATGAATGCAGTAAAGGAAATCTGAGCCAAGAGCTGAATCCTATGGAGCTGTAGCCAAATGGAGTCAGAGGGGATCACACAGCACTGAGCATCGATGGATCTCACAATGCTGTGCAAATATCCATTAACCCTCATACTGCTGAGCTACTGAGACTTACAGATACTCATGCCCTATAAAATTCAGGGTTTAGGAACCTGGCAGAGGTCACACAGAATGAAGCACTGGCAGGGCTCAAGAAGGAAAACAGCAGTTCAGATCTACGCTAACCAAACACACCAAGACATTTTGCCTTTTGTCATTATATCATAGTGCAACCCAGCTTCCTGCCAGCCTGGAAAAGAAGCAAGAGAGGTTTCCAATGTCTGCACTGTCTTGAGACAAATGAACAGGAAGGGCTGGAAGAAGCAGTCTGCACCAGGTAGTGGGCAGGTGTAATTTAATGGGAAGTACGATCACTCATTATAGAGAGGGCCTGAGTATACTCCTTCCCCAGGAGAGGCCAAGAACTGCCTCCAGACATTTCAGGAACAGTTAACAGAATTTCTGTTTCCATTTCCTTACTTTTCTTTTTCTGATTTATTTTTTTTTAAACTATAAACTTTTGGGGCAAGGAACAAATTAGGCATAGCTGATTAATTCAGTTTATCAGGAAAAAGAAAAAACAATGAATAAGATAGCCCCATGCAACAGCTCATTTATATCCTAGGCAAAATGATACTATGAACTAAGGAATCACTAACCAGTAATTTAGAACAAAATACATCACAGACAGATCGTAATGATTGCCTAACCAGGTGTTGAAGCAGCAGAAAAAGAGGGCTGTAGTGATTAAACTTATAAGAACTCCTCATGTATGGAAGGCTGGAAATGTGCAGTTAGGGGAAAATGCCCCAAAACATACCTTTGGTCCCACATTAAATTAAACTGATTTCAATAGAGTTGCCATTTTTCCTTTTACTGAGGCTATCATTGGAAACACTTGTGGATTGAATGGGAACTGACTAGTCAAATTTTGGAACCAAATTGATTTGAGGGAAATAGACCACAGGGATGGCAAAGAGTCAGTAACGCTTAAGGGAACTAAGGAAGAAGAGTTTATTTCAGTAATACAGGTTAGGAATGTTAATATAGATATATATCTCCAAAATAATATATATAATGATTTTTCATGTTGACAGCATCTGTTTAAAGATGATTTCTAAGGCTGTTAGCCAAAGGTTTGGAGAAGTGTTATTTGGCTCTCTAAGTCACTATTATGGAAACAAACCACATTCTTCTGGGTTATTTAGTGTACATGACAGCACAGATGTGATTTTTGCAAGACTGGCCCTGTCTTTCTAATTAACTGTACACTCTCCAAGGCCTAGCTGACATCTGCCAGTACCGGTTGTCCTTCATTTTGGTCAGATCCCTCCTAGAGCTGCTGATGATAAGCAGCAAATTCTCATCTTGCTATTCTCCTCTCAAAGTGTTTCTTTCCTCTGCCTTTCACAAAGAGTATAGGGGAAAAAGTAAAGCATTCAACTGCCTTAATCTTGCTGGTCTAGTGAAGTTTTCCATCATTCTTGAGCAACAGCAGATCTAATTAGCAATGCAATGCCAGTCATCTGCTGTGACAGCAAACCTTTCCAAAGAACATTTTCCAAGACTGACTTTTCCATTTGGCTCTTGATCATGGCTCTTCATCTTTGCCATGAATTTGTTTTTTGACTTAAATTAAATGAAATGTGAAACACACTACCTCCTAAGGAAGTAAAATCATTTTACATGTAACACAAAGTATAGTTGCAAAGCGGAAGTGTCCGTATGCATGTATATGTGCATATGTGTGTGTGCTTGAACACATGTGCACCATTTTTCTCTGTCATATAGGAGCAGGTACATTCAGCAAGGAGCTCTGTGTCAGAGACCCTGCACTGTAAGAAGCAAAGAGAAATATCCAAACCATCAAAACACCATGGTTCTGTAGCAGAGGAACCTGTATTTTACTCTTGCTTCCCTTTGAAGTTGTAGGTATTATTTCTGCATGCACATGCATGCAGAAGCAAAGGTAGCTTTTGGAGCCTGAGTAGCAACTTTGGGAAGAAGGTCATAAAGGAATGTCCTTCCTTTCTTCAGGGTGTGAGTGACTGGCAATCTGGGAACTCTGAAATGTATTCTTGTTATCTAGATACAGTTAGGAAAGGATAACAAACCAGAACTTAGAGCACAAAGGTAAATATTTTTTTTTTGCGTTAGCACTAGTAAAGAGAGCAGGAATTGCCAGATCTGGTCAGCTCAATGGCTGTTTCAACCATGACTAGCAGGCTGCATCAGGGGCCTCCGTTGTGGAAAGTCATTCATTAACCATCCCATGGATGTTTCCTTCTGTTAGTCAGAGGAAAGCCTGAAGAACAAGAGTTCATTCCCTTTCTGTTTTTCATTTTCTATTTGTGGTTAGCCTTGAAGAACTAATAAACATTTAGTGTGTCTACCACATAATTCTATGTTTGCCTGCATGTATAGTTGCTGTAGGGAGGCAAACACTATCATTCACAACAGCAGACATTAAATCAAATAGGTAGTCCTTTGTCTCCACTAAATAAATTAGTTTTCCCTCCAGTGAGAGTTTTCAACCCCCAATAAATTAGAGAGCAATCATATAAACCTGAAAATAGAACAGAAAAATACCCATTTGCTACAATACATGTAGGTGTTTATATATGCAGATTCAATACAGAGCAAAAATCTTGCCAGAATTCATTCGTTCTAGAAGTTTTCCTGTTTTGAAGACATGCTCAAAAGCCTCTCATACTGCAATGAGTCCAGTTTTGCAGCAGAAGGCTCCTGGCATTAAACCAAACTAATTTCGATCACTTCACATGCATTGATACTCATATCCTCTTAAATTAATAAGATGCTGGTATTTTAAAATACCGTGCAAGTTTAATGCCAGCCCATAGGCTGCCATTTGAATGATCTGTGTTCAAACCCATTAGCGACCAAAAGCCCAGGACCACATCTCCCCTGGCTTAATACCCTTTCTCATTTCCAGAACTTCTCCTCCATCACTCATGAGCGTAAATAATACACGACAGCTCACATTAAGCTGCCTTTGTATGACAATCCTGAGACCATTTGTCAAACAGCTGTAAGTCCTTTTGTTCAGTAGGTTCTTAATGAGTTTTAGGAAGGGCTTTATGACCTCTCAGAATCAATCTGAAGCCTTACAATAAAACACCCCTTGATTAACTGCTTTTCAAATAGATGCTTTTGCCTTTTTGTTTAGGAAAACATAGGGTTATGTTGATTGTCTAAACAGTTGTCACAAACAGAGAGAAGCATATATAAACACTTCTACAAAGTGGTCCACCAGCTGGGCTTCCTGAAAGGAGCATCACACATATCATATAGCTGAGTAGGAAACTAAAGCATGAACAAGAGCAGACCCAGCATATGAGCTCAGGAAGTGATGCAACTCAGCCAAGATTTTGCTGTTATCTGCAGTTACTAGGGAAGATGTGCTGCATACTTATGGGTTACAGAATATCCCGAGGTTCTGAAATGTGCTATGCTGGGAGACAGCTTGGCACACAACACTAGTAACGGGATACAGAACATTTTGTTCTAGAGTTCTGGTTTGTGTCTATCCCATCTCATTAGGGACCTTGGGTGAAATTACTGCCTTGCTGACGTCAATGGCAAAATTCCCGCTATTGTTAGCCCCAGCCAGGATTCCCCAACAATGCTTTTGCCACATGAGAAATACTTAATAACCATGCAGGTGGGTCTCCCTCTCATTTGCAGCAGACAGACAATTTGCAGAGGACATTATCACACCTGGCATGACTTGACGCTTTGCTGGTTGCCACAGGTGAGAGAGACTAAGGTGTGAGGCTAACTTATGTGATGACACATCAGAGGGAGCAGACACTGGTAAAGCATGAAAAAAAATGTACTCTTCCTGTTATTCTGGGGATGGCAGTCTCTAGAGCTGGTTAGGGCAGAAATCTGAACAAAATCTAGGGCCTCCTGAAAGATAATCAGACCAAAGGCAGATTGGCTGAATAAACATTGAATGGACTTCAGAGTTTGAAGCACATGTGACTAAGCACATAGGAAGGACTTTGTTAAAAAAAACTCCAGTATTCTCTGTGTTTTATGCATAGGGAAAAACTGGCGTCCAGACAGCACCCTGATAAACTCGCATCTTCAGCGGTACTCCTCTAGAATAAATGCCCACCCTCTAAAGCACCTTGCCTAAGTGCATACCTGCCTTCCTCTGACTTGGGGCACTCCTGCAGCCAGCAAGGACACAGGTGCCAAAGTAACAAACCTGCACGGTCCTGTGCTGTGCAGTGCAGTGCTGCTGTTTTTCCTTGGTCTTACGGGAAAGATCAAGTAAAAAATGCTTGATTCCTGGCCAGATGAGAAGTACTGAACCTGAATACCCATGCTTTAAACTTCTTTAAGTCTTTTACTCTCGGCTTATTTAAAGAGCCCTGACTAGACCTGGTTCCTCTGCTTTCTGTAGTAAGCAACTACAGCAGTGTTGCTACTTAGAGCCCAGAGTTGAGATGTCTGAGGTAAGACAGTTTCTGCTACCACCAGAACCAGTAGCAGAAGTATGTCAGCAGAGGTGCATCAGCATTTAATTGCCCAGACAAAGCATTGTGGTAGTGTGGCCATATTGCTTTCAGAATTAGGTTGTTATCTCTGCACGTTGCAGGGCGCATGCTAGTTTAGGTGGCTGAAGACACTAATCAGGTGTTTCTGTTCTGTGTGACATGATGGGGTGTAGATGTCTTCCTTCTGAAAATGAAAATGAGACTGAAAACCCTAAACTACTCAAGCAATTTTGAGTACAACTCTGTTATACCTCAGTGTCCCCTGCTGTAACATTAACAACATTTGTTCACCTCTGTAGTCTTCAAATCCAAGGTATAGAACAAAAGAACAACAAGAATGTTAACATCTATTTGTAACACTCAAGAAGACCTGGAGTAAGAGGTCACTATACAGCAAGTGTTATATTCACTATAACAACCTGAATATAATTGTAGCAACATAAGGCAATAGCTGAAAACAGTATGGCACGTTCATCAACTAAGCATTTAATAAAGCATCTGCACACAGTCCAAATGCTCATACTCAGTCATTCATTGCAGTTGGATGGAGGCAAAGCCTTAAATACCATGTTAGATCAGAAGGACTACAGGTGCCTAACTTGTTGGGAAAGCACTATGCTTTGTGTTAATGCAACTGATACAAGTAACACACATTACAATGGACTATTGCCACACGCAGGAAATGCCAATAGTTATTCCCAGATGTAACTACTATTCCATTCTGGAGCAGGCTGTCTAGCAGTGAAGCAGGAGAGCAAAGAATAGGTCTGGATGTTTAATAAGTTCCCCACTGAATGTACATACAAGGTAAAATATCTGAATTGTCTTTCGCAGTGTTAAAGCAGCAGTGTCTTGCCCACAGCTCTAATGCTGACTGCTTTGCTGTCTTCATGCACATGGATGCATGTCTCTACCTCACTTTCCCTCATTAGAGGTAGCTAATAATGATACAGTTTGTTATAGACAATCACCATGCATATACTAAGTTACTGTTTGATTTCCATGCATGATTTAATACTGACTATGCATAAATACTACATCTGAAGTCAGTGTGCAAAATAAGCATGTGTGTTTACATTGCATGTGATTATTCATTACCTGGAATTTTGTTTTAACATTTATATTGATATAAAATGAGGGCAAGTCAAGCACATAATTTGGGAAAGGATGCAAAATTCCGGTAAAGTTTGATCCATGTTTTACATAACTAGAAAAAATAATACATATTAAATATAAGGCAAAATGAGTATATTTTTTTCTTCAGCAGATAGTTACAAAACAATGATTCAGATCATTGTTCATTCAGAGGACTGAATATCAATCACACTGCACACAATTTAATCCTGTGTTTATCCTAGACAGCTCTCAGTGGACAGCTGAGCAATGAAAATAGCACAGGATTCTCCCTCTGCCTCTTTCACACATGCACACTCTTTACCGGAGAAATGTATAGCAAATTTCACTCCCTGGATTTCTACTTTCAGTTATAGTCTGAGATCACTTTAGAAAAATATACAGAGGAACTAAACTCTAGACTTAGTGGGCTGTTTCTGGAATATTTCTTTCCTGACAGCTTCCTGTGAAGTAATTGAAAAGCCAGGATAACTGTGTCTTGCATTGTCACACTAGGATGTGCTGGATTTTAAGTATTACTGCACATGGCCCCTTCAGCGGGGGGATGGTGAATTCTGGGTTTGGACTCTGATGGGCAAATGAACCTGAACTCCACATCAACCTCCTTGCCCGTAGCAAAGTCCCTACAACCTCTATGGGATACACTGCTCCTGGAGTCCTGGTGCTCAAGGCAACCTGATTCCCAAATGATATCAACTGGAAATATGTCCAGTACTCTGCTGCCACTGAAGAGTAAGAATCAAAAGGAACACAGAAACAGGAATCAGCAGCAGCTGGATGGAGAGGGAGGAGTCTGACCTTCCTACAGATAGTTCTCAGGCTAAACAGATGTCTTACACCACTGCAGCTCTGGCACTCTCAGAGAGCCCTAGTGATGTGTTAAAAAGTAGCCAAAAGGTAATAATAATAATAAAAAACAGGCAAAAATTAATATAATAAGCCTACTTGATAGACAGCATGGGGAAGTGAGACCAGCAGGAAACACAGCCTGTATCGATGACACTTCCAGTTTGCAAATACATTTATTCTGCCCTACTGGATTAAACTATTACATTTTATTGCATTATAACAAGAATGTTTCATTTTACCAAAATTGCTACTGAGTTCAGTAACACTCACATGTGGTATTGCAGTCATTTCTGTTAATATTTAATGACCCAGGATCACACAGACTGCTTCCAGGAAACATGTGTTTCTGCCTTTCTAACTGTCCACAAATTAAAATTGGGTCTCAGGATAAAGAAATCCGATCTGTGGAGAAATTCAGATCCGGATCCGGATTCAGGTCCAAACATTACATCTGGTTAAAAAAAAATACACCATAACATACACATCTGCACACCCACACAATTCTGCAGTAGCGACTAGAGTACTCGATAATCCTGTTGGAAAATATACACACTTCCTATTCATTTCTTTCTTTATTCACAACATTTTCAAAGAGAAGGTGATGTTTGTTATTGGGGAAAAGGGAAAAAGGTAAGGGAGAATTTAGACATAGTATAGAAAGGACTCCCCCTCTGTGCGTTACAGTAGCGATACAAGGTTGTGCCTATGAACATGTTTCTTTCTGCAGGACTGCCAGGCTGGATCACTCCTCCTAAAGCCACCTAAGAAAACACAACGTGCATCCTGAAACCCACTCACTCCTGAAAACAACCTCAGAAAGGCAATGGCTTAGTGGCTCAGTGCAGGACATGCACATGCAGTACCACAAGGTGGGGCTCTCATTGCACTAATGACAGAGAAGCCCCAAGGAGAGCCAGAAGCACTTCACAAGGCACAGGCAAAAGAAGACAAAAGAAGATGACATAACAGCACCAAGGCTCATGTCGTACATATGCAGGTAGACTACCCTGAGTACCTTCAAAACTGCCTGAACGTGCAAAGAGGGAACAACAGTTGCTTTCTGAATGCTAATTTAGTAGTCACACTGACCCAAGAAGTAGGAATCCTAGCCAAGTTCCCTCCTGTGCCTGTAGGATTCATCCCCTCCCCGTTTCAGAGACACATCTTTGCCATCAGAGTCAGAGTTGCAGTTAGGGGACTGGAACACCCCAGTTTTGCTGCTAAAGTTATAACAGGAATGCAAGATTCACCTAAGAGAGGTAGATGGGAGCTGACTATTGATGCTGAGACCTTCTAGTTCAGATCCTTACAAGACATGGGGAAGCTGAGCAGCTGCCCGCAGATAGAAGTGTCTGAGGTGTGTGCTCTAGTCAGTGAGCCACAGTATAAAATGCAAAATGCACCTTGTCTGGAAACATTTTGAAATAAAAATGTGTCGTCTCACTTTAGAAAAAGAAGGGCACAGCCACCAATTTCAGGGTAGTGATCCCTGGGAGACAGAACCCATGGCTGAATAATGGAGAAAAATGGGACTTAAGACTTGATCAGCAAAAGGGAATTACGGGCCTTGCATGTCCTAAGCCCTACATCTATGCATGTCAGTGAAGGCAGTCACACCTAAGAGCTGCTTTTCACATATGGAAGGCAGTAGGATATACAGTGCTTTTCTTTGTTTAGAAGGACCTCAGCTTAGAAAGGACTGACGGAGAATAGAAGAATATGGAAAGGGGTAGAAACTTGGGCAAAATAGAAGGATATGTGAAGAGGGAAGATAAAAAACGGTAAATACAGAAGGTTACAGAGATGCATGCTTTGGGTGTCACCCAGGGCTTGCGCACAGAACGCTTCTTCTGGGTTATCCTACAAAAAAGAAAAAGTGTGAAGAAAATGAACAGTAAATAGATCACCAAGACTGGAGATGTCTCTTGTCTATTAAACAGGTTCCAGTGAACAGCTTCTGTGGCAGAGACAGAGCTTGTACAGCAGCCACTTAGACACCCTCTGAAGTCTGCTGTGGATAGCACCAAGCTCTCCATGCTTTCTTCTATGTGCACTGCTGGCTCTTTGCTTGACAATTGCTCACGTTCAAGTTATCCACACGGCAGGAAAAGTGGAGCTCAGACCAATTGCTACCAGGCTGGGCTGTGGTGCACCCAGCTCAGCATATACTCCTACTCCTCTGGCCTGCAGGAGCAAGTATAGGCCTTTCAAAGAGCTCTCAGCTTAAGTGTGTTGCAGGTACACAATGTAGCTGTTAGGAGAGGGAGTTGGGCTTGTGCTTTCTGACCACACAGACATCTAGCTTTGAGAGGGTGAAACGTTTGTTGAAGAAAGTCACAAAATCCAAAATGAAAGCTTTGGCTCAAGAAGAGCGAACAAGACTTCACAAGCACTTGAACTACATGATGCGGCCAGAATGAGCAGTGGGCCAGGGTAAGGTCAGGGGTTTGCTTCACCTAAAAGTTTTTTGCTTTCTTCGGCTCTTCGTTAGCCTAAGCAGCAGGGAAGCTTTCATTCTTCCAGGACCTAAAACAGCCTTCTTACTGAAGTGATGCTGAGGAACTGGCTGTACCCTCCAGGAGAGAAGACAAGCCCTGCAACATCTTCCTACATGCTGTAATTCTACACTGCTAATTAGACTGGAGAAGCTATCCTTAGTGATCCCAGAGTTGTCCGTAGGTGTATGTACTCACCTCAAAGAACAGCCATAAGAGAAAAGACCCAGTGTGAGTGGGGATGGAGCAAAAGGAGATAGAGACTGAAAGTCCTGCAAGAAGCTGTGAGAGAAGCTTCAGCTTCAGCAGAGGAGTTACAGTATTTTCTCTTGCACTGAAGCTGAGCCAGTAGGTGCCTCCCAAGGAATAAGCAGAGGACTGTTCAGGGTGCTCTTTTTCTCTTGGCAGAAGAACAAGTGCAACTGCTAATGAATAGGACCCTTAGAAAAGGCAAGCAATTTTTTTCCTTTTTGCACATATTCAGAGAAGCAGAGAAGTTTTTTGTTGTTTCCCCCTCCCCCTTTGGGATTCTTTCATTTGTGATTTCTAATCATCATTCTGCTCTTCTTTCCCCCCTTTTCTTCACTCCTCATTCACGAACCGCCCCCAGGGCTTGGCATCACTCCAGATCCAATGAACTCCAGGAAAGTTCTTTTCTCCGTTTCCCCCCCAACACCTTCTTCTCCTCTCTATTCAAATCGAACTTGTGGACAAAATAAACGCTGGCACTAGGTCATTGTCTTTCCCCTCCTTCCCCTCCCTAACAGAGGATTCTAAGAGAGGATTAAACTAATCTCATACATTGACTCGCTCCCGGGTGCCGGCCTGGACTCCTGCCATGCAACAAGATGGTATGAAAGTATAGTGTCCCAATAGCATGTTTCTGCAGGAACTTCCTATGCAAAGGTAGCGAAAGCTCCCAATACAAGAGCGGATGGTTCTATATTGTGCAATGTCAACACATTCACCATATTTGAGACATTGCCTTGTTTTTAAAAAAAAAGAGTCTAGAAGCCTCAAGGGAATGGAAAATCCACCCAAACAAGTCATTTAAGCGCTACTGGATGGGCTCATTTGTTAATTAATACTTAAGCAAAGAGTTGTCCCTTGATGGGAGGAGGCTACAGGGAGCTGGATTGCCTGGCATTTCTTGGACTCGCTTCCCATCTCTGATGTACACAGATGACCAGTCCTGCAGCAGCCTCCTGGAAACCAGTAGCATCTACTTGCAGGAAGCTTAGCGTCAGCCATTTCCGAGTTCTTCACAAAGGAAGATCATCATCATTATTGGCTTTTGGCAGATGGGGAAACAGGTACTGAAAGATAAAGTGCTTTCCAGGTGCTCACACTAGTAAACAAATGGGTTAGTGGATTCCAGCTGCCTGGATTCCCACTTTGGTGTTTTTGTTGCTGAAAATACTAGCTCACTGCTGACATCTCTGAAAGCATACTGCTAAGGCTCATCTGCTTTGATAGTTCTAATGAAAGAAAGCTGGGAGTCATGTGTGCAACTCCAGCATCCTTCACTGACTTGTACAAAGCTACTCCTATCAAAGGATGTCAAAATGTTTGACAGATATCAAGGCCCTGACTCAGCAAAGTGCTGAAACATGCCTTTGAGTTCTGTGATTTGATAATATGACTTGACTTCACGCAGCTTAAGCACATTTTAAAGTGCTGTTTTATTTAATTGGTAAAATTAACTCAGCCTCAAGACTTCCTCATGAGACAGGTAAGAATTAAACACAGAAATGCACATAGGATTGAGGATCACAGTTTGCTGTTGATAGGGAGTATGTGTAACATACCTTCCTTTCTGGCACACACTGACATTCATTTAAGGCTTGGAACATCAAGGTGGGTAGATATACATGAACTACCACTGGACAGCTACAGTGGACACAGTAAGAGCGTAACCTGTAGGAGGGCATATTCAGAGCAAGCTGCAAAACTCTGGCAGAGAGCCTATGCTGTGGCTCTGCTGCTGCAAAGCTAGCTATCATAAAGCTCATCTGTATGACCCAGCCCCCCCAGTGGCTCCAGGTCAGGATCTGTGGTTACTCCTGGTTCTGTCACAGATTATCTCTGCATCCTTGAGCAAGACATTTAACTCCCTTGTACTAGTTTCTCATTTCTATGTGAATATAAAACAGTTAATTACATCTTCATATCCTATTCACCATCACTCTTTGTGAGCAAGCTGGCAGAAGAGGAAAGGTTGCTGGAAAGAAATAACTGTATAAAAATGGGAGAATTAAGACATGACTAAAGGGTGAAACCCACCCTGACCTCTTTCAGACAGTACGTAAGGGAACACAGTGTCACTCCTGCCTCATTTTCTGTTGATGATTGAACAGCTCTGCGGAAAGGATAAAGCAGACAGAAACCATACACAGATAACAAACAATTCCAGTCACAGACACACAGGCACAAATATCTAGGTGGTTTGTCAGTGAGCAATTAAACCCTGTGCTGAATGGAAATGTTAAAAATGCATCACATTGTGGATTTAAATAGCCTCTTGTTGGAGAAATTGGACTCTCTGCCAAATCTCGCTTGGGTAAACTCTGTCTTTACTGCTGCTGAGATTCTCTGAATGTCCATCAGACAGTTGCATCACACACTAAGTAGTTCGGCATTACCTCATGCCTTAACAGAAGAAAACGAACTAGCAGCCTGTTTTCTCCATCTATTTATTTATTTATTTTGGTGATGGTTTTTTATTGGGGGGTGGGGTATTTTTTGTCCTTTTTCCTCCTGAGGTGAGGGTAATTTGAGTGCACGGTAATTAAAAAAAAAAAAAACAACACACACACACACACACACACACAGTGGGGAAAGTGCTTTGGGAAGTATAAGTAGGAATGGGAAAGGCAGGGAAGAAAAGGAAAAATGTGAGTCAAAGGACTAAATCCAAATTCCAGTCTGGGAATTTTTAACGAAGGCAGAATACTGACTAGTTGAGCAAATTAAGCTCTTTCAAGGGGATCTGGGGAAATGATTGGTTTCCATCCAAGCAGAAAATGTCATTCTTCCCCATCGGTACTAGTGAAAATAAGAGAGGAGAGACAAAACACCCCCAACCCTGCTCTGAGAAACCTGAAATGACGGCAGTAGACAAGGACAAACAAGTAATTAAAATGAAATTGCTTCTCCTCTCCAACGTTTTCTTTCCTCCCAAATGAAAATGGAAAAAATTGATTAGGGGGACGAAAAAAGGAAGGTCCAAAGAGCTGCATCACGTGCAAAGCCACGTGAAACTCGGCCACTCTGCTCCATCAGGGCGTGAGCAAAAATACACTGCAGTGATGGGGGCAAAGACCTGCAGGAAAAGACAAAAATTTGCTTCTTGGACTGTTTTTGCTGAGTCTTCTTCCTGCCTCTGAACCTTGCTTTGATAGTTACAGTTTCTCTGGCTAAATCAACCACATAAAGTCACAGAAAGTTTCAAATATGCTAATCAAGCCACCAGGCCAGAGTTTACATTCTCCTTCTCTAATATCTTTTTCACTGTTATTTCCCAGAAGACAGCTGCTGTCCCAGTTGGGCTAACAGACACTATCCAGCAGCTACTTAGATCCTCGGCTGGAAGTCACTGCCTGCACAGCAGGTCAGCAAAGGGAACACATGCCCTTGCCTATGCCACCTATGCCAATGTACAGTGCCTTTGAGTAGTCAGGCATCCTACTCAAATCTGACTTCATCAGTGGTTTAATTAACGTTAGGCTGTGAAGTAAGGTGGCTAAAACAAATGCTTGCATTTGTACCAGCAGCTCTTCTGGGGCACAGAGCTGTGAATGGTAGTTTTGTTAACTCTTGCTGTAAAATTCACAGGGGACTTCCTTCAGAGCCCAAGGTGCAGCAGCAACACCGAAGACAAGAGAGACAAGTACAATATCTAGATTCGTTTGTGGACACAATGAATAATTCTCTGCAATTTAACAGATTAATTCAGCTGTGGATGGAAATATCTCAAGCCATGAACCTAATATCCAATCATCTAAGACTTCAATATTTACAAATACTAGATTATAAAGAAATAGAAAACTAGAAATATAAACTATTTTCAGCTCAGGAACTTCCCAAGTCAGAGGGGCGTTTTCTGTGTTTAGTAACCCTCACTGCATTTCTTTTCCATGAACTTCTCCAGTTTTCCCTCGAGCCCATGTAAAAGTTTAGCCTCTACAACATCTTCTGGCAAGGAGTTCCTTAGTCTCTAATACGTGAGGTCTTTCAGGTGCTATTTATAATACAAGGCAGTGATATACACAATCATTAGGCTGTCTGTAGGGACAGCAAAGTTCTCGACTCTCCTCTTTCAGAAACAGTCCTTAATACGTTATATAAGGTGAAATCAGAACACGCTCTCCAGCACATCCAAGCTATCTCATAAGATAAATGCAACAACGGCAATATATTAAGCAGTTAACTAAAACAGAATACCAGAGCTAATATAGCACGTTTTGTTGGAGCAGCTGGTGTCTCCAGACACCTGCTAATTCCAGCTAACAGTAAAACACATGCCTGCATAGAGCTTAGACCATGATATCCATGCAACCAAGACAACTTTGAAATTTTCAGAAAAACACTATCAGAAACTGTATCAAATCACCAGACTTTGTGAGAAACTTGAAACTCGGCAAGTTCATAAGCATTTCCAAGAGGTCAGCACATTTCCAAGGAAATCCAGGAGAAAGTATTGTTGATTTGAAATATGACCACTCCAAATTTTGATGAAAATGAGAAATTTAAGACATTTTGTCAAGCTCCACTTCAATATTGCAAACTTATGTGTGAATCCAAAAATGCAGTGACAAATTCTTTGAGAGAACCATATGGGTAATACAAAAGGAAAAGCCAGATGAATTCTTACAAAGTATGAGGCATGCTTCCAGCATCTCCTTTGTATGACGCACATACCTTTGATATATACAAACTAGTAAAGCATTTTATAGGAATTTAAATTGAGTCTGAAGACCTACAACCATCAGCAGAGCTTCATCCTTCTGACCCACCCTTGTTGTCCTCCTGTTTTACCACAATCTCTCCTCTCTGCATGGCCTGGTACTCACTGAGAGAGTTATCCTGGGGAATTCATCAGACACAAGACACTACCAAATGTTTAGAGGAGTTCTCACACATAGTAATAAGAGAATGTATTATTGTATTAGATTAAAAAAAAAAAAAACTGAAAAAGCATGTAAAGGCCTGTGTATCAGAGAATAGGCTGACTGTTCACTACCTCTGATTGGAATTTCCCACACTGATGGTTGAGTCTGTGTTATTTTTTTTTCCATTCTTAACTAAAGCATCTTTTTTATATACCTTTGCTAGAGATAAGGCATTTTTCCACCTGAGATATCTATCCTATCTATTATTGACTTGTATAATTAAGCAATGTCATTATATAAGAGTGGTTTTGGGATCCAGTTGCATTAGCTGCCTTGTATTTTACCTGATTCCCAGCTATTACTAAGAATATAGAAAACACGGTCAAAATTTGTGATGTTTTGTAAACTCTTATGCCAAGCACATGTCTGTGGGGACAGGCAGACATGTCCGGACATTTGAGAAGAAGTGGGGGAGTCAGTCCGTGCTTGTCTTTCATTTTACCCTGCGAGTCTTCCACTCAGAAGGGCCAGTTTCAGCCACCCAAAGGTCCCGGGTAACCCAGAACAACGATGCCTCACTCTTATGTCCTAGGCTTTGACTGGTACTACGGCAACAGCTAAGCCTGGCTGGGACATTTTCATTATAGTCTCAAAGCTTGAAAACAAACAAATTTGTACAACGCACACAAACAGCCTTTTCTAATCCATTTTAATAGTGCTCTGAAGACCAGATCCCCAATTGTCCACTGTGTTCTCAACAATTCGCTAATGATAATTAAAGACGCCCACAGTTTGCCAACTATTTCAACACTCTATTTAACTAGGGAAGATAAGAGTTCAGGAGGAAAGCAAATGAAATGAACTTGATCCAAGCAGGAGGTGTTACCTACTGAGGAGCCCATAAAGGCTTAAAGACACCAAAGGCAGAGTAAAACGTTCTCTAAACTGCACAGCAGATAGATGATGCCAAAGCATGGAATGAAATTACAAAAGCAAGAGAGTGAGTAGGTTCTTTTTCCTTTCTTTCTTTCTCTATAGGACTCACTCCATTGCAAAAAAGTTGCTTAGACAACGGTAACCTCCTACTATGCAATCTGTGTATAAGGAGAGGGAAAAAAAATCAACAACAACAAAAACTGTGCTATAGTTTTTGATCTTCCAGTTTTACTGTTTTCTTTCACCAGTTCAGAGAATTGAAAAATTCTTTCAGTATCCATTTCTGCAGGAAAGGCCCATATTTCCTCCAGGGGCTGAGGTAGCTGCTAGCACCCAGGAAACAGAGAAGATAAAAGGAAGAGGAGGCAGCTATCAACAGGAAGTCCAACTTCCGCTGCTTAGAAGTTCTGCTGAATTAGAGTCCTGTGTAAAGTACTGATTTCACAGAAGGATGGAAGATAATTTAGTTCACCACCAAAGCTATGATTTTGCATAGTTATTTCTATTAAGTTCTACTGTGGCAACATAAAAAAGTTGATGCCCACTGGTCTATGGTGCATTTTCCCTGTGTCAACAGACATAGCAAGTAACTCAGTGCACTCCTGTCCCATTGTAAGATTGAATGAATTGTCTTACAGGAAATGTGTCTTTCCTTGCTCAAGACCACCACCCTTCATAGAATATCCTCTGTCATCATCCAGTGTGATTCTATGCCTGTTTGCAAAGTTTCACGAAGTTTCATCAAATTCAAACTTTCTGTGAGCTACATAAAGGCAAAATTGTACTTGCAGCCTCTTGGAACCTTTAGGATTAGCCTGTTAATATTTCTACTGTTTTGTTGTGTGTGTGGTTTTTTGTTTGTTTGTTCATTTTAAATCTGTTCAGCATCTAACTATGCCTGAGATTAACCAGAGCAGCATACCAACTTCCTTAACAGAATACAAATAATAGGGTGAACAGAATATATTTTAGATTTGTCCCTTCCTGAGGAGCAGAAAGCTATGCTTGGATAATTTCTATTATTACACCAAAGGTGAGGAAGCCTTCGTCGAAAAGAATGGTCTTGCATCATATTTTTTTGCATCATATTTTAAATGAGCTTTATCTGTCCCTTTTTTTTTCTTGAGCATTTCACATTCAGCTTCAGTTTATTTCAACAAATTCCAGTGACTTCAGTACCACCCATTTTGCAGGATTACGTCCCCTATCCGTGAACAAAATAGGAATTGGTCTTTTAGCAAACTGCCATTCACCTCAGTCTAAACCGGAAGCCTAGGGAAACTACGGGGCTGATTCACTGGTATATTCCTCCTGGTCAACGGTCGACGTCAGCCAACTAAACAGCTGGGTATGAAAAGTTCCCCAAGTCTGTAACAAAACAATAGATAAGCAGAAAGATCTCTTCATAAGCAATAACCAATAAAGCAAAACTGCTTTCACAAGTTATAAAGCCCCTCCTGTACAAATAGAGAATCTTTTGCTTATAATATACTTCACTAGAGCTTGTGTTCAGGACTGTAAGATAAGTTGCTCAGCAAGGAAAGAGAAGCCCAAATACATTCACATCCACAACTGTATCTGCATCTATACAGACTGTATCAGAAATGCACTAGAAAACTGAAACACACTGGTCAGTTGTGAATCCTGCACATAAAGACAGGAAGGGGAAAAGTCATCTGGGGGGGGGGAGTTCCTGCTGGCAAAACAGATAGGTGCATGGCCAGACTTGGCTATCTGGGAGAGCTAGAAGACGAATGCTGTGTCTACACTCAATCCAGCCGTTGGTAAAGTCAGATCCAAAGCCTACTAGAATCAGTTAATGCTTCCACCTCTTTGACAGGTTTGCACGGAGCTATAGACCAGCCTGGCATTCACGTATCTCCAACTGCTTTTCAAACAGGTGAAAAACACATGTGTTTAAAGAGAAATACTAAAATAGTGTATTTCAGCCTTATCTTGGAAGAGAACAGGCACTAAAATTACATGGTGACTGCATGTTTGCAACCCCACGTTTGTAATGTTTACCTAAATATATTTTAAAGTACATATTTGTACTTGAGTATGCTCAATGCATGCGTATAGATATGTGTATACACACACACACACATATATAGCCACCATGCAATTTTAGTGCCATATATACAGTTTAGAAGTTACTGAGTCACATGACGAAAGGATGAGCTTGGAAGAGACTAAAGCACTGCATAGCTGTTGTTCATTTTCTCATTTTAATAAAAACTAAGAAAATTTCTGCAATTCTTAGGAGCATCTGGACACAACAACGTTTTTAAAGGTGAAGCATGCATCAGGACTATCATCTTAATTTACAACGTAATCACGTCTTTATTCTAAACAAAAAGGCTAGTATATCAATATTATTTACTGTTCTTCTTTAATGCTTCATTGCACAGAGCCACACAACTAACCGAGCATCTCACCTGTGTTTAAAAAATGGTTAATTCTTAACTTTCATGGATACAGAATAAAACTATGAAATGTGATGTGTGTATGTAGAAATGCACACAAAAAAGAGACTTCATTTGCATTCTTTATTTCTTAAATCTCACTTTTTTCTCTTCAAATGATTGAGGCTAAAATCAATAATCAGAGACCCTTTTTGAATATTAATCTCAAATCTGGCCATATTCGTGCTCAAATAGGTCCTAATGCTTAAATTACTTTTTAAAAAAATACATCTCTATTTAATTCCAGATAATAACTACACTTTGTAAAAATATTAAATTTGTGTAAAAAAAAAATGTGAATACCATAATTACTAAGTGATATCCAACATAAACACAGGCAACTCTACCATCTGTAAATGGTACATGTACCATTGCAGTTCCACTCTGCGTTATTTATTTTCAATCCTTTTAAATTTATTATGTAAATTTTCAAACCAACGCAACCCATACTTAAATTGTTCCGCTTTCATGGAATTTACCTCATCTACGAATAACCCAGGAAGCCTTTCATGTAAATATTCACTAGTATGAAGACTTGCAATACCACATTTGCAGAGTTTCATGTTACACTTTGGGGATGAAATGTCCTTGCTTTTGCTTTGATGCAGCCAACATTCATGTAAAATCGGAGCCAAATCGTTACTAACACACTAAGCATTTCATACTCATCTCATTTACTCTGATGAAGTGGAAATGACTCCACAGAACGGGGGAAACAGTCCAAATCAGTCCTTGCTGATAATGCATTTGACTTGAAACAACTTCAGGCTCGGCAGTGACAAATCAGGACATAAGGTGGCATTATTTCCCTTTGTTAGCTATCTGCAAGGCTAGTGTCCAGATCTACATGGCAATAGCAATGCAACTTTGCTACAAACAAGCTGTTTGGTATTCCAGAAACAAAAAACAAGGAGAAAATCAGGTCTGTACCAACAAGATGCATTCAGAATACTACACAAAGCCAAATCCTGACTCCTCCCCAACTTAAAATTTTCCCTGAATACTGTGTTTATGAAGTGGTCTGGCTCAAAGCATGACTGTTACGGTGCACAAACTGTACAGGACTTTCAAACATTTGGAAAGTCTGGACTTCATTTGTATCCTTGACTCTGTGTTCAGCTGTGATTGCCCATGCCAAGAACTCATATCAGATTCAGGCAGATGCTTGGGAAAAAGCACTGAAAAAATAATTCCAAAGGATACAGAGGCTTGGCTTGCATGTTCATCTACTCTCAGTTCATACAGAGGATTCAAGACTTTTTTTTTTTGGATCACACGTAGCTGCACATTTCAAGCAAAGATTTAAAATCGTAAAACAGAGAACATACTTTTCCCTCATCTTGATCGACATTTGTGCTGTATTTTGATAGAGAATCATTTTCTTTTCCTACTAATATCAGATTTGCATTACAATCTTACTTAGTTTAAATGTAGAAGCTAGAGGAATAAGCACAGAATAGGCACAAGAAGGTAAAAGGCACTGCAAACTGAATGCCAAGTCCAATGCACCATCCTAAGATTGTAACATAAGTAATACACGTTAACTTACTTACTGGAAAATATCCTAGTGGCCTGCAGAGCTTTGTAGTGATCCAGTATTTCTCAATATTTTTATCAACAACCTGGAAATAAATGAAAAAGCTCTAATACCAAAATGTACAGATCTCTCAGAGACAGACAGAGCAGTAAGTGCTAGAAAGTGGGCTAGAACCCTCTGGGAGAAGGGCACATTCAAATAGAATTAATTTTTTTACAGGAATATGCCAAACTGAGGGACAACACAATAGTCTGGACAGCAGTGACTTATGAATTAGAGATTATAGGAGATAAGAAGCTCAACATAAGTGCCTCCTTCAATTTGGGGATAAAAAGGGTAAATGCTAATGCTAAGGATGTGTGGAGTAAAAGAGGGTATTCTGTGTAAAAACCAGGAGCCTGTGGCTTGGGAATACACGGGTGGGACAAGCATAAAAATATTACAGACAGGTTACAGAATGACACAAAGGAGTCTGCCCTGGGAAACTGATGAAAACTGGGAGATGGAGAGAGCCCAGTTTGTTCAGTTTATCAAAAAAAAAAAAAAAAAAAAAAAAGGCTGAGATTTGGACTGACAGCAGTGTGTGAGTACATTTCCCATTCCAGGTACATACAGGAGTTTTCATTCAGCAATTGGAAGTTATTGCTCACAACGGAAGGAAGGTGGACACTTCAAAGATTCCTAGAAGAAACAGTAACTTCTCCTTCACTTAGTAACTAAAAATCAAGAAAGATGCCCTTGAAAAAGGATGCTTTAGCCACATACAAAATCTGAGGCTCGGTACAGAGAACTATAAAGAAAACTGATAGGGCTATATTGTGCCCGAGAAAAAACAAGCATGTGATTCTACAAAACACAAAATTTGTTGCTTTATTCCTTACTATCCAGACACAGTCATTCATTTTCTCCTGAATAAATTACACATGAGAGTATTTTATATGTATTTTGTATGAAATCACAAATTTAAGGCCCAAGTCAGTATAGATACAGGTTTAGCAAAGAAAAGCTTCCAGATGGCATGTGAACAATCCAGTGTTCTCTCCTGTAAATCTTGCACCATTAGAATACAGAGCCACAGGGTCCAGAACTGAGCAAAAGTGGGAAGCACCTAGTGAAAAAACACCAGAAACTCAAGATGGCTCTGAAAAGGGTTTGTTTGTGTTTGGTTACCGTGGTGGTGGCAGTTTGGAACAGCTCTAATTGTATCTGACCCTTTTCACCACTTTACTGAAAAGGCACTCACCACAGTCCAAGAGATGCTAAACACAAAGGCAAATGTAAGCAAACATCTATCTCTGGTCTCATTAATTATCAGCTCTTGACAATTTTTGGATTCCATCCTCCTCTTCTCCCATCTTTTGCAACTCTGAAGGGCCTCTTCTATCAGGTCAATTCCTGTCCCTTCAACCAGGACCACTGTCTCCATGAAAGCGCTCCATGTGAGTGCACACTAGCTCACTGTCAGACATGGCTTGATTTCATTTCCTTCCACGACTAAGAGTTCCTTGACATGGTTATTAATCATGGCCCAACTGACAGGGCGCTGAACTGTCTGGAGATGAAGCTTCACATTCCCTTCTAGAGCTCCCCAGGCAGGACATGGAATTTGCTTCATCTTTGTGTAATCAAGAAATGGAGCACATTAGGGGGAGTGAATTAACCCCAACTTCAGGTTTATAAAGGTGTCCCTGCTCTGTTTAATTAAATCTGTCTTAAAACCTCCTAATCCCAAACTAAAGACTTAATAATGTTCAGGAACCTCTTTTTCTTTACAATATATTGCTATAATCTGCTGACGGCTTAATACTGAAGTAAACATGCTGCTCCTCTACCTGACCTGGCCAGTACAAAAACCAAGTACCACATGATTGAGACCAACTTCTCCTAAAATGGCAAGCACATAGCACACTGTCCAAAACCCTTTTAATACCACAAAACAAGTGTCAAAGACTGTCCACAACACAAAAGTAAATAAATAGAGAGTGGAAGCAAAACCACTTTTTTGCTGTTTCCTCTGAAGCAGTGGAGACCTGTCTTTTAAGGCTGAAGATGGCAACCCCTGACTTCAGGTTCAGGATATTATACATTCCTTTGAGAGAGTCTTGAGGCACAGAATACCAGCCCAGGTCTGTATTTCAGACTGGCCAGAGATTAGTTCTGCTCACGCTCTTTTAAATGTGGTGATAAAATTTTGTAATTCCATCTTAAAAAGTGTATAATATTTGTTTCAGATCATTATCAGCAAAATTCAGATCTTGATCAGGGTTTCCTTCTATGTATAAAACATAGGTGACTGGATTCAGGATTTTGGTGCCAGAATTGAGTATCCTGGGATATGATCTCAGCATCCGTTTAGTCCCAAGAGGTACCAAACAGTCAGCAGAGCTTCAGGAGAGAGACTGTCTCAAGAAGAGGAGTTTGAGGAGGCAATTAGATCAAGAGTGAAACAGTGTGATCCACTGTCAAATCTGGGGAAGGAAAAAGGAGGAACAAAGCAGAGGTGTAAGAACAGAGGCAGCAAGACAGGTTGTAAGGACTGCCAGCCCATACTGAGAGACTCTTGGGCGGTAGAGATCAATTTCTATTGCTTTTTCTCCCATATCCACAGTCACATCCAAGTTTGACTGAGGAAAGCTGAATTTTTTAGTGCTTCTCCCTTCCTACGATCGCCTCTGGTGCCTCAGAGAGGGAAGACAGGGAGAAATACAGAAGAATTGGACACAGCAAATGCTGCATCCAGAGAGAACATCTAGTGGATGGAAATGCTTTCTGCCCTTTCTTTCCCTAAGAGGATTATTTCAGCAGGGCCTGGCTGGCGTCCGCACCAGAGCTAAGCGCTAGTGACCACGCCAGCCAGTCTTACCCTCCTGTCAAAGGGTTTCATTAAGAGTTAGGTTCCCTGTTGCTTTCATGGCGGCTTGCACGTGCTCACTAAATATCCTCCATCCACTCCCAAGGTATTTGCTGATACAGAAATCTTTCCCTTCCCTTCTGGTCCCTCTTGCCCTCACCCCACCTCACCTCCCCAGAGATCTGGGGCCACAGCACAAGTCACCATCCTGCTGGGAAATTTTCATTACACGGGGATGGGACAGAAGACTCAAGCTGAAAGTATATTATCAGACAGGCAAGAGCCTCATGTCTTTACATCATGTCCATTCTTCCTATCATGCCGTTAGTGAGCTATTAGTACACATAAGCCATACAGAAAACAGCAACAACAGTGAACCACTTCTTCTCATACGCTGTTGTTGCTGTGGAGTAACCAGATAAATCGTTGCTCTTGGCCCACTTTGGGTGCTACTGCATTGGCTGCCGGGCCGTACCATGCGTTAGCACCTTGGGCCTGCTGCCTTGCTTTCCCTCCTTGCTGAAGGGGTATTTCAGACCTCAGAACTAAACAAAAATTCCTATGTCCCAAAGACTAAAGACAATTATATTCCTTCTTTCCTAACACATCTTGCCCTCAAGTCCTACCTCTCTCCTGCTCCCTCAGACAGCCAGGAGAATGCAAGGGAATGAGGTCCATTTGACTGAAGACAGGGAAGTCAAATGACAGTCCCACTCCTGTTTTAAATAACAACAAAAATGCTTAACCTACTTTTGAGATAAAAGTGAGGAATTTTCATCATTAAGCTCAAAGGGAGAAAAATCAGGCTTCCTCTCCTCAGTCATACAAGTAAATCCATCAAGCTGGGGGACTGACACACCATGATCATAGAGCCTGCAAGTGGGGGAGGTATGGATGTCCCCAGATTTTTAGCTCCCCAGCATCCTGGGAATGAGGGAAAGCTCTATTTCTCTCTATTCAGGTGAGCCTCAAAGCATCAATATTTCTGGCAGAACCATTCAATGAACCCAGCTGAGAACTAGCTCACTCCTTTAATCACATTGCTCATTTCTCTATTACCACCTTGCATAGAACCAAGAGAAAGACTTGGCTCTGACTGTACAGATAACTTAAAGGTATTTATAATACAAAATACAGGACGTAAGAATGGATATATTGGCTCAGATCAATAATCACTTTTCAAAAACCACTCATAAATCACTATTTCCCTTTAAAATTGAAGCCAGAATCTGTGCTTTTATGTTACTAGTTTATGTAATAACTACAGTGCTCTAGGCAAGCACTGAAGCACCAAACTCCAGTATCACCTAAGCAGAATACATCAACTGATGTGTAACTCCAACTTTTTTCTCAGTATTTCTTACATATGATTTCTGGGTAGTATAGGGATGTTCAGCAATAGAACTGGTAAAGATAATTATCCTATGTTGCGATTTTTTTTCCCAAATAAGAAACATTAGAATAATCTTTTCATGAAAAGCCCCCACACTTTTGAAAAATAAGAACTATTTCTATTTTACTCTCTTCTCTTCTTTTTAAGTTCCTCTATTCCAATCTGCGTTCTGTCACCAGAGAAGATACTTGGTTGTTCTTTACTTCAGGGACTGTTCCCCCCACCCCCCCACACACAAAAGGATAGAAAAATGCTGAGAACCCTAAAACATTGATGGGGGAGGGGAGGGAGGCAGGAAAAGGGCCAGTCTGTAAAATGTTGGATCAGCTCCAATAGGACAGCTTTGAACTTTTGCAATGCAATATGCATGGAAAACTCAGAGAGGATTTGAAAGTATTGATGATACTTCCTATTTAGAGGTCAGAGAATCCTAAAGAAAAAAACAAAATGTTTAAATCTTAAACAGTTTGCTAAAATTGGATTTGTGCTTTTCACTCGACTCCTCCTAAAGCTTTATATTCTTTATGTACCAAAACGTTCAGAGAAAACATTCTAGAAATACTTATGAAAGTGTTCATTCACAAATCCACTTTTGCTGCAAGTGTCACAGCAGTTGTGTCAGCTACATCACTGCATGTCGATAGGCTAACTCAAGTCCTCCACCCTTTTATAAGCATCTTGTCCTTTACAGAAGGAACATAAGGATTACAAAAGCTAATGTTTTCAAGCTAGAACACAAAATAAATACCAACCCGAGTTAAATTAAGGACCCAACTTTTAGCAAAAATAAATAGTCAAAGCAGTAATTACAGATGTGATAACCTGCATTTAAACATGTATCATGTTACCTGCACGTAAACCCATATGCTGCAGATAAAAAGATGTTACAAATCGAACATCTAAACTGTAATTCACTTTCGCAAAGTACTGGAAGTGGCAGGTCTGAAATCTAAGTCTTAGATACAAGAGTGCCTAAGTGACAGAAAGATGTCCTCCTAGCAGTCATTGCTGGAGGTGGCTTGAGGCATGTTGCACTTGTGTCTCAGAACAGCGTGCCATGATTTTGAGAGCACCGACTTTGAGCAACCACTAGTGCTACCATCTCTTCTAGATGTCCTCCTCTGCCTCAGAAAATGAGACGCTCAAGCACAGTCAATCAGGATGTACTTCTATTCGCAAACAGCCCCCATGGTACATGTGCAGTGAGTCTGCACAGGATCCAGAAGCACATGAGGTTCCAGCCACAGGGTAGTGGCAGAGCCCAGAACTAACATTTGCTAAAACTAGCCCTGAGCATTTCTGAGACTCAGCCCAGTAATTCCTAAGGATCTTGTCTCCCCATCTCTAAAATATAGGTAGTAAATAAAGTTTTGAAAGGGCACCCTCAAGTCTGTGCCTAGCTTAAAGCAGTTCAGTTTTCTGATACATACTTGAGATGTTACACTAGCAATGTAACACAGACCTCCTTCTAGCCCTCTATTTATACGTCACGTCATCTTAGTCTCCTGAAAAATCACCATTTTTCTGGCTTCATCTCCACTTACTGAATGCATACCTTGTATCTCCTCAAAAAGTATTGTAAAAAACACCTAGAAATATGACCTGCCAGTCTAATAATATTTAAGGTGGTGTAGCTTGCAAGTTCCAGAGAACAGGCTGGGCATGGTAGCAGAGAAAGCAACTGATGACAATGTGAGAGCCGCTACTGATTAAAATCCATCCTCCTCAATGGGGATTTTTTGAGAGAACACAAAGTCATTTTCTTGGGGATGTATGATTTTGTGTGTGTGTGTGTGCGTGCGTGTGTGCGCAATATATGTATAACTCCTTTGCCTAATTCCACAGTATTTTAAACAACTACATATGCCATAAGGGAAAGTTACTGTGAATCCGCATTGCGCACACACAGCACCGTGTTCTGCTTTATGTGCATAAGCCGCAGCATAAAGGCAGATGGAGGGGCCAGTTGTGTTAAGCCCAGGTGATTACATCACAGGTTTGGGAGTTTGTTTTGTGTGTGGTTTTTTTGTTTGTTTGTTTTGTTTGTTTGTTTCTTTTTTTTTTTTTGCTGGCAAACTGTCCAATAACTTTTCCGAGAGCAGAAAGCAAAAGGAGAGGAATTTGTGAAGTCGGTAGTCCATATGGCTGGTGGTGAGTTAATCTGCATCTAAGCAGCAGGCAGCATGAGCCAGGCTGTCTGTTGGGGTTGTTAGTAACCTAGGGGCAGATCATGGAACAGCAGGGAAGGGGATAAATTGAGCTTACAAATACAGTCAGGAATGTGGCAGGAAATTATTTTTGAAAACACACTCCAAAGCATAATAGCAACAATCAGACAGTCAGACTGTGTGTATGAAGTCTATCCGGACTCAGGGCACACAACAGAAGTGCACATAAGTGCATGATAAAGTAGTTTAGATATCTGTCTATATATAAATATACATTTTTCATATAACAATGAAACGTACATGCATATCAACAGAGTACATCTGGACAAACATACCTTTCCTCTACACATCTAAATAAAAGTATAATAATTTACTTGCTAATAGACTGTATACAAACCATCTGCCAAATAGGTTTAAAAATGTATCAATTAAACATTACATCAAAAATCAAAGAATAAAACATAGAATGGTAGTAACTGAAGAATTTAGGCAAAAAGGAGAGAAAAGGAAAGTTGGCAAACAGGGAAAAAGGCAGTGAGGAAACAAGACAAAGGCTGCAAGAGCTGCAGAGGAGAAAGCCTTTGCACCCGCAATACAGACTGTGATACTGGGCAGGGAGTAACACACGACAGATAGCCAAGAAATAGGGAGCAGAAAGGGTCAAGTAACCTAAGACCATATGGAGCAGATCTTTAGGATAGACTAAAATGAAAAGCAATTTTATTCACATTTTCTTTTTTTTTTTTTTAATGCAACTCAGTAAGAATTTTGATACTGCTTTTTGTCACCATTCAAGATGACTATAAGACAACAAACTATTGTCTAGGACAGAACAATTTATTTTTAGTTCTAACTCACCACTAGCATAGCTCCAGGTAACATCAACTCTCCTACTATTACCACCTTCAGGATAAGAAACAGCAGTCTGATCAACTTAGAGCAACCTAACAGTGCAGATTTGGACAAAGAGTGCTTATTTCAAAAAGAAGGGGTGAAAGTTAATCTATTAATCTTTATGTATAATAAGTAGATAAAACAGTACCACAGGTCCATCTTGCTCCCTAACCTCTCTTCTTCTGTGGCCAGTAGCAGATGCCCGGGAAAGATTTTAAGAGCAGAGCAATACCTCAACCATATTCTCTCCTAGTTACTAGGAATTTGCAGCTAAAGAACTACCAGAAGGGTTGCCTTTGTATTTAATATTCCTTGATGAATTTGCATTAGCAACCTAAATCACGTAAGTACATTAGTAGAACTTCTATTTTAACTTCAACAAAGAACCACCCTCTTATCTGACCCTAACAAATTACAAGACATGCTTTAACACAGGGAGATACTCAAGACTTCCCATAACAAGTGAGAGCGCACTATTCTTCCCCTAATTTAAGCACCAGAACAAATCAAACATGACAGATGTCATTTGTATTACATATTTAGTGCACTGCAGGAAAGCCTCAGTCATGAGTAATGCATGCTTTATAAAAAAAACTCTAGCACTGCCTGTGTAGTTAATAAAAATGAAAGGAAGCAAGAAGGAATTATTTTGTCCAATAATTCTGACCGTCTCTGCAGTCGCTTGGAAATACACATTTTTTCTGCAAGTTGCAAAATTTGGAATCCTGGATGTGAAAGAAGGCTGCCTTTTTAAAGAGGAAAAATACCATCATCTTACTTACTAGGTAGGACTCCTGAATCCAAAAGCTTTAGTCTTGGGCAAGCACTAGAACACTGTTCAGATTCAAATACAAAGAGAATGCAGCAGGGAAGTTTTAAAAGAAATGACATTCCTTGAGATTGAAGTCTGTCCACAAAATTGCAGGATGACAGCAAAAAGGAGAAGCAGAGACAGAGGAGAGCTTCCCTGGAGAAGACAGACGGGCTTTAGAAAGGCATTAGGCATAAATTCGATCATAAGGGGAGAAAAAGGGTCAGCATTTACAGACAAATCAGAGTGAAATCATCTCAAAAGTGGTTCCAAGACATTCCAAGACAGAGCTGCAATTAGGAATTGGCTGTATGGGACTTCCAGCAAACAGTAGGCAGAGAGATTCAGTGGCTGGGCTGAAGTACTGTGTACTACTTTCTGGATGATCTCTGTATCTGGCCAGTAAGTTTTAGGGGTGTTTGTACCAGCATGAGCAGGCACTGGCAGGCATTTTAAGGCATCTCAGCCATCTCTCCTCTCCTAAGAAGGGAGGTTCTGTTAAGTAGGAAAGAATCATATCACAGGAATCGCAGTGAGATGCAAGAAGCCATTCTTCAGTGGATGACAGCCACAGTGAAGGGAGGTCGGTACACCTGAAACCCTATTAACTATAGGTCATGACCATGTCCCTCACTGCCACAGGTCTGTACTCACTGTCAGCCATTTCCCAAAGATCTGCTGCACTGGTGATGCAAGCTTCATGAGTGGAGTACCTCAGGAGCTAATCAGCACTACTGCACAGTCTGGGCTAGAGGTGAGCACATATCTTTTCCTCATCCTCTCAACTATCAGACTCCTCTGTAGTCACTAAGCTAATATACCATCAAAAGACTGTATTTTAAGTCCCATCTAAATTCTAAGCTATATCTGGGACTCCAAGTAAATAAACTGCTGCTGATCACCCTTTGCCTCCAAAGGGCGTTTCATTAGTCCTTAGCTTCTGCTTCTCTCCCCTTCAAGTTTGGAGGTCTTATCTAGACCTATTCCTTTACGCAACTTCCACAGCTTACAACCTCTAGTTTGTATACTAAACCTCTTCCCAGCTCTGTCCTGGACCTGCAGATGGACCTTGACAACATCAGCTCTCTCAGATTACAAATACTGCCATACTGATCTTAAATTCAATGCAAGATTTCTTACAATACCTTAGCTTATGCAGGAGAAAACTCCTTCCCTCCCTCTGCATTTGCTCCTCTTTCTTTAATTCTTGGAGAGAAACCCACTGAAACATAGCTCAGGAAATGGCTTGGCTTTCCTGTGCCCCATGGAAGCTCCATCATTATCCTTGTAACCTCATTACTTGATGGACCTTAGTTATGAATTGCAGACACTCAAAGTTTGAATGCTAAGCTCAAGTAATTCCCTTCATTCTTCTCCATATGCCTTCTGCCCCATCTTAATGGGCTATTGAGATTCCAGGGTCAAACTTACCTCCTGAGATAAGCTCTAGAGCAGACAGAAGCACACATTTTAAGGAACCTGTTCTGTAATCAGCCGCAGAGTGTTTCACTCTAAACAGGTAAGGCTGACAGACAGAAGAAAAGGAAATAGCAGAAGAGGGATGAATTCAGGTCCTGTAGCAGGTCAGAATATGTTTCTGCACTGAAATCTACTTGTTTCAGGTGAGTAAGAAGGAAAAAAAGAGAGAACAGGCTCTTCAGAGGGCTGCTTACAACTCTGTGTGCCAGCCCTGGCATCACTCAGGCTTGCACAGGCAGTTTGTGGGTAGAGTCGGCCCTGTAGCTAAACAATTTTGTCAGGTATCTCAGCTGACCAGTTGGCATATCCCATATCCCAAAGGAAGACAACCTTGACACTTCAATACTAACAGTGCAGCTTCAATCTTTCATGGGCCAAGAGCGCTTCACACAGCTTGAAACCTTGAAGAACAAGTGGAAAACTCTCAAGTTAACAAGGAGGTTTTGTGTGCACTAATTATAGCCTACAAAAACCCATTGTCTGTGTCCAAGGCTAGGTCACACTGTTGTTACAAAGCTTTTGTAACTCTGCTAATACCTTTAATACAAGCTCCTATTAATTGTATATTCAACTTAATTCCTAAGCTCAGTGCTACTGGATTGCACTAGCCAGGCAGCTGACTGTAATTACGGCATGCTTATAGTGTGCTTAACCTGCATTTACAAAGCACATTAACTCTCATGATTCTGTTTTAATTTGGTGTAGGATTGACAACCTTTGATTTTTCTCCACAAACCAGACCTAACACGACCAGCAGCCAGGTAAACACATCATGCTAACCAGCTAATATGACTCTACTGCTCTAGAGGGAGGTGATGCAGAGCTTCATTCTCCATTGGGTAACCGCAACTACATCATCATATCCAGCTCTCTACAAACTGCCTTTTTTGTTATAGATACTGGTTCAATAGGAATCTTAATCTCCAAAAGAGCTATCCTGTTAGAGGCACAAACAGGAGTCCAGGGAAAACAGGAGCTCCTATGATCATCAAAGCTGCTGAATGATGTACAGCCGTCAAAACAGAGAGTCCTTCCCTAACCATGAATTTCTACAATCCTAGGCCATCATGCAATATTTCAGTAATTCTAGAAACCTAACAAAGAGAAAAATTTCCTCGACCATTTCAGAAGAGCTTTGAACTGGATCTGCTAACCTACAGATGACCACAGGTATCATCTTTGATATTTGCTTTCCAAACCTATATTGAAAAACTGAGAGAAGTACTGATTAAATCCAGCGTGTTGCATAAATCTGGAGAGAAGCCAATACCTCATTTAATCAGTTGGCTGTCAGCCCATGTGAGTTACTCTTTTTGAATGATTTATGAGCACTGAGGCACACAGGTGCTAGTGCAATGAGCTAAAATAGGATCAGAGTGCGTACTACCTACATGCTATAAAGACAAGCTGAGGGCGGGCCACACAGACTGAGGGCTGCTGAAGGTTTAGCATGGCAATTGTGACTTGGCTCTGTCCAACACCATCTCCACATCCCTGGCACACTCCAGTTAACACATAGTTCCCGCCTCTTAAGTTCTCCCAACTAACAAATCCTCTCTGCAGTATGTCTTCTCCCCCCTCCCCACCCACGGTTGTTCAGGAAAGCAATAAAAAGCAATTAGAGAAAGTCCTGGGTGGGACTGAACTAGAAAGATCGGTGGTCTGGATGTCATGAAGGAGGAAAAAAATAATGTGTTGTTTGGTTTAAAAAAGATTGAAGGAAGGCATCAAATGTGGAAAAGGTTTGCTGAAAGAGGAAAGGGAATTAGCTTATGTCCGAGTACAGGACATACAGCACTGGACTTAAATTGCTACAAGGATAGCTTGAATTAAACATTAGGAAAAATCCCCCCAGGTAAGAATAGTGAGACACTGGAATTAATTGGTTAGGGAACTTCCATTCTTCCCTTTAAGAACTGGCTAAGCAAACACCTGTCAGACAGCATAGAAGAGCCTGTTTTAGGGCATGCAGATAGACCTAATGACTTCCCAGGATTTCTTCCAATCCCCTTTTCTATGATTTTTTTTGACATTTCTATTACCTTCTCTTGCATCTGTCTCGGTATTTCTCTGTTATAAGCCTTTCTTTCCTCATAATGGTTTTAAACGGCAACATACGCTCTTGCTACGAAATTTAATGCCAATATTCAATCTTTCGCTCTCTCATTCTTGTTTCCTCTGTTGAAAGAGATGTAAATAAAAACCCTCTACTCATGCAGCTACATTGATAAATATTTTCAATCAAAATGTTATTTGAAATAAAATGGATTTGTGTACAAAATGGTAACTCCAAAAAAGTCTATTTTCTAAAAAAAAATGTCAGGTTCCCAGTGAAAATTCGATCATTTTAAAAGACAATTTTCAACAAAAAGGACTTTTTCTTTGTCTTATCTTTTCACAGGAATAAAGTAATTTCCTAACGGAGAGTAGCAATTACAATGTTCCTTTTATTATTCCTCGTTGCCATTTCTTCCATTAAACTCTCCATCAACATATCATTTTGATTTATTTTTCAAAGCAAGTATTTATTTTCCACAAAACATAAAGGCAATAGAAATATATATATAGACCGAAAATTTTGTTTCTACTGTATTACTAAACCATTGCCCATGCATGCATATGGCTGCGTAAACAAACACATCAGTAATAATATCTCATCTTTATAGACTCAAAACTTGTTTACTCTCTGTTTAACCAAATCTGAAAAGGGAAGCCCTCTGTCCCCAAATGCTGCTCTGCTTTTATCCCAACAGGCAGGCTCCAGGCCCCTCTATACATGTGCTTATTGCTGTACAAATCTTAGCCTTTCTCTCAGGGCTATTCTCTTTATGCAGGATGACTCATTAGCTTTTATCCCCGGTAGGGAGCTGACATCCAATTAACTAGCTGACAGTCCTCTAGTGGCTCCCACTAGTCCTATAAGGCTCTGTTTACAAACACAGGCTGTTGCGCCCATAAGGGAGGGTAAGTTAAAAGTCCCCCTGCCAGGCCAGTTTGTTCAAAATCTTCAGAGCCCTTTAAATAATACCTTTGTATGTTAAAGATCAGACATATTGCTTGCAGCAGGATGCAAGCCATCCTAATGGATGCATCTGCGTTTGGCGGGAAAGGGAGCAGCAACTGGTATCGAAACAGGAGCACCATGGCACGGTGACTGCCAAGATCTGGGTTTCAGCTGGGAAGCCAAAGGAAAATAGCAGAAGGCAAACTTGGTAAACACTGTCTGGGGAAGTACCAAAAGGGTTTGCTCATAGTGATTTAAGCTATCTCGGACAAAAAAAAAGGGGGACTTCAGAGCCTTTTAGTAATAAAACTACTCGTGTGGCTACATTTGCACAAGGAAACAAGTTATTTTATTAACTCTCATAGTTTGAAACCCACACACTCTTGAGTAAGAACATCGCGTTGCTTGCTTAGAATGCTGCTTTTTACTTTGCAGGGACTTACCACGTAGTCTCTCAGCCTTTGACAGGGATGTGCTCATCTCCTTCACTTGTACTAGGATTTCTACTTAGATTTTCCCTTTCAGTCAGCTCCAGAGACTACAGGTGGCCAGAACATTATGATCAAGACTACTCAATTTTCATATGACATCAGCTAAATCCAATAACTGCAGAGTTTCTACTCAGACATAGGTCTGCCCTGGAACAAGTTCAAACTAAAGCCATAAAAGCTACTCCTAACTCAGCAGCTTGGGTATCTCTCTGGCAGCAAGTCTGAAACTGGACCTCAATTTCAAATGTTCCTGAGCATTTACAGCATTTTGGATGGTGCTCTAAATCTTAATCTTCACCTCCAGCTCCCTGAGTCAGATGCAAAAGCACTGACTGATCCAGACACTTTCAAACCTGAGCTCAATTCCTTAGAATTTTCTTGAAGGTCGTCTGGTCTTTTGAAACAAGTTGCACTTGTCACAAACCACAGCAGTGGCTGTATTCATAGTGAGAAATGCTGACACTGCCCTTTGCTGCTCTTTTGAGTAGGCAATGGAAGGGAAATGGGTTCTGAGAAAAACAGGGAAGCATCAAATCCTGGTTCTTATTTCCTCCAAGGCTGCTCTGCACCTTGCAGACACTCTAAAGAGACGTTACGCCAGGCTTAAGTGCTATTTCATTCAGATCTCTCCCCTTTATAGTGGTATAAATGAGAATTTATTGAGAATTTAGGGCTGAACATTTAGTATCAGTTCTTTGTCTAATATATATCATAACAGATACAATAGGTAACTATTGCTATTTGGTTACAACAGCAGGCAAAACCTCCAGGCAGAGAAGGTCCCCACAGACAAATACAAAAAAAAGGCTGTGGTCAGCAGAGCTCTAATAGTTTGAGAATTTACCCCTCCACCTCCTCTAGATGACTGTTATAGATTAATATCTCAACATCCGGAGTCTGTACTACAAATCACATGGCTACTTCCAACCGGCAGCAGTCTGCCAGGTGAGCTCAAACCACCTTCAGCAGCAGCATGAGCTTGCACTGAAATGTCTCAGGAGCCTCTCACACTCTGTTTCCCCATTTACCTGCAGCTGAAGCATCTTCTCACAGGCAGCAAAAAGAAATAGCTGAGGGACAGTCACTTACCTAGTGCCACAGTCAGTTCTGCTATAACTATTTAACCACAGCTTAAAGCACAGCCTCTACTGAGAAAAGATATTTCTGTAACTGGGTGAATTATATTCCAAACTGTAGTGAACACTGACTGTACCTGCTAATTAACTGTTCTGCCTCATTACATAATAAGAATGACAATGACAATTGCCTTGTGCATCATGGTATGACACCATGGCTCTCGCCATAAGCCAGCCAGCACAGCAGTGCGTAACAGAAGGTAAGACTTGTCGCTTTGTCCCATCGAGCAGGGTTTGCTCCAGCTGCACCTTGGTCTGAGCAAGAATCCAGATCTTACCTAAACAGTAACTCACAGAATCACAGAAAAATTAGGATTGGAACAGACCTTGGGAGTGCTGGAGAAGGAATCAATCTCCCCAAATTGGAGAAGGATCAATTCCAGCTTTAGATCAGGTTGCTCAGGGCCGGGCCTGGCCTGGTCCAGTTAAGTCATGAAAACCTCCAAGAATGGAGATTCTACAGCCCCTCTAGACTCTGCTCCAGCCTTTAATCACTTTAAAAAACAAACAAACAAACAAAAAAACAACTCACATCTAGTTGGAATTTCCCTTTTCATAACATATGACCACTGCTTCATCCTTCCTCTGAAAAGAGACCACCTCTGTCTTCTCTACACCCTTTGGGCAGTGGAAGACTGCAATTAGACTACCTTAGTCCTCCCTTTTCCAAGCTAAGCAAACCCAGCACCCTCAGCTGCCCCTCACACATCACATGTACCAGCCTCCTGACCGTCTTAGTGGCCCTCTGCTAGACTCTCCAGTTTATTGACATCTCTCTTGTACTGGGAGGGACCAAACTAGACACAGTATTCCAGATACAGCTTCACAAATGCCTAGCAGAGAGGACTAACCATCTCCTTCGACCTGCTGGCTGTGCCCTTGCTAACACAGCCCAGTATACAGTTAGCCTTCATTGCCTACTTCTGCTTTGCCTAGATAGTGATACACAACCTGTTTGTTGGCTATGTCAAATTATACATCTTAGTAGATCTTTCTGCTGCCTAATACTTAACCTGCTGCCCTTCAATGCTCAGCATTTCCAGTTAAGCAAACTACGAGAACATTAAAATTGCTTTAAACTCACTACAGTCCAGGCAGCAACAGGCCTACTCTTCCTGGAGACCATGCATGACCATGGAAAAAAAAAAAAAAAAAAGTCCCCAACTACACTGTGTTTTTAATCCTATGGCATAGGCTAATTCATGTATGAAAGGCCAACAGATGGATGGAAAGAGACACCCTCCTCCCCCTTCAGCTGGTATCAATTCCCATTGAATACTCTCCCGTGTCCAGGCTATGCACGTTGACCGCTCAGTGCAGACAAAACTGCAGACCACCTTGACTAACTTCCTAACAAGATCTGTGCATCTGTGTTCCTCTCCCACTCGTTCTCTCTCTAAATTTTCCTCTAATTAATTCCATACTAAGCACTGAAAAGCTGCAGGGTCCTCTCAGACATCCCTTGTCCCTTTCTCTACAGGCCCTCTGGTTCCTCCATGGTAAGCCCGCTGGTAAAAAGCTGACATCTGTGCGGCAGCTCACAGGCTGCAATTTCAGGTACAGCATGTGTTGCACCTTGAACTACCATCTCATTTCAGACCCCACCATTGAGACCAATTAAGCATAGAGCATGCAAGAAGCCGACTGAGTGTCACGTGCCGACTATAACCACAAGGACTTAGAGGCCACAAATCTGTTATTACCAAGCTGTTCCTGACAGCAGCATGCTGCCTCCTAACAAAAAGAATAGATTAGGATCAATCAAGTCTCCCTCTGGCTTGTCAGTGGGACTTTGGACCACACCTTCCACCCAAAACTAACTTCCTCTCCTCTTTCTGAGCACCTAGCCTGCTCCAAGCTAACAAGGTGTCTGCTGAGTCAAGCATGAGCTGAACCATATGTTCATAATTAGTTAACTTCTTGCTTTGTCACTAGAGGCACCATCAATAAATCAGCAACAGCCTGTACTGACCTTAGGAGAGCCAATGAGCCACCCCCAGCCAGCACAGACCTCTTCCCTCCACACAGGCGACTGGCCATATTTCATTCCAGCTGCGGCATTGTGAGGTGAATTAACTTTATCCTCAATTTAAAAAGCCAGCATGAAATCAAAAGAGACTTGAGGAAAAGAATATAAAGAAAGAAAGAAAGAGAAGAGGAAGGGGTGGGAGAAGAGGGAAAAATCCTAGCAGGTCAACTCAAAGAAAGTCTGGTGAATGACAGTTTACAGGGATGGCCCCACTTAACCCATTGCTGCAAGGCTGGTTGTTGGCAGCATGTTAACTTTCAATGCCATTCCGTTTCTTATTCCCCAGTGCTACGGTTAAAAGTCTCTTGTTACACACTGAAGGGGGGGGGGACTCAGTGATATAATTGTTTTTAAGCCAGTCAAACATATCGTTAAGTAATACTCTACATAGCAGTTAAAGAGGAAATAGAGCCAACAGCACCAGGGTGAGACAAAGCGGCTGGAAACACCATCCTGAGGCGGGTGTGCTGCACATAACCCTGTGACCAATTTTGTACTTGAGCAAGTAGGGCCATGGCTTGCAAACAACCTGATCTCCAGCAGACTGCACAGCAGTCACCTGTGCTCACTGCTTCAGTCTGAACCTCAGGAGATGCTGTCACATTGTGTGTGTGGTTTGGGCTTTTTTTTTTTCTTTTTTTTTTTTAAGCTTGGTATCAAACTTTGGAACTTTGGAGACATCTTTACTTCCCTGTTCTCTTCAAAGAGGAAAAATACCTTTTTTTTTTAATTTTTAGTATGAATGAAGAGAAAAAGTTACAAGAGGGCTCAATGGTGGGCAAGAGCTAGGTATGTTACACTCAGAACAGCCCCTGCGTTTTCAGTTTGTTGATACCAGACTGAGATCAGATCCTGTCTCTGATTTGGGAAAGCACACGGCAATAATCATACCGCCTGGCACTGGGAATTCAAGATGCTAAGCCTGACCCCTAAGGACAGTGGAGAGTGCTGGACATTTCTAGAAACTGATTAAAAGCACTTGAATTAGGAGCCTGCCTATCCTAGGGTTATCACACCTCCACAGACTATAAAGCTTCCTCACAGGAAGACAAATCTCCTAACTTAAGACACTTAAACTCAGGCAACCTGAATATCATCCACAACTAAATGCACAAATGCCTGTAATTGACGTCCAGTATAAGCATCTTTCCTACACGGGAAGTTTAACTGAACCAGAGTCTGTGTGAGCAGTGCTCTCATTAGAAACTTTCATTTGATTAGATGCACTTGAACAGGTAATTGCCCTAAGCCAGAGGAAGTGCTGTCGTCCTCTCAGGACTGATGGGGCCTGTGAAGATGCAGCAATGAAAGAATTATTTTCCTGAACTTCTGCTCTCTCTGCTACAACCTCTCTTCTCAGCCCCTCCTGGCCCTTCAGCAGTCTTCGCAGGCTGCTTCACAGCTGTGCTTATCCCACCTGTTTTCTTGCTGCCTCCTATAGTAAAACTCCCTCCTCTGAAAAAATCTTCTATTGCCCTGACCCCTCTATCCTCCTTCACAAGTCAAACTGCCTTCACTTGCTAGCAGGCTGCTCTCTCTACTTCAGTCTGCTCTCCCTCACTTCCATTGCCAAAGCAGCAATGGTGAGTCTTCTTTTTGAGGTAAGTGACCCACATGGCATGGCCTGGGACTGACAGAAGGTACTCAGAAGGTACTTTGTTTTTTCCTCTGCCATGGAGCTGCTCAGGTTTATCAGCTCTCTTCTCTACTGTGTATATGCACACATAAATTACGTGAAATCAAAACATCTCTGAAGGGTAAATGAGGCACAGGCAAACCCCAGAGAAGACTGTAGGTGGGATGTGACATAAGTCTAGCTTGTAGTTCTGAAAAGTCATGAAAACTGATGCCTGACCTTGCAAAGTTTCAACTCAACATCCACACTTCTTTTGCTTCAAAGTTTCCCAGGTACCTGTGTATACCCAGAAACACTCTCCTCTTCACAGTCCAGCAGCTCTGCCCTATTCAGATCTAGGAATTGGCACTGCCTCTCTCAGGTTAGCTCAGAGTAAGACACTCCAGCAGGATTGGTCTCTAAAATGGCATGCAATTCTGGTTCCTTCTCCCCTTTAAATAGGGCAAGGAGATAATAGTCATTCTGGATCCCTAGTCCCATTCCCACCCCTAAGGACAGATACCTAAACTCTTTCTTTCAAAGATCCCAGCAGGACTGACGCTGGTCTTCTGAAACGCAGCTGCCAGATGACAAAAGGCTACAGTGCTGCTTTCTCCTGATCTTCCCTGTTTATAGAAGCTGCCTCTCTGATCACCAAGACTCATGCCTTCATCCTTCCCTGACAGACTCAGGAGTGTTCCTAGTCAAAGATGCAGGCATGCCCCAAATCTCTTGCAGAGGATGTGGAGAAAGGGATTCAGGACTTCTTACAGCAAAGAGAAAGCAAGAATAACTTCATAGCCCAGTGGTCAGGAGAGAAGTCGTGTGTCCTGTTTCCAGCACTGTTTCGGATTTTACAGTAAATATTTACTGATTAAAACCTATGAACAGCTGTTGATGAAGAAATGACAATCAACTTCCACTCCCCAAATCCACTGACTGAAACTTCCAGATCAGTCCAAGAAGGTGGAAAACAACTATTAATTTCCCCCCCCCGCCACTGCTTTCCATTGTCATCTCAATGACACTGATTCTTCCTCTAACATGATCTCCCCCACCACTAACACCTCTGAATTCAAGGCAAATAGAACAATGTTGTTTTCAAAAAGGTTGATTTTCAGAAGTCTAGACATAATTAAAAATTAGACTTCTACAAAACACAAGAAGATAAAGACATATTGATTTTGCCAGAACTCCTTGATTTTTTGCTTCAATTAATATATTAAGTAGTCTTGTCAGTCAGACTCCTTGTCAATGAAATAGAAGCTAAGACATGGCTGCTAAACCCTTCAAGAAAAAAAAAGAAAAAAAAAAAGCCTTCATCCTGATTATCACAGCCAAACTCTCATGCTCAAGAAACTGCATTCAACTTGCATGCACATTTCAATACAGATGTTGTGCTTTCCTGTCATGCAGTACTCTGATTGCTCTTTACTCTTCCCCAGAGAAAAATGAAATTAATCTAGCCCACAGACTTTGGAAAACATGTAAAAATATGGATGCTGGTACCTCAACAATTCCTAAATACTAATAAACTCGTTCGAGGAACAGCCTATCTATCCTGCCAAGTCTGGAGGGCAACTCAGCAGGTATATGAGAGTTAATAAGGCCAAACGACCATATTCATTGAAAAACTATTTTGGAACTACTAACACCACACTCACAAAGAAAGTTAGAACAATCACTAATTGCAGACCCTAAGAAAACAATGCTTAAATGGGAGCTAAGATCATGATATAAGACCACAAGTGTCTAGCACAATCTTTCTATTTCTTTATTTTCAAATGTCATTTGTAAATGAAACGTTAGATGAAGCCTGTTCTACCAACTGTTAGGAAGAAGGTTCTGGGAAATGCAAAAACAGACTTACTTACAAGATTTTTCAGGACACAACTAAAGAGAGGTTCCTAATTCTTTGATCAACATTAAAAAATGTGCTTCACGACCTAATTTTAGACAGCAAGCCTGCAGAACCTGAGCACGCAACTCTGTGCTACCCTCATGCTGTGGGTTTTTTTAAATTATTATTATTATATACTAGAGATATGCCAGAATATTAATTAGTTGTCTTAAGGCTCAAGTCTCTGGGAATATATATACACAATTATATAAGAATCACAGCTTAGAATCTCATAGGTGCAGAAAAAAACTTTGAAAATATGAACCTTGGTATATCCAATAATAAACAACAAAAATTTGTCAAAAAAGAACTCTCCAAAGTCTATCTCAAGATTCAGAGACGTTGACTTAATATTTCAACTCTTTAGGCAGATAATATTGTTTTTTTTTTTAAATCAAAAAAGTTTTTTTTTTCATTTTGATACGAAAGAAAAAAAAACAGGCTGACGGCAATATTGATGCAGTAAGGGTAAATATTATCAATCACGTGATTTACATAATTAGTCAAAATTAACCAATTCTTTTGAATTTAGAAAATACTGGTAAAAGAGTATAAGCTGTCTGTGAAAGAGCTTTGGATTTGAACTTACTAAGGAAAAGGATCCGGTCCATAATTATACTCAGTGAGTAAATGAAAGGTAATTGTCTCTGCTCCCAGGCAGTTCTTTTTTATTTTTGTCCAGAGACAAAAATAATCTAACTTTTCCCCAACTTTAGTAATTGGAGCATCAGAATTTTCTTATGCAGCCTGTCTGAGATGGAAGGTGAGCAAAGCCTTATGCCTCTGTATTACTCAGTTCCCCCTTTAAAACTTAAATCCAATTGTAAGAGCCTGAGCAAAGGCTCCCTGATTTACTTCCCTAAACAACCTTCTTGATCTGCATGTTTGGGACGCAGGGAGGGATGCTAGGAAGCCCTCTAGTGTCCAAACACTGCAGTCCTATAAAACACACCAGCCGCCTGTAACCAAAACATTTTCAACAAAAAGCTATCCCTCCTAATTCACATTATCAAAAAACTTCTTTGAAAAAATGTCTATAATCAATGTTTTTCTTGGACATAATAGTACCTAACTCCTATAGAAGGCTTTCCATCAGTTAGAACATCTAAAACAATATTTTCTTCATCTTGCATTTAGGGGAAACTGGCACACGAAGAGATAAAGCAAATTATTGAAGGTCACCCTATAGGACAGTAGTAGACCCAGAAATTAGCACCTTAGCGCCTTTCAGCTTCCCAGTGAAGTATTTTGTTCTCTGCAGCCACACCTCATTTGTGCCTTCCTCATTTTCTGTTTAAAGGATGCTTCTTCTAAACATTCAACTTTGAACAGGAAAAGATGCATCAGGTTTGCACCCCCACATTCTTTTTTTGTAGAAACTCCTATCTCCTGGGCCCTGGAGATTATAGATAGCTCTTAGCTCTACCATTGAACACAAACTCCCTTGAAATTTGAGGAATCACAAAATAACATCCAAAACTTCTACAACCTCAGGAACTTGGGTTCTTATCCAAATTTTACAGCTCAGTTCCGTCTTGCATCCATACAGATAGAGTGACACAAACATGAGATAAACTGAGTGTCCAGGACACATTAGCACACCACTGAGAAAGAAGCTGAAAGCTTGGAAACATATAGCATTGTTAAAGGTAGGAAGGAGAAAACCAGTGGTGGGCAGCCGCAGTTTTCTGCTGCCTATGCCAAAGCGTTCAGAGAACCAAATGCCACAAACATAAATGAGTCTCTAGGTAGGACTGAGGGCAATGAAACTTCATGGAGGCTGCTAGATGCAAGGATTCATTTTCCAAAAGCTATGCTGCAGGGAAGCAGCTGCGCTTTCCAGGTAAGCCCTATGAAGATTCTTAGTGCAAGGTATAGCAACCTCAGTCCAAAAAAAAATCCTCTTGAATGGGGGAAGAATCAAGAAACTTAGAAGGTGATATGCTGGGACAAAAGCCTAACACTGAAGGGCAGTGCACACAGAGCTCTCAGATTCATGGAGAAAGCCTGACACTTCCACTGACAGCATGTGTTACAACTTCTGGTGGGCTAGAAGCACTGTCTTTAGAATCAGATTGTGCATGAGTCTACTCATGTTTCAAGGTTCTTCCTAAAAAGAAAGACAATTTATATCACGTTGGCCCAGTGTTTAGCTTTATAACTGGCACCTGTCAACAACTAATATTAACATCCCAGATTAAATTAGTTCATTCCACAGGAACTTGCTGCTTTTCAAACAACAGGACATCTCCATCTCTAACAGACAATTCAGTGGATGCTAACCCGAGCCGATATGCGTCCCTAGACGCATGTGAGAGATTGCAGAGTTTCAGTGCTAGCCACAGAGCAGTTATTGGGCATTCAGTGAATGGTGAGAAGTCTCCTTTCTATCCGACTAGAAAGAAAACAAAGATGACACAGAACCCACTGGAGTCTCTAAGTAACTCTCAAGAGCTACCATTTAAGTCTCTGTTCCTTCCAATCAGATCAGGAAACTAAGATACACGAACCTGGAGCCAAGAGAAAAAGACTCTGCTGAAGCCTGCTCTATTGCATTTTATTAACTTTTTGTTTCTTTTCCTGCTATACTATTACAGTTTGCAGTGGAATTGCACAAGTGTAAAATTACAGTAAGGCATGCAGGAATCCTGCTGTCTCATCCAGGGGCAGATAAAACCTAAAGATTTCTCTTGCTTCTCATTCACTCTAAGGCCTTTTTCCATTCCTTTGGCATAGTAAAAGGCTGTCAAGTGGATGCAAAAGCTTCTCCCCAACTTCATCTCCAGGATAGTGTAAAGCATAACTGGCCAAAAAATCCTGAGCACAGTAATTCTCCAGTGCACATCACAACTGTGAGGGAATCTGCACTGCCATTAAGTGTGCAAGCTTCTGCTCTAAAATGAAATTTCAGGGGGAAAAAAAAAATCAGAGGAGAAAATAGTTCTGACGTGTTTTGAACGGAATCCTTTTAAAACAAAAAAAAAAAAAGCTTTGAGATTTAGAAGACATTTACTCTTTTAATCCATTATATCAAAATCATTGACAAAATTACAATGAAACATTTTGTTCCTTCCTAAAAACAAAAACTAAAGAGGGGGGGAAAAAAAATCTTTCACAGAGAATTAAAAAGCATTCAGGTTTCATTCCAACAAGCTGGGCATCAGGACCTCAGCATTCTTTGAGAAAAGAGATTATTGTCTCCAGCCAGCTCTGGTGTAAGCCTGTAAAATCCTCTGCCAATCTTTTAGATGAATTACCATCCAAGTAATTCCTTTTCATCACCCATTCATCGAACATTACCTGCATGGACTAGGGGCTGAAGAGTTTATGTGTAAGGATAAAGCTGTTTTACCAGAATACCTCCTCAGTAACTTACTGTTTTAACTCAGCCTTTGAATGGTGCGCACAAAAGCCCTGACATCTTTCTCAGTTCATGACAACAACATCCTTCACCTTCTGACCCCCAACACATTTTCATGTATTCTGGGATCTTTCACTCATTATTGATTAGGGAAGGCAACGCTGTGCAGCTCAGCAGTGAAGAGATGCCCTCACATATATTTACTCAGATCAGAGATCTCTGCCAAACCTCCCAACTACCAGCCAAGAATGGAAAGTACCCAGCTCCTACACCCAAGTAGAGATGGAGAAGAGCCAGACTGCCAATTCCTGAGCACTAGCCAAGAGGAAAAGCAGCATTAAATACGTAAAGCCCAGTACATAGGCACTGGCAACATCGTGCATGCTGCACGAGCTCAGAAGCCAGGTTATGAAGAGGGGAGGTACAGGCATCAGTGGCTCTTTAGACACAGGGCTACACTGAACTCTGCACCTGATTCGATGGAAAGTCATCCCACTGTGAGTGAAACCCACGAGCCAAGCTCTTCTGGCAGATCTCCCTGCAGAATAGTTTGACTTCAATAGAAAATACCATGGAGAGAAACATGGCTTTTCAGCACACATTCTTTCTTTCATAGACTCAGCAATTTCACCCAAACCATGATGGCCAAGCCTCATAACACAGTCCAGAGAAACATAAATTATTTTTAATCATCTGTCATTTAACCATGGGGCTACTTCAGTGCAGCTGCTTACACTGCAGAGTCACTGTTCTGTGACAGAAAGGTTTGTTTCTCAACTGCAGCTCAGCAACTCAGTACAGCAGCAACCTCTGGATGGAGGAACATAAACATGGGAGTAGTGCGCTGCTGATGCCAGATCAGAGAGGCTTCAGTTCCAAAATAAAATCCAGGTTTGTGTTAAAGCTCTCATCCAGTATTCCCCAAAACTTGTGAAATAAATCTACTCAAAATTAATACTGCTCTTGTGGATCCCAGGGGCAACAGCCAAGAGCAGAGGGGTCCATTCTGTTAGGGGATACATGAACACATTTACAACGTTACAAACATAAAACCTAAGCAGGCACACCACTCCTATTTGGCAGATAAGAAACTGAAACAAAATGCAAGGACTGACTTAAGTCTGCAAAATGAATTGGTGACACACATGAGAACTTACTTCAATTCTTATTAATCTGCTAAAGGCTCTAATAAAAAGAAAGACAATAGATGTTCTTAAGGAGCCTGTCTGAAGCCTCAAAACAGATGTTGCTACAGTACTGTGTAAAATCAGACCCAGGGGTAGAACATATTTCTCTGCTGCACTCCAACCTGATTGGCAATAGTAATAGGTGTTTTTTCATGAGACCCGATGAGCCTGACAAAGCGGTGTATAAAGTGCTTCTCAGATGATCAGGAAAATGGAAAAGTCTTTACACAAAACCAGATAAAAACAGCACACATTTTTATTAACAAGGGCACTGTGATCGCAAACACACAGATAAAAGAGAACCATGTAAGCTAAAGATCAAAAATGGCACAGGAGCAAATCTCCATAAATAAATTTAGATCAGAAACTAGAATAATATTTTTAATTGTCAAAGAAGTAAGAAGCAGTATCAGTCTCCTAAGAAAAAGCACTGGAGGGATGGCACTGAAATCTATACAAACTATCTGCCTAACTAAAGCAGGAGAAGGAAAGGTGATCCAGAAACACCTTCTAGTCCTAAGCCATTTTAAGTTGTTACTCATGGCTTAGCTAACTGAACCTTTCTCCCCCTGAAGCAGGGATCCTTTGTCCCTTGTGCAGCACTAGCCGCATCCAAGGAAAGAACCTAGATTTGAAGATGCATAAGCAGTGCCCAGGTCTACTACCAATTAGCTGTTAACACAGCAGGGCTCATGACAAATGGGTAAAGAGGTCTGCATACACTGCACGGCACACATCCATACCAGTCATATTATTCAAACGTGTTTCTTCTGCAAGGATATTTTCATATATTAAAAGGACACTACTATATATAAAAACTTCAATTATTTTCAGATAAATCTGAAGCATCATTTCAAATCTAGGCAACTCTACTTTTTATAAGAACTTGACGTTCCACTTCAGAATAGGTCATGCCTAATAGAGAACCTCTCTCCAAAATCTTATCTTAATGCCTGAACAGGGAGATAACAAGTTCCTTGTACTGTCATTATTCAGAGGAAAAATGTGAAAGATAAATGCAAATCTGGGGAAATATAACATTCCAGCACCTTAAGCACTTTGAAACTCTTTGTGGATTTTTATAAAGTATTTCAAAGTCAATCAAGATCAAGTGAAAACGACAGAAATTCATTGGGCTTTTCACTACTTTTTTTAGGTGTACACATTACCACACACACAAATCCATCAAATAATATCCACTGCACAAATTAAACCTAATTAATTAAATTATGGTTACTGTGCTCTGGATGAAATCATGGTTAAATTATAAACCATTATCCTTTTCCATGTTGCTGCTAAAACACAATATATTTCCTTAGAAAAATCAACCCTTTTCTGATCACAGTAAATCAAGCACTAGTAACACCAAATTCACTTTTGAGGATCTGAGCAGGGGTCAATCTTATCCAGTGTGCATGAGAAAACATAGAAACACAATCACACCATACCTAAATTCAGTGCGTGCCTTCATTTCAAACCAGAAGAATGTGTTAAAGTCACTGCAAAAATCACATCTGGGTAGTATAGCCTCTATCCACTGACTCACAGCCCTAGCTCTGAGAAATTGTGCATAAACCCAGAAGGATCCCTTACACTTTTTAAATCTTCATCTTTTTTTTTTGTTTGCTTGCTTGCTTGCTTCCAAATATTAATGAAACCCCCCAATACTAGACTGTACCAAAGCAGAAGAGCCAGAGCCCAAAAGCACTGAGGGCTCTGTTTGAATAATTGCATTTTAGAGTAAATGAGGTCTACAGGTGTATTTACTGACAGCTGACAGTGATTTCAAAACTGGTCACTGGTGTGAGAAAGGGATGGAAAAGGTAAACATTACCCTAAAAAGTACCAGGAAGAGATAAAAGAGATAAACATGTGCCAGTGCTTTTCTCTAAAGCAATGGAGCAGCACCTGACAAACTGGGTAATTTTGGTCATCCATTTGAAAAACAGGTTAATGTCAGCTGGAATATTTTCTGAGATTGGTCCCCGTGGCATTTATGTTATAGGATGATTTTAGAAGAACCTGCCTTATTTGACCTAAAAAGCAATAGAAAAGACAAGATGTGACAGAGCTTTCCAGAGATATCAAGGATAAATATTAGAGAGGGAGAACTGTCTAAACTAAAGTAAAATGTTGGCACAAGGACAAAATGGATTATACCCACTATGAATGCATTCAGAGTGAAAACTAGAAAGTGTCTAGCCATCAGAGCTCAGAGCGTACAGAGTAGCCTCACAGTGGGAATAACATAAGAAAAATAACCTAATTAGTTTCAAGAGGGAGATTGAGAAGTTTAAGAAAGTCACAACAGCAGGGGATTGGACTTGGGAAGTGCCTTTTAGTCCTGTGTACCAGGAGGAAGACTGATCAGAGAAGAAGGAGAACCTGTATCTGCAGAAATTTGCGTTCAGGAATATTCTTGCACATTAGTCTCATCAGGCTTAATTAATCACACCTTTACCTCACAAACATCAGCAGAGATGCATGCAAGTGCCAGATACCTGTGTGTACCTGATTATAGGGCTAATGCCTGGAGATGTTAAGTGAACCTTTATTTTACTTCTGATCTATCAGCCGTCCTCAAGAGGGATGACAAGTAGTATAGCAACAATAAGACAGAATAAATGAAGAGGATCTAGGGTAGGACAGGACACCTTGGACAGGTGTTAGCATGAAAAATAATATATTTACACTGGGGTAAATGTGGTATAAAAGTTGACTTAAACCATTTTTAACATTACTCCAATTCAATAGTTGTGAATGGAAAATTTATTGCTCTTTTTCTTCTGTGTAGAATCCTGACTAGAAGCCAGTTCACAATAGTCCAAACAACTTTTTGGCCATTTCTATATAAAAATAAATTAAACCAGAAAGATCCAAGTAGAATTAGCCCTGTTGCTGTCATTTAAAAAAAAAAAAAAGGCATTTACAGAAGACAACAGTAGGATTAATACAACCATAGGCACCAAGAATACACAGGAGTTACGTACATGAATAGCGTGTTCTTAAAACTTTAGGGTAGAGCAGCTGTAAAACTTAGAGTGAGATCCTATCTCCACTGAATCCAACAAGAGTACTTATCTTCAGAGAAACACGTCATCCCTGAACTTTACTTCTAAATGAACAAGTGCAACACTAACTTCAACAAGCAAGAGCTCTGAGAGCAGCCTCCTCAGACCAGCAGGAAAAGGATTAATTACCAGATAATTGTTATTTCTTTCTATTTTACACTATACATGGATGTGGTACTGCTACTATGATTCAAAGCTCTTCTATCATCACCATGTGACATCCATGCCCCATTTTGCAAAATTAGCTTCCTCTCTTACACCAACAGCATTTGCCTTTCCGCAACAGAAAGTCACCCCAAAGTTGTCATCTCCCAAAATCTATGAGGCTCTTGAGCTCTGATCTGGGGGCCTTTTACCCATGCACTGTCCTTCACTCTCAGGCATGGAGACTATGGGACATGGAGTCAAAACTAATTAGCCAAGCTCAGAAAACAAAGCACAGCCAGAGACCAAACCAACATGCCGCCTTCCACAGAGCTGGTGTACCAATGGGGCAACTACAGGTTATCTGCATGCCTACTTTTCACATTAAGAGCACTTCCCCCCTCCTGCCACCACTTCCCAGGAGACAAAGAGCACACCTAGGCATAGAGAGCTCTGCCAAGAGGAAGCAGATTTCAAGCGACAAACATCGTGCCAGGTGAAGGGCCCTGGCTAAGAGCAGCCAGCACCTCTCCACACGCCCACCTCCGTGAAGCGGGAAGGAAACACTTTCTGCCCGCTCTCAGCTCTGGCCAGTCCCTTCTCTTACACACCTAGATCTGGCTGCTCTCTGTCCCCGAAGGACGAGCAGCAGAGACCAAGGGCAATGCAAGGGGGTCACCCCAGAGAGCCTGGCACCCCCGCGGGCTCCCCCAGTGCCTGCCTCCACCCCATCTGGGGCCGGCCTGGCTCTTCCCTGGGCTGCCTGGGGGGCCAGGAGAGGGGACACGAGGCTGGGGGAAGGCACTGCACCCCAGGCAGGCAGCCAGGGCGGCCTGGGCCTAGCAGCAGGACGGGAGGAGAGGCAGCCCTGCCAACCGCCATTTCCCCCCGACCCGGGTGAGGACGCGCGGTGATGACGTCGCTCCAACCGTTCGGCTCCCCCAATAGCCGGGGCTGGCGCTCCCGCGCCTCCCCGCCGGGCAGCCCCAAGATGGCCGCTGTCTCGGGCGGCCCTAGGCCGAGACCGCGGCGTCCGCAGGCGTTGCCGCACCCGGGCGGACCCGGCGGGGCTCCCGCTGCTCGCAGGGCGCTTCCCCGGGCCCTGCCGTCCCTCTCCAGCCTGCTCCCGGGGCTGCCCGCCTCGCCGCCCGGCTCCTGTGGGGGCTGCGCGCCGGCCCGGCCCAGCCCAGCCCCGGTGCGGGGCAGCCCCGCGGCTGACGCCTGCCCCGGCCCTGCCCGCCTGCCCCGCGCCCTTCCCGGGCGGGCCGCGCTCCTGACCCGCAGGGCTGTGATGCTGGGCCCTGCCGGAGCCAGCCCTGCCCGAGCGGAGGGAGCGCCTGCCCCCCTGGTCACCCCCAGGAGCCCTCCTGAGTTGTGGAGAGGGCCCGGAAAAGGGAATAAACACAACCAAGCAGGGCGGCTCCGGGGCCCTGGCACTCGCTGGAAGCGTTTTGTAGACCTCTGTGTTTCCCGTTAGCCAACAGATGCCACCACCACCCCAGGCACGCAGAACAGGGGTTGGCACCAAACAACGTGTGTTATTGCTGCAGTTACTTAGTGTAGTGTGCAGAGCTGGGGTTTAGGAAAGGCTGCTTTAACCAGCCAACTGAAAGCTGGGTATGGCAGGGACATGCGGCACAAGCCGTATGTAAAATATTTCCCTTGAAAAAACAAATCAAGGCGGGAGAAGGCATTGATTTAATTTGGCATGGCTGTGAGTTTACCTTGGGCAGCGACCTAGGAAAACATGCCAGTAAGAAAAGAATGGAAGGCAAATGCCCTTCTTGGTTTTTATTGTCCCTGAGTGTTGCTAATGGGGTACGAGCACCGAGCATCCTCCGAGGGAAATGAAAGACCATCCCATATGCCAGCCTGGCCTGCCCTCAGCCCAGCCTTACCCTCGGCTGGCTGCAGACTGTGCGCAGGCAGGTCAGGTTACCTTTTTTGATAGATCCTGCCGTGGCAGGAGACAGGATCCTGACTGAACAACTGCTCTGCTATTAGCCTTATTTGCACCATTCCTTACACTATGCAAAGATAGACCGTCAGTGAAGATTTTTTTTTCTTTTGATTTTTTTTCCTGGAAAATCTTAAGCCTACCTAGGGATTTTAATTACCATGGAAATCTTATTTGAGTTAGAAGTGCCTCTTCTTTCTGTCTTCACATGCCTACATATGGCTTTCGCTATATTACCTTGTGTGGTAGTAAATCTTACTCCATTCACACCTCATTTATATCATGAGCTCTTCTGCTGTAAACTTGGGGTCTGATAACAAACTAATTCCTAATAAAATAAGCCATTTGTCATTTGCGGATTGCACTGCTCTAAAATCTACACTTTCTTCCTCAGAACTGCCCTGAATCATGTTTGCTTCAACACACCCCTGGGAAGGAGTGGAAAACCCACTCCCTGAGCCAGGCATGTTGGACAAACTTGCTCCTTCCTGATGGATTTTACAACTGCAAACAAGGCTTTAAAACAAAACAAAACAAAACTCACCAGCAACACCAACAGCCCTGCTCTGAACATGTGGGATGCTTCCCTGGATCCCTGCTCATTTCCAGGAGTGAAACTCAGACACACCAGCTCAGTGCTGTCCTGAAGTGTGTGGAGGCTTTTTTTTTCTCTCTCTCCTTCTTTTCTTTTCCCTCCTTCCTTGTGTTGATTTGTGGGGCCAGAATGACTTTGATTTCAGCAAGTTTGCTGTTTATTCACGTCACAAGTTTGACAGCTTTACACCAAATCAGATTGCTGGGTTTCAGGAGAGCTCTGAGGCGTCACTGGAAGCTCCTTTAGATTAAACTCGCCTGCCCGGTCTCCCCCCTCTCCCCCTCCTTCAGAGCCATTTAAACCTCGCTGGGGCTTTAACAGAAACGTGCTCCTAAGACCTGCATTTCATTCTGCCACTAACATGGTAAGTGCTATTTGCATTTCTCCCGACCTGGAGGCAGAAAAGGAGAAGCTGATCTCTTTGCCCTGAGGGCGTGCAGCAGGTTCTGTGCCCTCTTTAAGATGGGAGAGGAAGAGGGTTCCTCTCTACCTGCAAAAGCAGGCTGCGCTGCTCTGCCTTCCCATGGATGAGTAGATTCCCTTCTCGAGGCTCCAGGCTGCGCCGTTGCCTTGCAGAGATTCAGGACTGCTGCAGATCGTGCTTATTTGGAGAAGGGAAAGGGATGGCTCCAGAGACAACCCCAGGCTTTGCTACTTTGCAAGCTGGAACTCCTGCAAAACTGCAGAGGTAGAAGGGACAGCAAGCAGCCTGGATGTGACTCTGCTGGCTTTGTGCAGCCTTAGAGCTGAACCAAGCCCTCAGCATGGAGGGAATGGGCTGGCCAAGGACAGCCTGGGGGTCCTCTCCTCACTTTGAACACACCAAGGACCGAAGTGTTTCCTCAGGGACTTCGGGAGACTAAGCCACCTTCGTGGCATACCTCTACTTGGAGCCCCTCTGCCGCATGCACCGGGCTGCAGTGGCGAAGTCCCTGCCCGGTGCTCAGAGGAGGCGGCAGCGGGGAGCGGCGCGGCGCGGAGCGGTGCGGGGCGGGGAGGCGGCCGGGTGCCGGGCGGGCGCCCGTGGCCGGGCTGGGAGCTCCCCGGGGGCGGGCAGCGCCTCGCAGGGGCGGCCGGGGCTGCGGGGCTCCTCCGCGCCAGGCACCTGCTGCCGGCATGGGCAAACCCCGGCCGGCCGGGGCAGGGGTGGGGGTCCGGGGCGGGGGTTGGGGGGGGGGGGGGAGAAGCGCTTCCCTGCCGAGCAGGGAGCAGCCTGGCGGCTGGGGCAGCGCCAGGATGCGCTTGGGCAGGATGCGCCTGGGCGGGGGGGGCAGGAGCCGGGTTGACACCGCCTCCGCTCGGGGCCTGCTCAGCCCGGGGCGGGGGCCAGGCGCCCCACCACCACGGCCCCTTGCCTCCGCAGAGCACCAGCTTGCCGTGCCCGGAGCCGGACTTCGCCGCGGGCCCGGGCTGCGCCTGCCCCTGGTCCGCCCCCGCCGGGGTTTCCAAGGAGACCTGGGTTGCCGTCTGCGCCGCCGAGCCGCCGCCGCACAGCGAGGGCCGGCGGGAGGCTCGGCCGCCCGGTAAGTGCGAGCCGCCGCCGCCGCCGCCGAGCCGCCGCCGCCGTCGGGGCTCGCCCGGCCCGGCCCGGCGGCCCGGCCCGGCCCGGCCCGGCGGCTCCTCCGCGGGGCCCGCCCGGCCCTGCGTCTCCACGGGGGCTGGGCGAGGTGGTCGATGCTTGCTAACCGCCAGGGTCTGCGTTTCGCCCAGGCCTGCCGTGCGCCCCGGGGTTTGGTGCTGAGCACGCGGCGTGGCGGGGAGACCAGCTGTCCTCCCAGCTCTACAGGAACAAGCAGGTAACGGGCCGGGCCCCGCGCAACCTCGCCTTCCTCCCCGCCGTGTTCTCCGACCGCATTTCAGGCGTCGCTCCCTCTGGGTCGATCTCAGGCACGTTTCTGTCGATGGCTCAGATGTGGGAAACGGCAGTAACCTGCTTTGTTTGGATGCCCTTTGTCCCTTATTGGAGATATCTCAGTCCCTTGCGCTGTGTCATGAAGCTAGAACGACTGTTGTGGAGCTTCCTGTTCAGGTCTCCCCTCTGGCTACAGCATATTACGCCAGCTGTCTCTGTACTAGAGAAGACCAGGAGCATGAATGGGCCGTCTCTCAGGCTCTGATAGCAAAGTGCTATGCTGTTAACTAAAAGCATGTTGTGTATGTGTCCTCCTGAGTCCACCAGGATTACTTATGTGAGAAAAGTTACTCACATGGAGGATCAGCTGTTTGGGTCAATGATTGTTTCCTTTATTTTCTCTCTTATTTCCTTCTTTTTTCTTTTTTTTTGGTAAATCTTATCAAGCAGTAGGAGAATCACTGAACAATCCTAGATGAAGGAACCCCCAAGAGATCATCCTGACCAAACATTTGGAGTAATGTTTTGACACAAATCAAAAGAAACTAACTTCGAGTTCCCTGGGACTGGACCCTAGTTCCAGATGTCACTGTGCTTCTTTCTTTGACTCTGTTTCAACTGTTTAGCTCAGAGGTTTTGCAGTGGTCAGTGGATGCCTGGGATCTTTGGCAGAAGGTCCTTTGTCCTCCCAAAGGAGTCTCCAGAGCTGTGATCAGGAGGCAAAAGCCTCTATGCAAATACATTGGTATTTGAGACTTCCCATAAAAAACTGTTAGCGATCTGCAAACCAAAAACCACTGGTTCAGCTCTTGGGACCACAGCTTATCTCCACTCTGCAGTCCAGGTTTGAAAGGATCCCTGAGTGCCTCTGGAATGTAAAGAATGACAGTAGGATCTTCCTTCTGCACCCTAACCACATAAATTGTTAGCCTGCACCTCTTTCCTTCTCTTTTTGCCCACCAGCCAACTATACACTGGAGAGAGGGATGCAAAGGGAAGCTTACTGCCACCCAGAATGAGATCTGGCAGCTGCTGTCACGCCTATGACAGTTTCTGGCTGTTTATGGGGCTACCTGTAATTGTGTTCTGTTATTATTCTGCGGTTACAGTGTTTTCAGAGTAACCTTCTCAAACACTTGCTAAAGAATAAAGGAAGTCAAAAGTGAAAACTGAACAGTCATGCCAGTTAGATTTACAGTGACAAGAGGCTTGAGGGGGTGGGTTGAATTCACAAAGCAAACACCCAGATCATCAAATCCAAGCAGGCTGTACCATGGGGCAATTGCTATTAAGTTACAGAGTCAACATCTATTCATCATTATCTTTATTCCACAGCTTCAAGATACTTTGCTTCAGAAGGAAGAGGAACTTGCTAGGTTACATGAAGAAAATAATAACCTTCGCCAGTACCTGAATTCTGCCTTGATTAAGTGTTTAGAAGAAAAAGCCAAGGTATTTTGTTCAAGCCTGTTGTATAGACATATGCACAAGAAAACAGTTGAATAGATATGTGCTATTAAAATATGTGGAAAGCCAAGACTGTAGAAACCTGCAGTATGAGAGATATTTTAACTTCATAGAGCTACCAAATTGCCAGTCATGTTTTAGTGTAATGATTTCCCTTTGGAATGACATCCTATTGGGTTTTAACTGCGGAGATAGTATAGCCCAGGTACCATTACACATGGCTAAATTTGTTTTAGAAGTAGAGCAAGGTAAAATTATTTGGACCAAAATTTTTTTTTCAATGAAAAGATCAAATTTGGACATACCAAAATGTTTCTTGAATTTGTCTATTTTGTCAGTTATCCCTTTTGATAATATTTTTTTTTCCTTTTTTATGTTACAGGTGTTTTCTTTTTTATATATTTTGTTGTAACATCTTCCAAGGGTATATTTTCATTAATTTGTACTAGAACATTGACCTTTACAATTTTTTTATTAATTGAAAAGTATTATATATTATTTTAAAAGGTGGAATCTGAAATGAAACACTTCAGGTTGGATGAAACTAACTAAATATAAACGAATTATGAATATAGTTATTTTTAAAAAATCGATATCTTGATACTCTCTCTCTCTTGTCAACTTAAACGTTTTTTACTTCTCCAGACTTGCCAATGAAAACAAACTATTAATTATCTGCTTACCTCTAGGCATTGGGCGTGAAGTAAAAATACTTACAAAAAACTATGGACTTCTCTTTTCCATCCTATTCCCTGTTGACAATTTGGCACATGCCCTCCCATGCCAAGATCTGACTCCTGGCAGTAGAAGAGGGTCTCCATTAGGCAGAACAGGGAGATGTGACCACCCCTCCATGTGATGTGGAGGAGGGTCCAGTATGGAACACGTCATGGGAAGTGGCTAAGCACTGAATTCATGACATGGTGGGGAGTGTCCTTGTTACTCTTGCCTTTTGTTGCACATCTCTGGATGCTTGAATGGTCTTGGTCCTGGGCTAAGGGCAACTGAGGTGGATTCATGAACTCAAAGCCCCACAGGCTGCAGCTCAAAGCATGCTCTGGCTGGAAACTCACCTGCCCTGGCACGACTCACCTTCATATCCTCCCTCTTTGTCAGACTGCCACGTTCCCCCTCAACCCCCCTCACCTGCCAAATGCTGCTGGCAGTATCAGCACAGAGGAGTGCTGTACAGCAAGGCAGGAGTTCTCATTTCACGCCTTACTGAGTGAGAATGCAATCAAAGCAAAGGTCTTATTGACACTGTCAAATTCTTCTCTCTCAGGGACTGAGTTGTTGCAGAGGCTGTAAAAACATAAACTGATTAGTGATACCTCTATGCTTAAGGAGCAAAAAAGTGCACAGGGTGGAAGCAAAGAATCTTATAAAGACAGTGCTAACTGTCTTGCCCATCTAAAATCTGAGACCGTACACATATTGCTTCCTGGTATCCAGAGAATCAGCTTTTAATCTACTTGCTCTGCTTCATTTTCCTGTATAGAAACTGCTGTCCTGCCATGGCCAGAAAAACTGTGCTGTTCTCAAAAACACCAAAAGGAGATTGAAAGAAGACCACTGCTTTGCTTCTCAGGAAAATCCTCATGCCTCCAAAGCTAGAAGGAATCTCTTTAATGAATTCACTGCCTGTGAAGAGCAAGCCAATCCTGCTGTGGACAGCTGGGTCTTGCAGACTTTAGGATTGAAAGACATCAACACTATTGATGAATCCTTATCAGCTAACTACAGTGCCCTGTCAGACCTTGGAAAAGACAGATACTGCCTGAGCCGCGGTGAAGCAATAGACTATGACCACAGTGAGGGTGCGGCAGCAACGTATAGCTGTGGCCAGATGCCTCCAGCTAACAGCAGTGCCCATCAGTGCAGTGAGGACTCTCCCTTCATTCCTCAGCTCTCTTCAGCACCATGTGTCTCCTCGCCAATGCCAAGTCTTTCTTCCCTCCCACCTTATGGGTTGCCTTACCTGACTAGTGACTTGTCACCTAACAAAACAGAAGTGGCCTTCACAACATCTCTGAGTCCTCACCGCAATGTGAAAACACACAGTTTCCACCAAGGACAAGCCTTTGTGCGCAGAGATGATGATGGAGGATGGAGATTCACTTGGGTGCCCAAGCAGGGTGAATAAGACACCTGCCTCAAGGGCCAGCAGTAGGGAAAACAGAAGACAGACACTTCATCTTGTGCCTAAGACCACCTCAGGCAACAGAAAAGATGTCCCTTCTGGGTTCTGTTAAATGCTACTCTCTTGCCTACCTGCTCCTGTCTCCCTCCCAGATTTTCACAGGAGCAGCTCCAGATTGCACTTGGACATATATCTATTCCAGGCCAGTTGTACAAATTGGATCTATTTCCCCTGTGCCTATGATGAGAGACCTACTTTTATTGCTTCATGGTTTTTCTGTCATCAGCTATTCCTTGCCAACTGGTAGCTTCCAAACTGGACTCCTTTCAGCACCAACAGTCACTTCTACATAAACCAAATGGGAAGGGATTTGGGGAATACAGTTTGGAAATATCACCTCTATCACAGATGTCCACGGGTGACAAAGAAGGCATAGGTCAGTGGCTGAGGATCAGCAGTGCCTAAGTGATTTGGATCTCTCTTGGCTACATAGATTGCCTTGGGTTAAGGCAACTATGGTATTTGTTAATGAGCTACCCCAGCCTGACAGGCAGTCAGGCAGACCTATCATTTTTTGACAATGTCTCAAAATAAACAGGATTTGCTTCTGTTGCCTGGAGGCCGCTTAGTTAGAAGTGATTCAGCAAATTTAGATGATTTTCTTCTGCTGTGATTAAAAGACTAATGTATTTACTGCATTATGTTTTAAAGGTATTTCGTCTGTCAGGTAAATAGAGTTTTAAAAGTTTGAGCCCTGTTTCTCCCCTAGTCTAACTACAGAACAGGAACTAGGCCTGGAGATGCTGTAAAGTGGAATAATGACATTGCCATAATCAGCTAAGGCCCTGGCCCAATGTGTTAGTGACAGGAGTTTTCTCATGCATGGAAAACATACACTGAGTACACTTTTCTCTTCTGCAAAGGATTCATTCCCTTCACTTGCAGCATACCATCAGCCGCTCAATGGATTTTCTTCCATGTTTACCCGCCTGATGTTGGAAGCCCTTATAAAAGGGAACCACTCTTGGCTACACAAGCAGTTTCTGTGGCTTCAGTGGGGCTTTTTGCAACATCAAGAGCAGCACATGTGAAATTGGAGATTTTCTTTCCAATTTCTTGACCTCTTTGTCCTGATCTCTGGGATCATACAGAAATTCATCGGCCCATCAGCCCTGACTTGTGCTCCAGGTGTTCCTGTTAATAGAAACAGGTTAGAGCTGCTTCCCATTTTCCTCCCTCCATGCTTTCTATGGGAAATGTTTCTTATGTTTCTTCTGGTTTGAGGAGGCAGTATCACTTAGTGCTTAGTGTGGTTCATTGGGAACCACAGCCTTCAACATCAGCTCTTGCCTGGCCGTGTCCCTGTGAAGCAATGGTGTCCTGCAGCTAAGACCATCACTGTCTCAAGAATGCTTTGAAATCTCTGGAGAGAAGGTGCTCTAGCACTATGCAGGACTGTTAGTAACACTGCTAATAATATGAAGTCAACTGACATGAAGTAAGCTCACCAGTAATGTTTTATGTTACCTTTGTTTTCTACTTTGCAGTAGTTTGATGCCGAAGTCATAGAAACAAAGGGAGTTATGTGGTTATTCTTTCTTTCAGAATGGTCCCAGTGACATTAGGGAGCCACTCACATGAGTAAAAATAAACATATATGAGGTTTCCTTCCAGCTGTTTATTTTTCTATAGAAAACTAGCTATTCTTTTATTTTTAGAGGATAAAAAATATCTTCCAAATAGCCTCTTGTGCCTTAGAATTGCAGTATTTGGAATTGTCCATCAAGAGCCATAGTCATTTCTTAAAAGACTTTTAAATAAACAAACAGCTCCACATATCTGGGTAGTAACTTTAAAATGATAGGATAGACTTTCAGAATAGGCATTTTGAAAGCATTTTTTGTAGGCATTACAGTTTGGATTAAAAAAAAAAAAAGAACATGGAATAAGGACAACAGTTTGTTGGGGGGATTGTTTTAGCCAGTAAAAATGTGGCCACCTGAGGAAAACTGGTCAGACAAGACCAATGTATCTATAGCACTTTTCTTCTTTTAAATGAGAGCCAGGAAAGAAAAAAACCGATATCCTACAAACAACTCATTTCTTTTTCAAGGCATTTCTTTTCTGTTAACATTCTCTTGACCTACCCTAAAGGGCAGATTGAAAAAAATACTCTTGTTACTGAAGTTCTTTTTGTAGCGTATGGTAGAACAGAGTGTAGAAAATGCCCGCCCTTAACATAAGTATGTGATAGGAGACCCTGGTGTGTGCGATGACGTGGGATGAACAGTATTCAGAAAATAAATAGACAACATGACTAGAGGATTACATCTGCTGCAGTTTTATATGCTACATCTTTAAAGCAGCTGTAAAACATAAGCAGAGAAAGATGTCTGCATATTCCAGTGCTATTGCTTATGTATTTTGATATTATGGAGTTAGCTGCAGTTACAAATGTATTTTTAGTCCTGTCAACAAATATTAAATCGTGTTTTGATTTTTTTTTTTTTTTTTTTACAAAGAGAGAGAAAATTATTCTCCCTCTTTGACACTTCCTTTCCACATTTTTAGATCACTGCATGTGAGAACATCTCCTTCTGTGGAGAGCTGGCGAAGCAGATGTATCTTTGATACAACCTCAAAGCAGGGTATCAGGGTACCTGATAGGTGCTTGAACCTTTGCCAGCCTTTTGGAGAGGGATGCCTGGCCCTCTTGTCTCTTAGCAAATAAATTATAGTTGTAAGTGGACTATTTGATGAATAATTCACCTAGACGTAATCTCTTCTTCTTGTGGGTTCCTAACTTTTACTCAACATGGAAGTTTTGAATTCTGAGGCAGGAATTTCTGTCCAAGAGTGACATACTGGAGCTCATTTGGGCAGAGATTCCCATGGTACTGCTCCTGTTAGCTGACCCCCTGCCCCCAGCACATGCAGACCTAAAATTCTGATTTAGACTGCTTGAGCAAAGGACTCTGCAATCTGCTCTGTGTGAACAATGCTGCTGATTGCTGTAATGGAAGGAGCGTGCTGGAGAGGAAACCAAAAAAGTTTCTAAAGCTTTTTAGCAAACATTTAGAGGAGATTTTTTTTTCCTCACAGTAATCTTTCTAATAAAAAGAAAATGGACTGTGTTTCCATAGGAAAGTCAGCAAAATTTGAACAAATGTTTCCTGAGTTATCATGAACAACCGTACAAACAAGCCACCTTTTCTCTAACACCAATCCACCTCAAGGACTAGAACATCTGCTTTTCTGCTTCTCTGTAAAATAGTAACACTCCCACTGAATTCAGTGGTACACTTCTTGCTGAAGAGAAGTCTCAATGACCAAACTATTCCTTTGGTTAAATGTTGCTCCTACTCCCACAAAAAAGCCAAAATATCACAGTTCCTTTGTCTGCAGAGACAAGAGAGAGTAGGTCTGCCAGTACAGAGCCTAAAGGGGGCTTTGAGATAGATGTTCAGTCCTGACTTAAGTCTGATGCCGCTTATGTATCCTTTTAGTCTCCATTCCTAGGGCTGAAACAGAGCTAGACCCACACTGCTACTCATGGAGAGTGTGATGTAATGCCACAGAGACAGCTAGAGATCAATAGGAATGAATGCAAAAAGTGGAAATATAAACCAGTGCTTTGCACAGCTATCACAACAACTAGGCGGTCAAGAGATAACAGAGATGAGGGAGGGCTGCAGCTTTATGCTAACGGCCCTGCCCTTGTAACTTCAAAAGTCAGTCGCGTAGCTGAAATAGAGGAGCAGGGGACAGTTCCGGATTCTGACGTTGCCTCTGGTAATTCACTTAATCTCTGTACTTTGGCTTCTACCGGTTCTGACCTTGGACCAGTTCATAGCAAGCTGAACATAAAACATGATTTTTGCTGCTGCAAACTATATGGGAAGTTCCCTCTTGCCAAGGAGGAACATTAGGCCCATATACCTCGGCAATAGGGAAGTATGGCTTGAATGGCCCAGAGGCACTAGGAGGTCCTTTGGGCAGTGGTGAAATTCATTGTCTGTAAATATCCATCTTTTAATAACATATTTGGTTTATTTTTATGTGAAATTTGTTTGCTTTGTTATGTGAATAAAACACGTGCCCCTGCCTATTTTAAAATAATCCATGTCTTTAGAAATATGAGCTAATAGAAATGGAAGCTAATTTAACACTTAATATGTTGATGTTTATGATTTCTCTGTGTGATTGAAAAGGTTATAATTATACGTAAGAGTCAATATTACTATTTTCATTAAGTTATGTCTAATAAAACTTGAAATAACATCTAATTGCAATAAATATCTCTTCTTACAGCTACCCACTTAAATATCTAGTAAACAATGAAGCTATTGCTCATGCTGCACAGCACAATACCTAGCACCTAAACATCTCTCCAGAGGATGGAAATTTCCTACAAGTACAAGTGTCCACTCAAGCAGAGATGTCCTAGCTGCACTATTGCTGGCCCAGGTGTGAAATCGAGGACAGCTGATTCCCAGCTGTTTTGCAGCATGCCCAGCTGCTCCAGAGGATGCCCAACAGAGCTGCTACATCCCCAGCTGCTGATGCCCTGGTGGGCCAACATCAGCCCAACTGTACCAGTCTGGATGCAGCTGTCCAGATGAGGCCAAAGCTGTGCCAGTACATCCGCAGATGTACAGAAAAGGCCCTAGATGTGTTGTTGCATAGACAGATGATCTGGGCATGCCCAATAGTGCAGCAGAGGCCCCAGCCGTGCCACTGCCTGCTCACTGTCCTTCAGAGGCCCCAGCTGTGCCTAAACACCTGTGCTGCACTTGTACTAGCCATGCCTTTTCCTGTGCAGCTGTGCAGTCCAGACACTGTCACAGCCAGTGCAGACAGACCTCAGCTGTGCCATTGCCTGTCCAGTTTTTTCACAGCGGCCTCAGCTGTGCCAGTGCATGCCCAACTATACATCGAGGCACCAGCTGTTCCGTCTCTGACCGGCTGGGCAGCAACGCGGTCTAGCTGTGCAGGAATCCCCCAGCTCTTCCATACCCGCCCAGCTGCGCAGCGAGCCCCGCTGCCCGCGGCCGCTCCGGCGCTGTCCAGGGTGCTGAAGCGCCGCGCCGCTGCCCGCGGGAAGCGCGCTCTCCGCCCGCGGCTGCCAGCCCGACGCAAGCCGCGGTGGGAGGGACAGGGCAGGCCAGACCAGTTACCAGTGTCTCCCGGTGTTGGTAGGACCAGCTCACCCATGACAGTCGCTAGTTAAAAATATGAACTTTCTTTCATCTCTTGAGGTAATCTATGCCTGGTGTTTTGACTGTGACTAAGGAAGCAAGGGGAGAGACCCTCCTCACAGAGCAGCATCTTTGGTAAACATAATTGACACAGTTTACAGGGACACACAGTGCTGGACTAAGGAAGCAAGGGGAGAGACCCTCCACACAGGACAGCATCTTTGGTAAACATAATTGACACAGCTTACAGGTACACACAGTGCTGGGCTCCCCTGTGCAGGCTCTGAGCTAGCTGGATAACGTCCAGGCACGTTCCAGAGACTGCATGTCCAAGTATCCTACTACATACCACTGCAGGTAGAGAAAATGTCTTTTGGAAAGCTCCCCTTATCGGTGTTACAGACTGCACTTTATCCCAGATAGGGAAGAATCAAGAGATATACTCTACTTGCCCCCAGCTAGGACAGTCAAACCGAAAAATCCCTTTGATCTTTGAGAAGCATCATCCCTTCTAATCTCTGAAGCATTTGCATGTTTTATTTCACATATGGTATCAAGCTTAATAACTGAAGTTGAACTGAACTGCAGCAAGATAAATGTTACTAGGGATTTACAATCAATCATCGGTACTTTATTTTGTATGTTATAGGATTAGCTAGACTCTCCAGACAGGAATACGGGCTCCAGTATATTGGAAACTGTATTCAGCGTCATTGTTGTTGTCTGAATTCTGATCTCAGTTCCATTGATTAGGATGCCAGACAGAAGAAAAGCTTTTAGAAAGCAGAGAGACTAAGTTACACAGTTGTAAATGGGACCCAAAAAATCAAATGTTTCACTGCACTTTTTCTAACATCCACTCTAGATTTACATGATAATCAGCTGCTAAGACAAGTTTCAGTAATCAAGGGAAAGAACATAAGAAATGCCTTTCCACTGCCTATCCTTTGCCTTCTAGTCCCCTACTTGAATCTTAGCAATGCAAAACTATGTGACAACTTAAAAAACAGTGGTAAAAAAAAAGGCTGGAAAAGGAAAATTTCTGTAAATAGAAAGTTTCCATGCAGTTCTGTTTAGTTTTAAGCAAGGATAACGTTTCTGTGCTCAGAGAGCCATACAGTTCCAGGACACAAGTATCTTCATTGTCCCACAAATGTGCACTGCTGGCTAGCCAAAGACAAAATCCTAACCTGACAGACAATAGCATAGCCCAGATCAGCTCTACTTGCAAGTTCTGAATATTACTGTGAATGAGGTAGAATTTGATCCAACAGTTTGACTCATTTATAACTATTGCATCTGCTTTGAGTTCCAGTTTCCTCACTTGGACCTAGAATTAAACAGAACAAGTGGGAATTAAATGATTCCTTCTTGCTTCAGGAAACAGATAATTTTGATTCCCTATGGGTCATTAAATACTTGATGGTACCCTTTTGCAAGTAAAAGGAGAAGTCTTGATTTAATAGTAGTAGGTATTGTTTAAATCTACCAGCTTCAGTTTCCTTCCAAGGCACATTAATCTGTTTTTCTGTCTGTGGGTTTGTTTTTTTCTTTTTTTCCTTCTTATCTGAAATAGTCAACAACACTGCTGCGCAAAAGCTATTGCATTCCTCCACAACATTTCAGAAATATACTATTGCTGAAATGAATTAAGTGGTTCATTCTTGCAATCTGTAAAAATTGCAAAAACCCGCTGAAATCAGCATGAGCCAGTACTACCCCTGAGAACAAAATGTAGCTGAAAGAGTTTTAAGTTTCTTCTTACTGAAAGACCCTTTATCAGTATGAAATATCATTGCCTCAATGGCCCTGTGGCTATTTCAGAGGTGTATAAACATTTGCTGCCTATCTGTTAGCCATTCAATTACTAAGATCTTGATGCTGTGTAAATATTTAACTACAATAGAGGATAAATCAGAGAAAGTGATTCTGTTTCATTCCACTGGTGGCAGTAAATCACAGTCTATTCAAACTACTGGGCTACACCCTGGCTGAGCTGTGAACAGTGGTGGATATTATCTAAAATTCTTTATAAAGTTAGTCCTAATCTAATTCAGACTTCACAGAGGGAAGACTATCAGCACACCACAAATCCAGAAACCAAGGGCACTTCCAGACATTTTTGCTAGGCTGATAAGAAAGGAAAAATCTACCAGTACTCATTTTGAAGTAGGTCTCCAAAGAACGTGCCCAGAACACACAAAGAAGCACTGAGAGCAGGTAAAATTGAGTTTGAGCCTCTGGATACTGATGACAAAAAGGTAGCAGAGGAAAGAGTGGCTAGTGATGGGCTAATTCTGCTTTCATTCATTTTCTGGTATAGACAGTCAAACGGGCCTGATCATGCTTAGAGACAGCAGCACAGTGGGATGCTAAACTAGCATACTCTTATGTTCTAGGTTTCTGTGCTCTGCACTGTAACAGAGGCCCAGGAGTCTGTCAAAGCAGCAGGCATTGTGTATGCTGATGCTGCTACTCCGAAAATGCAACAAGGCTCCTCCTCACATGGGGACATATCATGTCTTGTTCCCTAAATACACTGCAAATTGAGAGTCAGACAGTGTCCAAGGACATGGCTTTTTCTGTGAGAACATCTGCAAATACCTGGGCACATGCCTAGCTTTAACAACAGATACCAGGGACTGAGGCACTGTTACGTTCCTCCAGTGAACTGCCCCTGCACTGCCTTCTCTGTGGCTCTGTGATTCACAAGTCTTCAGGCGAGCCCTGAGGCCAGGATGATTGGCCACTCTGGCCCATTTCCAAACAATATCAAGTACTGCTGCTGCCTGCTGTTCTCTGCCTCAGGACTTGCTTATTCTTAACTCCTTATTGCTACCCATGCCATCCTCTCCCTCCAAAACGCAGTGGCAAGAGGAGCAATTAAATTCACCCCAGTAGCTTACAGAGCTCTTCTGTGGCCTTGAAAGGGTCACCGAGGCGCCTATGGACCAGCTGACTGCAGAAAATAGAGAAGAGGTCAGATGCTCATGCTAGCAGCCCATCATTATCCTGGTATGCCTCACCCAGACACTCTGCTTATCCTCCACTTTGCTCTGGCATGGGCAGTTTAGCAGAGGGGAAAGTGAGGGCTGCTCACAAAAAGAAAAAAAAGAGAGAGAGAGAGAGAGAGAGAGAGAGAGAGAGAGAGAGGGAGAAGGAGAGAAATAGATTATTTTCTGTTCTTTTTTGACTTGGGTTATCCTCTCTGTTTGCATGTTATATTATCTCACCACTGCCACCTCGTGGTCCCCAGCTCTCAGAGGCTGCTCCCACGGGGAGGAAGAGGAGGGTGCAGTCAGAGGGCCTGGAACAGCAGAAATCCTCTGCAAGGAAGTATGATTGCAGAGAGGATGTACAAACAGGCAGGCATAGGCCTCCTGCTTTGCTCATATGCTTCTCCAGCCTGCATGGTCTCACCTGGAGCTGCTGACTGGTAAGTTAATCTGCCTCTGCAAGGTCTAACTACTTTCTCTGCCTTCGCCTGCCCTCCTTTTCCACTTGGCCCACGTGCAGGTGCAAGTTTAGCAAGTGTCTGCAAGCCCCAGTGCATACAAACAAGCCTCATGCAGCATTATATTTGGGTTTTCTCTACCTCCCTTGTGGCCTCCCTGGCTAAAGTCAAAGAAACACCGAAGCATCCAAGTAAATCAGCCTATTAGATTTTCTCATCAGCTCTAAAATGCTGTCCTCAGTGCCAAAAAAAAAGACAATTCTCTGCAGAACCAGGCTCGCAGGATGGTTGTATTGAAGCTATTTCTTTTTGCCTTGCCTTCTTGAAAGGCATGTTGGCAGGGGAACACGTCTCCGGACTCTGAAATCCAGTGCCCCATTCTCAGCACACAAAATATACATGACTCTGTCAGGGTGTAGAGGGTGTCCCAAAATGTATCTGCTCCACAAACACTTGCACTGGCCTCCTACCATGGTCATCCTAAGTTGCTAGGTCAAATTAATTGTGCTATAACTGACAGCCACTAAATAAATCTCTGTCAGTAGATGCGTCCAAACATGCTTGTGTGTTAGTCCTCAGTGACAGAGCTGAATTTCTTTAAGGTTGAACATGCAAGTCACAGTAGTCAGAGCCCCAGGCTGACAGCAGTGTCTAAGTGCTCTTCTATGGCTTAAGCAGAGGGGAGAGGGGCATAGCAAGGCTGGATTTAGCTGTGGTGTGAGTGGGCGTTTCTGAGGTGGTTCACCTGTTCCTTAGTACAAGTTGTAGGTGATATTAATAAAGCAGCAACCCGAAACCTCCAGCAGACACACTCTACAACACTACACAGCCCTTTACCATGCATCTGAGCAGTTAAAAACTTTATAGCTACTTCTGTCACTAGAAAAGGTCAGGTTCCCTATGCCTTTAACTGCAATGTCTCACCCTGCTCTGCTATTCCACAGGACCATTCATGCACACCAGATCCAAGTGGTTTATACAGTGGGGGAACCCAACATTTACCTGGGATGCTATTTGTAATAAATGATTTGGCCAGACCAAACCCTCCTGTTGAGGGCAAAAAAGCAGGGGACGAACATCAGCTCAGAGGAAGGAATTGGTGCTTTGCTTGGGACCAGCTCAGAAACATAACTTTACAGTAATCTGGGGAAATTTTCAAAGTTTAGAAAGGAAATCAAAAATAATCTTTTTTGGGCTGTTGCCCAAGTCCAGTTCAGGAGAGATACATGTGTGAAAGGGAAGGTAGAAGTAGTAGAAGGTGGAGGAAAGGGGAGCAATATTTTTGTATTCATTTCTTATTGATTTAACTTTTCAGCCCACTTTTGGAATTGGCTGTTCATTTCAGCATGGATGCACTCCACAGTTTGTGGCACACTGTGCTGTTTTGCTCTGCCGGCTGTGTTGTACCTGCCAACATTTGTTGAGAAATAACAGGAGGTCACACATGGTGTCAAAAAGAAAAAGAAAAAGGCCCCTGGCACAGTACATAGAATAAAGCATTGTATTAGTAGCAATGAATTCAGACCAACTGATGGTGGAATTAATGAAATGCAAGGCTGGCACTCTTTGCATTCCGATGGAGGCTACAATGCACAAAGCAAATGTACTGGCCACTAGCCCATAAGATCAGCAAACCTTGCTTGTCCAAGGCAGCTGGAAGCCCATTGCCTTCCCTGACAGGCCCTGAAGCGGAGAAAGGAATTACAACGCTTATCCAAGATCACTCCTCTCCGATTCTAAGGCAACAGGAAACTAAGAAACAGGGAAGCAAACAGTAACATTCAGTGGCATAGATGAGAAAGGGCAAAGAATTGTGAGGAGCATTTGTTTATTATTTTCCTTTGTCTTTCCTAACTTCTTAGGTTCCTCTTCTGAGGAAGATTTGGAGAGAGGAACATCACCTCTTTCCCTTACCTTAAGATCTTATTTGCCTTCAAGCTAAATTTTATCACCTGAGCAACAGCATCTGCTCAGTCTTTCTTCTCCTTAGCAGTTTTCAATCCCTTTTGATTTCCCCCAAAAGTTTCCTATATTTGTCTTTAATTTCCATCATTGGAGTTAAGCATAAATATAAGAATATATTTCCAGATGTAAGGAAAACATTCCTCACAAAGGCAGTCAAATACTGCAGCAAGTGCCTGGTGAGGTGGTACATCTCCATCCCTGGAGATATTCAGAACTTGGCAGGACAATACCTTGAGCAATCTGATTTAACTTTTAAGTTTCGCCTAGTCTGAGCTGAGGGTTGGACAGAGAGCATCTGAAGGTCCCTTTGTACCTCGGATTTTCAAAATTTCACCTGTTCAATCAGCCATCTCTTCATGTAGCACCTACCTGAACATATAGTCATTCAGTAGTCCTCTGCCTTGGACTTCTGACTATCCAACAGTACCTAGACTGTGATCCAGCACTTTCCTTTACATGTAAACCCATATTGTCTTCCTTATGTCTAACTACATCTGAGAACAGAACCCAGGAATCCACCTCTAACCATTCTGCTAGGCATTTCAAGATAGTCACTTCTGTGGTTTCTGTATTAACCTTGACTGTGTTTATTCCCTTTCAAAAGGATAATTCAACCTCAACTGTTTAAAATATAACTGAGTGCACTAAGCCAGACACAAGCCAGGGTCAAACCTTCTGAAAGAAACACCCACAGATCAAAAAGGCTCAATTAACTCCCTTCTTCTAGAGCATTTTAATGAGATTCTTTCATGTCTAATGTTTAATATGAATGGAATAACTGGTCATCTTCTGTTATTCCAGATTAACAGAGAAGGGAAAATAACTGCTTATATTCCTCCCAATACTTCCCAGTTAATCACCAATCAATAGCCCCAATACTGGAAAGCTTGTGCAAGTGGAAGCCTCTCCTCTTTCATTATCTCTAACAGGCCACTAGCTAAGCATGGGTACAAGCCTCTCTTGAGGTTGCATCCTCCTGGTTCATCATAGCCTCAAGGCAGGGGCTTGAATCCCTGTCTGTGCAGGAGAATGCACCTGTGTCAGGGTTGTAGGGTGGCACTCTGGGCATCTGTTCTGCAAACAAACTTCCTCACTGCAGACATTTGTACATTTTGGCCATGAGATTGTTTTCACTGGAGCCCAGTTCCCTGTTGATGGTGCTGCACTAGCTTGCATTACAGGCTTCGCAGAAGAGGGTCTACCTAGTCCCAATATAACACAGGAAACTGAGGCTGGAGAGCTACCCTTGCAGTTTGCTCTCTGCAAGGCAGTGGATATCCTTGTGTAAGAGCTCTGCTTGAAGCCTGTGTATTGCTACAAATGTACAACTTATGGGGGATGTAGTTTGGACCCTATACTGATTCTTTGTTCTGGAGAAGATCCTTCAGGACATTATGCCCTTGCCGCAAAGTAGAATAAGTCCATCATTACCTTATACCATTGCATTTCAGAAGCAAAATTATGAGTGGAAAAAAAAAATTGAGGAAAACAGCTTGACGGTGGGGCTCATCTAGACAGTCACTTTGGACATAGGTGCCTGTCCTTCCCAGGACCACAGACTCTAGGGGAGAGAGTTCAGATTGCCTGCTGCAACAGCAGTGGTAAGTTTTCCCTAACAGAGAATGAAGTATGAAGGAGACAGATCACAGCCAGTATTTCTTACCACACCTTTAATTCATTAAGCTGTTAATAAAAATCAAGCTATTATTAGTTCTGGCAAATAATTATTCACACAACACATTCTTTTTATTCACTCACACTCTCACATTCACTCATAGTTACCCAGCTTGAGCAAGAGTTGGGATGCCAACCTCAGCTGTTTACTCATAAGTGAATAGTTGTATTCTGGCTAACGAAAAGCCGTTTTACATCCTAACTTTTTCAGGGAGTTTGGAACCTCTCAGTAAAGAGCTGGAGAAGCCCTTGAAATCTGATTTTTAAATCAGCTCGAAGAGATTACAGTGCAATTCCATAGTAATCCATCCCTATATCAACTCAAAATATCTGATTAATCTTTCCATCTACCATTTGACTAATTTTTCAGTGCAACTAGCCTGAAAACAGGTCTAATGCTCCATAAAATGGAATTACATTATAGCCTTTGTTTTCATTCTGAAAAAGAAAAAAAAAGGAAAATTAAGAAGTTTCATGACAAAGATAAAGTGAAAAATACTTGGGGTGCATTTTCTGAGGTGAAAATTCCTTCACAAACAATATTTCTTGAAGTAGTTTCATTTTGATAGAACTACATTTTCTGACTGAAAACATTTATATTGAAATTTTTCTAGGAAACTTTTCTCAGCTTTGAGGGATAAGAGAAGCAGAGTACAAAACAACCTTTAATTACAAATTCTCTACCCTGTAGGAGGTCCAGCTTCTACATGGGCCTTTGTGGAATCGGTTTTGAACCTAAATGGCACTTAAGCTGAACAAGATAGTGTGACAATAGTTAGTGATTTACTGATGTTCAGCTCTCTAGTGATAACCTGCAGTGGAGAAGCATAATTCATCAACTCCAAGTGATCCAGTTATCTAATGTTAGTAAATGAAGAGGGATTTACCAGATAGCACAAATGATTTGGTCTTGGGGTTGCAACAGACTTTTGAAGCTGGAAAAGGAGGCCATGAGTGCCGATAAGGCCAACGAACTCAGGACCAAGGTCTCTTGTTTTTTTTTTTCCCCTCTGATGCTGAGGAGAGGAGCGTGCCTGGGTCTGCACAGAGCGTTCCTGCTGAACAATGTCAGACACACGCCAAATTGGAGGGGTGCCAGTCCAGAGCCACCTCAGTGAAATCTTACTGTAAGGCAGGAGGAACACACAAAGACCAGACCCAGGTTATCACAGTCTTTCCAGAGAAGGCCAAAGCAGTCATTTGTCATCATTATATTAATTTCCTATTCTTATTTCTGTGCTCCCTAGAAAATAAAGTAGTGCTTAGTGGGAAATAAAATGAGGGAAAGAACAACTTGAATACCTAAGACTGGCTAAACTGATGGAAAAGATGATGAATAACCAGGATGGCTAGCATAACTCCTATTCTTCCTTCATGAATGCTCCACAATCTACTGCCCAGAACACATCAGAGCCTTGATTTGTTCCTTGCCATGATGTAAAGAGGTTTGGATTGCTTGGTACCTGCCTTTTGCCAAAAATGGTGGAGAACATTCACATTAACTGTAATGCTTCTCTGCACATGCCTTAGCACAGCTGAATCCACATCCAACCACTCACTTTTTCAGACTGTTAACTTTAAGAAGCCTAGGAGTCCCAGTGAGTGCTTGCTAGATTGAATCTAATGTCAGATTGGGGTCTCTATGCCTATTGCCAAAAAAATGTTTTGCATGTGAAAGGCAGAAATGAGGAATGTAAGCAAAAGAGAAGCAAAGACTAGAAAAACACATTCAAAAACAGTGAAAAATGAGAGTGAAAGGGCAGAACTGGTAATATCTTACCTTCTCATGGTATTTTCCTGTCAGAGGACCTGTGGGTGCTGCATTTTGCACTGCTGAGTCTGGTCTTATTCTCTTTTCTTTAGCAGAAAAATTCTCTGATCAGATTTTCTTCTCTATTATAGCCTCAAACAAGCCAGGAAAGCAGCAGCCAACTGGCACACAGCCTATAGATAAAATGTGCCAACAGGGTCAAAGATTAGGGACAATCCTTGTCTGTAGAGAGGGATATGGGATCTTGAATGCAAATAGTCAAATAGACAAGCCCCTGAATTTAGATTCTTATTCAGAAGTGACCCCCACCCCACTCCCAGCACAAAGCTCTGCAGGGTATCTGGACAGGCAGGGGCAACAATCTTCCTTGCCTCTGATGTGGAGATTCCAGATACTGCAAATCTGTGAATGTAGTACTAATGCTCAGCTTCTGCCCCATGTCCATCACCCTGCTGAGCAGGGACTATAACAGAAGCAATCATAGTTATTCTGAGCGTGTTAGCTCCTGCAGTCCCAGTCCTGTGACCCTAACACATTGAGCAATGGCTGAGTGACAGCATGTGTCCAAAAACCTCAAGATTAACCCTGGAGCGATGAGGGAGAAAGAACCTGTTCATGCTGCATCCTGCCATATGCCACTGCAGTCAAACCCACCTGAGTGGGAATCAGGGTATCAGAATATGGCCCATAAAAGAAACAAATCAACTTGGGCTCTCCTCTCTAACCCAAATTTGTTGTTGGAGACAACATCTGCTGACTGTTCCTGAGGAAAGCTGACTCCAGCTCCAACATGTGACAAGAAGAGGTAGTGAGGATAATGATGCACCTGGATACTTTCATGTATGCAGTCCCATAAAATGATAGAGTTGGGACTGTCCGCCCATGCTGCCCAAAGTGAAGGTGAATGACAATGCCAAGTTAATTTGAAACCAAGGAAGAACAAACAGAATGGGCAAGGGGCACTTGTGGAGGCACGTACATTAATTGTGTTATCTTGAGTCTGATCATTTACGTCAACAGGCTTTGATTAGCTGCTTCCTTGTTGACATTAGGTCTGCTTGATTTGTTAAACAGCAGAGGACACTGGAGTTTCTTCATTATAACAGCTGAAGAAGGAAACTAGAGTAAATCACTGGTACACAAATCACTGCTACAGTACACGATGCATGCTGAATTGTCCCATCCCCTTACCTGACAGTGAAGTGAGAGCCTCAAATGCTATCATTTCCCCAAAAAGAGATTCAAAGTGGCAGGTCCAAGAGCTAGAGTCAGTTTGTGTAAGTGAGCGAGTACCTACCAAAGAACATCAGCAGGAGATTTTGAAATGATGGGATATGAAGTAATTATCTCAAGAGATGGCTTTATCATCTTAGGCAATAAGACAAGCTTTCACCCTAACTTTAGCACCAGCTTCTGAACTTCTGCCCTTGGTGAGAGAACAGATAATTCACACAGATACGAGAATAGCTCCATTTTAAGTTGATCCCTATTAGTAAAAATCATATACACATGTTTATGTGTAGGATGCACACAGATCTGTTTGCAGTCAAGCACAGAACTGTTAAAGGAAGATAGAAATCTCTTCTGCCAGTCCATTAGAGTATGCCTCTGCTGATTCCATTAAACTAATCCTTATATATATTTATATAGATAGATAAAAATATATATGTATATAAAGAGCTAGTGTGAAAAAAATAGCTTAGTGGGAACAGCTTTGAAGATTTCTAAATCTTTCTCATTCTGTGCAAATAATCAAGAGCTTTCCATAGGTGAGTGTGACAAAAATGCAGCACAAAATGGTCTAGAGTTTATACCTGACAATGAAGTTGGTGTTCCCACTCCCAGATTCGGAGCCACACAGGGAGCACAATGCTCACCTCGTTGTGTCAGGCAAGTGACAGGTTCCCACACATCTACCCCCTGAAGGGTGACTACCCAGCTTTGATTTTGACTGCACTGAGGAACTTCTGACAACGAATGTTCTATTAAAGCTGCTAAATTCCTACTAAATCATATTAAACTTTTGATAAATCAAAAATTTCTGATACAGCCCACCACCACCACTATTAAGAACTCTCAGTCAGCACCCAGGAAATCAGTTAGCTGAGGCCATGGTGTGGCAATTTCACTGGGATCCTGGCGCCCAGCTGCAACTTTACCTGTTACATTGCTGAGCTAATTTCCAGCCAACTGCTGAAAACTTGAGAAAGTTCAACCACTACAGTCCATGGAAAACAGCTGGGAAAAAGCAGCTATAGGAAAAATGATCTTAACCATCTCCTGGGTGTTATAAAGCAGCCTTCTGTAACAAGCCCATCTCTGCAGAGGTGTTTTTTTTTTTATTAGTCAAAGAAATCTATCTGGAAGGCTTTGGCGTGTAAACTGTGATAGCTTGAAGCATCACTGTACAATACTTGATAAAGAGATAAAATTAAGAGTATAAAGTTTAAAACCTCATTTCTCATTGCCATCTTCTGGTCATAAGGGTGTAGTGCATTTCCTTGCTAAAAAGCTACTATATAGGGCAAAGAGATTGAAGAGACACTCGACCGCAAGTCTGCTCCTCTAGGCTGCAGAGCTGCACTGATGTGTAGGAAGGGTACAAAAGCAGTTATTCTGGGTTCACTGCTCATCTGTAACAGCTGCTCAAAAAAGTGATTTTGTGAAAAATTCTGCTCGTAATTTGAAGGTGTTTGAAAGCCAAGCAATGTTCACCAAAACCTTTTAGTGATATTTACCTCAATTTCTTTCTAATACCTTGCTTAATGCTAAAACAGCTATCAATCAATTCTTTCAGTGCATTCATGATTAATAATGGAAAAACAGCCTAAAAAAATAGTTCAATAGCAACAGTTTGCTTTTATCAAGATCAGCATCTTTAAATTGACTTCAGCCTTTGGGACAGGGTTAAAAAGTGCTGAAGCCCGTATTCAGTGAACAATCCACACCCATCACACACATCTGATCTGCACCCAAAACAAGTGTGGCATATATACATCACAGCTTGCAGTGATCTGGTTGTGACCTATGACTCTAGCAACAGCCAGAGTTGCTCCACTGGCCAAGCTGGGAATTTATATTTATCCAGGCACAGATAGGGCAAGTTCAACTTTGTTCACTATCATGCCAAGCCTGGCACCTGAATGGGAAATGACACTCCATTTCCTTGGTCCTTTCTGCCATTGGCCTCATCTTCACAAAGTGAGGCTCCTTTTGCCTAGGCTGAAGGAGTTGTTCTCTTTCACATCACTTTAAAAGAGCATTGCACAAATTCAGCTTTCCAATGTTTTCCCTTCCTGAATATAACATCTCAAGAACTTCACCCACAGCTCATTAAAACTCATGCAAGTCTTCTTCCTGATTTTCTGAAGCTTAGAGTCAGGCAGAGTATTTGCCCAGCTATTCCTGCAAACTGAAGGACAAAGGAGAAGTCTGGATATCCTATACTTGCCTTCACCTTGTCAAGGAGTACCTGTCTTGTGGCCATGAGTCACAGCAGGGAAGCCGTTGAATATTTACACCTGTCACACCTCTCAAGTCCATAATAATAATTTGGACAGGTTTAGCCAATCCCCAAGCTCTGCTCCCTTTAGCCTTTAATCAAACAAGCTAGAGCTTAACTGAAAATTTAAAATAGAAGAAAAAAAGAAAAGAACAATGAACAAACAAGTTTAACTGAGGAGGGAACAGAATAGAGAAAAACGTAGAAAGAAAAACAAGCATGCTAGCAAGGGGTTTTAGCAAAAGCCAAGTTCCTTGCTCCTTTTGGAGAAATACACCTGATTGAATCAAAGACTGGGACAGCTCCAGGCAACTGCTCTGGGCACGCTGAGGGCCTTCTCTATGTGCTTCCTAAAGTAATGCATAGCAGGCACATTTTTCTCATGTTCTCCCAGACACTGCTCGTGCTACCCCATTTTTGTCTTGCTCTGTGTTCAAAAGCAGAGTCCTCCCTTTAAAGCAGAAGCATGTGCAGGCAGTGAGGGGGCTGCTCGTACAGATCATGGTACCCTCCTTCTCCCCTGCCTGTCCATTTCAGGGTTTTTCCCTAGCAAGCAAAACCTACACACTGTTTAAATGAGTGGGAGGTCTTTTCCAATGCCTGGTTTATTCTTTGTGAGTTACTTGACAGGGCTGACCTTTGATATTCTCAGACTGGCTGCTCTTTTCCCAGTTCTTTTGGTAATCTGTGAACTGAAGGTTAGGTTTCTCTTCACATCTGATTTGTAATAGTTTCAACACGTAAACTTGATTAAAATCCAGATTACAAAGGCTTTTACCATGATACATTCTCAAAGACTTATTTCTTTTCTGAGCCCTGGACTTGAGTGACAACTACTTGCATATTCCTGCTTTACAAACAAGCAGCTTGACAAATCCTCACACTGGGTGCTTAGTTGTTTAAACAGTTTAATAGACAAATAGAGAGATAGATTGTCTAAACAGATGTAATCTATAAACAAATATATATATAAAATAACTATTGCACTCAATAACTATTTTAAGTGAATACCATTAAGATGGTCAAGCCAAGCTGCATTTGCAATCGGACTAGTCCTGTCTCTGTATATGTGCAGATATCACTCTTCAATTATATTTAGCCTATCCCTCAGTGGCCCTGCTTTTCTGGTTAAGCATTGATAGTAATTCCATAAATCAAATGGTCATGATGAGATCCATTATTCTGAGGATGGAAACATGTAGCATTTCTTCTGAGGATCTCAAGAAAAGGCTGTGTCCAGATTTGATAGGAAATAACTTCAATTTTCAAGTGAATCTGATCCTTGTTGTGACTGTGCCATTGTTAAAGTCTCACTGAGCCGGCACTATTGGTTAAAGCATTCAAACTCTCTCTATCATCACTGTAATACACCTTTACATCTAGAAAAAGCTGTTATTATCTGAAGTGAAAAAAACTTGATCCTTAATTCACTTGCACCTGGGTAGACGTAAGAGCTTATATCACCTCTGCATTCTCCTTTTGTGAACTGTACAACCCACTGAGCTAGAAAGCCAATGAACAGTGATAAGGAACATGTCTGAAGAGATCAAGTAGCAGTCAGAGACCAGGTCAGGAGCTATGCTGTCTTTATTCTACTTTTTTCTTGAGCTAGTAAGATTTCTCCCTCCTCCCACCTTTTTAAGCCTGCCATGGCAGACTAGCTGAGATTTCATTCACAATAACAGAATTAATAACAATACAGAGAAGTAGCTTGCATGCTCATGAGAGCATGTTGCTGAGAGAGTGCTTATGAAAATCTATCAGCATGATGATTTTGATTGCTTCTGTTCTTATATTGGCAGATTTAGGCTCCTTTGCATAAATTGCAGTAAGACAAAAATCCCAGTAGAAATAAAAAGGTCTGAAATCCGGATCTGACCTGTTAGTAAACCATCACTAGTGGAAGTGCTAGGCCAATAACAGGATATGCAGCTGAAGATCTACGCCTTACAAACAGCACCAGGTCCTGACAGCCTTACAGTACAGAGCTGAGCAAATTGAGGTGGCTGAGATTAAACCAGTAGAACAGCTGCACCTCTGATGAAGTCTAGAAGGCTCCTCTGAACTTATGTGGTTCCTTTCCTTCCTATAAATTCCATTTATTTGCATATGAACAATGCTTTTTTCCATCATATCTTAGCAGCAGCATAGAGGCTGCCAGGCCTACAATCCACGGACTGTATAAAGGCCATTGAGTACGCACAGATGCTCTGCATTAAATGTCCACATTTTGCACAATTCCAGCTTCCAGGCAGTAAAAACCTTCTGACTCTTCAAGATGTAAAGATAGGACCTGAGTATAACCAATACAGAAACTGCTAAAACTGCGGAGAGCCCAGAACAGTGACTTGGAGTTGCCAATTGTACCTCTGTAGCAGATATTGACTATCTTTTAAATTTAAGAGGATGCAATGGGAAAGATGGGAGCAGACCCCCGGAAAAGAATAAGAATTAGCTATAGGAACAAAAACAAAGGCGAAAGTCAGAGAGAGGAAAAGAGGAAGCAGGAGGAAAGCAAGAAAGGAAGAACAATATAAGGCAGCAGATCATGAAGGGAAGGTACGTCCCTTGCAAAGCAATTGTCAGACACTACAGATTAAACATTGGTCTACAAAAAATGGACATTTAATTCTGAAACAGACTGGAATCCTCTGGGACATCTGTGCAAGCACTATTTGAAGGAGCAACCCGCGCAGTGCTATGATCCAGTGCATATGTTACCAAAGCTCCCAGGTCACAGGTGAAATCTGGGGGGACTGCAATCCTTTACCTTGTTCTCTGATGCCAGACCTTCTTAACTAGTTTGGTTTAAACACAGCTCAGGAACATAAGGATTCAGATTGCAGCTCACCAGCATAAAAAGTGCATGGGCTATTGCAACTGAGCAAGAGAGGCTTTGGCATTGCAGTGTCTATTGTTCGCATAGCACAGGCTCTGATTTGTCTGAAAACACAGTAGGTTGATTCAGAGGAATTTTCCCTTGAAATAACTCATTTATATTATACAACAAAATAAGTTTTGAAACTAGTTTTTCAAACTCCACAGCCCTTCAAAGAAGGCCTAGAAATGCAGCCAGCATGTCCTGCAATCACTGGGTTCTCTATTCCTGCCTTAAGCCAAATTTCCCCATTGGAGCTAACATTAAAGACTAGCCTTCAAATGTGATGCAAAACCCATTCCTGCAGGGGTTCCTGGAGGGAGGCTGGCTTAGGCTCATCTGGAAGTCTCATAGGCAGGGCTGGGAACTATGCAAGAGGGACATCTGCTTCCCAGGACTGGGAGGCTGGAATCAAGACATGACAGCTTCACTTCTATTCACCATATTACATGAGCTGCTCTCACACGAAGAGAGACTCTCAATCTCTAAATTTCTTATAAGGAAGACTGATAGTAAAAGCTCATATATACAGGTACTTTTGCCTATATATATATATGCATGTACTTAGTACTTGATCCTGCAATTTTTTATTCATTTGAACAGTACCATTTACTTCAATAGGAAAATATATATAACAAACTTTGCATGGTCAGATCTATGTATATATTTTAAAGTGAAATAGATATTTGACAACATGTATGTAATGGAGATGAAGTCCCTTCCGTATCATAATAGGTTGAACACAAGTTAAACAGCACAGGTGCTTGTGCTGAGCTGTACTGCACTGCTACAAAAAGCAATCACAGTATGTCTGCAAATCAAATGGATCTGAAACTTTCTCAGGAGGAGAAAAAAGTCATGGAGCAGATCTCCTCTTCAAAACAAAAATGCCAGACCTGTCTGTTTCCAGCTGCACTGGTGATACATTGCTAAAGCTAAACAGCCTCATAAAACTGCCTGCCTTGTTGAAAAGTTGGAGAGATATTGTACTAGAAAGAGGTAGGAAATAAAAAACCTCACTTTCTCTCCAAGAGCAGATAAGCTTCCCGGTCTGAGGCAGAAATAAGATGGAAGTTGCAAAGAAAAGCAAAGTCATTTGGGGAATAATTAGTTTCTTGGCTCAGAGAAGTTGTTATTAAAAAGGTGCCAGCTTGCAACACAAGTAATGACATTTTAGCACTGGCTACATGCAGTTCTTTCAAGAGCACACTAATATAATCTGTGATCAGGCCTAAGGGATGTCAGATGAAATCACGGACCTGTTCTCCCGGGTACTCTACAATCCCAGGATCAAGGAGGGTGGCCATCCCAAGAAACTTATGTTCATTCCTCTTTAAAGCTTAGTGGGACTATTCCTCATGACAGCAAGATACAGCCAGTTCACTTACCTATGTTCCTCACACAAAGCACTGGGTGATTAGAGCTCTGGGACTGCCCATATTAACCCACTCTATAGGTACCATCACAGTCTAGTGAGCTAAGTTCCCCTACACAAAGGTTACTGGAGTCCATACACTCTGCTTCTCCAGCACTTTGTAAGCATTAAGTCCTTACTGCCAACCTTGATCAATTTTAACTCACTGCATTTGATGGTCTCCAAGTAATTTTTTGAGCTGTAATTTGTTTCAAGTATACCAGCTCCCTTCACCCTTCCAGTACTAGCTGTGAAAACAGACTCCCAAAGCCTGTCGAATAGCGTAACCTGTCACCAGCCTAGCCAGGTAAGAGCTAGATTTGCAAATAATAATGGTAAAGAGAACAGGTTCCTCCTGAACTAATGAATAGAGCTAAGTATTTTAAATGAGCAGAATGTGTACTATTGGTTAAACAATCCTCAAGGCATTCATGGAAGCAATCCTGGCTCTTTATTCCCAAGAGCTACTGTGTCTACTATCTGACAACATACCTCACCCACCTTTGCATACTGCCACTCTCTGCCGGTGATGAAAGCACAATTTTTAGAATAGGGTCCATTATTGTTACTTCTGAATTCCAACCCTCTCTGGTATGTGAATTTATCAAAGGCATAGCAAAGGCATTTGAAGCTTGGATATTACTATAATGAGTATTTACATTACCAGTAGCACTTGGAAGTGTGACTGAGACCACATAATAGTAGGTGCTCCATACACACTAGACAGTCCTTGCCAAAAAGGGCTTACCATCTAGCATACTGTGGGGTCTTAGCTAAACCTATTAATGGGCTGCTGATAACTCCAAGCATCACAGATCTGATCCTCCCTCTGCCAAGTCTGGCTTCTGTGAATGCAGAGCTCCGTGTAGGCCAGACCTGCTGCACATGCAGAACAGCCAGGCTGCATGCACGCAACAAGCCCAGATTTCCTGCACCACACCTAACTGAGGAGCATGTGGAAGAGATGGTAGCTGGGGACAGGCTACTGCACATTTGCCTCAAAACAAAGCTTTACATGGAGGCAGGAGGAGCATATGCCTTAATCTGTTTTTGTCTTCTGCCTCAAGGGAGGGGAAACCTTGGAATTAGAGGTTTATCTTTGATGCACTTACCAAGTTTGAAGACTGCCTTACAAGTTCATAGCTGAAACACCAGATAGAAGAACTCCAGCCAGAATATGGAGGTATTCTGTGTCCTGGGCGTCAAGTATACTGTTAGAGAGCAGCAAGGACCAGCTGGCAGGGCTTCAGTCTCACCAGGCAGAACACCATCTCATAGTACCTGAACAGGGCAAGCCAGGGAGGCTGGGGATGGCAGACAGGTCCAATCAAGAGTCCACAAGTCACACAAGTTCATGGTGATGAGGCAGGTCTGAGGTCAAGCCAGGAAGCCAATCCACAGGTGAGGTCCAGTGACTGTCAGACAGGTCCATGGTGACAAGGTAGATCCAAGCTCCAGCTGGGAAGTCAGCCCACAGATCTTGTTCAATAAGGTCTATGGCCAGGCAAGAGCATGGCTGTAGTCACTCTGAAAATCAGCATCCCTACAACATAGCTCAGAGCAGGATTCAGTGTCCTAGCCTGAGCTTAAATGGTCTTCTGGGCCTATGGGCGGAGGGTGTGAGTGGAGGTCCCAGGTGAGGTTGGTCAGGGCCATTAAAGCCTGTTAATGCCCTCAGGGCCCTGAGACATATTTAGAAGCATGGATTGCAAAGGCTGTAGTTCCACATTTGTCACCAGCAATATTAGCTACTAGAAGAAGGTGATGAAGATGCTCTGGGAACCGTGAGAGTTCCCATATTCCTCTGCTCTCTTGTTGTCCATCTTTTAATAAATGTCGCCCATCTCTCATCCTAGAGAGAGACCTTTATGCATCTCTGGCTTGAATAAGTAAAGAGTTGCCTCTATAAGTCAAACAGACAGCTCATAATGCCTTTCCTGTGATTTGAGTGGCCTCTGAATCATCTGTGAACAAGCAACTGCACATCAACACCTATTATTTTGGAAGCCAGAAAGGCACAGTGTCCTGAAGAAATTATTCCCATTTACTCATCTGGTTGCTGTTTCGAACGTTCATTTTGCCACTGTTTTCCTCTCCAAAGTGCCCATTTCCATACTTTCACACATGCATTGCTCTGGCTAGCCCCATCACTAGTACCGCCCCAGTGTTCTCTCAGTTGGTGATGTAAAGGAAAACAGCTCTGATTAACTTTGCTTCCAAATTGTTCACCTAAAATGTTATATATTTTGCTTCTTGATTTCAACTGAAATTTGTTCATACTTTTCAGTGCAAAATGAGCTGAGAGTTTATTATTCTGAACAGCCCTATAGTGGAGATGCACTGGGTGTGAGAGTCACTCTTTCTACACTCTAGTAAGATTTTGGTTGAGCAGTGAAATCTGAGTTCAAGTAAAAACAAGACATGTTTGGTTTAAAACAAAACAGTGCTCTTGATTCTGGAAATTTAAATAAATGTTGGAACCTGAAGGAAGAATCTATATGATAGGATAAGTAAAGCAAAGCAGAACCAGCTTCACAAGCTGAGAAGAAATGTTCAGGAACACCACCCTTGGTTAAGGGGAAGCTACTCTACAGGTGAGCTTTCAAGCGAGGCAGGAGTCAGTGACTCCATCAGCTTGATACTTATAGAGACAACATAGATAAATTGCTGATGTGTTGGCAGGGACATCTTTGTGTGCGCGTGTGTGCGTGTGCGTGTGTGCGTGTATGTTTTTACTATAACTCAGATTTCCTTGATATTTTAACTGTACTCCCTTTTTCTCCAATGAAGGATCTCTCTCTGATACATTCCAAAAGGACTAAAAAAATGGAAAAAGTAGGAAGAACTGCCTAAAGAAGTGATCAAAAAATGTTTTACCTCAAAGAGGAAGGGTAGAATAGGGGCCTGGCTTACAGACTACAATTTCTATTGTCTAGTTTTTATTTTCTTATAAAAAGAATCCCAGAAAAATTTAAATCTGGTGTTTTCTGCCTCCCACTAGTCTAAGAATTTCTCTGCTCTTTTGGTGTGTTTATACCACTGAATTTTTAAAGCCATAAAACCCAGGATGATGACTGGCACTTAACTTGCTATTTTACCAGCCAGCAGGCCGAGTCAGAACCCTGTTGTATCTGATGAACATACTCCAAGAGCCATAAATGATAAGACAAAACAGATTAACTAAGAAAAGAAATGATCTACAGGAGAAGTGAGAAGGAAGACGCTGCACAGCGTATTTTCTATCGGTAAATCTGAGTACAGTATCCAGCAGCCCAAAGGCTGACTGCTGAACTGCTGGAACCGCTGGCTGTTACTGGGACTGTTCCTATTTAATTATATACCTTTTGCTTGCTGATTTGTCTATATCTGTCTCCCCAGGGCTTCCCATCCAGCGTCTGGCTTTTGGTTCTGTATACAGAGAGCTCTTAGCAGAATGGGACTGAGTTTCTCAGAGAGGCTCCCTCCTGCTTCCCTAATCACAGCAGCTCTTTCTCTGCCATGTTCATAGCAGAAGCAGCTCCCACTCTTTTCTCTTTAGCAGGAGATAAGGTGTGGGAGAGAAGCTGTGAAGGGCCTAGGTCAGAGAAGGAAAGCGATACTAGAATCTGTCAGAGAATGAGGACACAGAAAATAGCCCTGAACAATTTCCAGAAATGTCCCAGAAGATTCTTGCTTTATTCAATGCCTCACATTCTGCCAGGCTATTTTTATCTCAGCCCTGAATGTGTCCATCTCAGTGTATGCGGCTAACTTGGTAATTTTTAACTCATGGCTTTAATTGAACTGTTATTGAATGTGATTAATTAGGACTGGAACAAGCCTTTGACATAGAATTTATCAGATCCTTTCTGCTCTCTCTGCTGACTCATTGCTTCCCAATGGCTTCGAAACTCACAGCTTGGGTGTGCGCACACAATCCTTGGCAGCTCCCAGTCACTTGACTCCACTGGCACCTGTTGCCTTATGGACATGACGCCAGCGTAGCCAGCCAGCCTGCCCTTCCACTCCAATATATACCACCAGGTTGGCCAGGGTTTTGCTTGCACACTGCATCTTCAAGAGCACTGAGACTGGCACAGTAGGTCACTCCTTGGAGCCACAATGCTCAGGTCAGATTAACTGAGCTGGAATAATGCACATACCACAGCAAGAGAACAAAAGTATTTGGAAACAAGCCTATCTTGGCTCCTAGATTTCAATGGGAACTTAGATCCCAAGTACAGATTAGGGCCTAAACATCTTTGTGGCAGAAACACAGCGGCAGAATGTTTAATATTACTTTCAAATGTGTTAGAATGAGTTATGATAACTCTAGGATTATTATGTATGTACACACAGAAATGCATACATACATACATTCATCTCAAGTCCAAGACTTATTGTGCATCTTCTGATACTCTTGACCACAATAACTTCAAATGACATTGAGTTCCCAGTCTAATTGTACCTAGAATGGAAAAAGTAGTTCTTTCATTGGTTTTGAACTTGTCATTTTTGATTTCACCGGCCATCACTTGCTCTGCACATTCATTATGGAACTGAGCAACGCACACCTTAACTCAGACTCCTCTGGTAACAGCTGTCAAAGGGAGCAATCTGATGCCACATGCCTCTTCAGAGGATAGACCCCAGATACAGGCTCTGCCTGCCTACAACAAGTCAATATTCCTAATCTTGTTCCTGTAACTTCAGCCGAGTACAGTAGAGCAGTCAGTGCTACGGCCTACACCCAGGAATAGTTGCATGCCTTCTGGAACAAGCACTTCCAAAGTAAACTTGTGGCCAAGAAGAGAGGTACAGGGGAAATTTTAAATGAACTATTTTTGAATCAAAACATTGTTTTCATTTAAATGAAAAAGCAGGGTGGTGTTAGAAAGCCAAACCCAGAACGAAGATTTTGTAAAATATTGAAACACTGTTTTAAATTGAACACTCCCATTTTTTAATTCCAAATGATCTTTCAAAATGAAATTATTTTAACTGTTTTTTATGCTTTTTTCAAGGGAGGTGACATTTGTTTTCATACTGAAATTCAGAATGCTCTGAAATTAGAAGACTCCTGAATGTTCCGTTCTGCTTTGGGAGAGTTCAGGCCATAATCAGTCAAAATCTGGAGAACTCTCAAACTGCTCGGAGTCAAAAGTCACACAAGCCATGATAAATTAGCATATTCTTTAAAAATGTTTTCAAATACTAACTAACATTCATTTTCCATATGTAAGACTAAGCTTCTTCAAGATTTGCATGAAACTGAGGCTTCATGTAAAATTAGTTAGGGAATGTCCTTTGTCTTCTCTGAAAGTAGATGGAAGAATTTAGACCCTAGCTCAAGTAAAACTCAGTTAACTAAAAATATGCTCAGGCAAATGTTAATTCATAGAGAATTATGGCAGTTTGAAAAAACAAAAACAAACAAACAAACAAACCCAAAGCCTTCCCGTTGATTTGCTTAGTGCCTGAACAAGACACTGAATCCAGATATGTTTCATCCCTGGCCCAGCTGAAGCACGAAGTGACAGAGCACTGGGTGAGTAGGGAATCAAAGCTTTGGGCAATACACAACTTAAGTGCCTATTCTGTTCTCCTTATCTGGGTATGTGCTACTTAGACATTTTGAATGAAGAGAGATGCAGCCTGGCATCAGCTTAGCTCAGGTAATATTTTTAAAATGAGGCACAACAGACTTCGACAATTGGACCGAAACACAAACAAAAGTGGGTTGATAGCTATTTACACTAGGGTTACAGTTCTCTTGTATATAGTGTCTCAACTTACAAAAATTACACACATTTAATTCTAATTTACCAGGACTTCAGTATATTCATCATCATGGTAACGGGTTTGGCAGGCTTTGGTACCTGAGACCAAATGAAAAGAAATGAGGAAAAAACAAATATATATTAAGAAAGTCCAGTCCTACCCACTTATTTGAGCTAATCAATCTCATCAGTGCACTGCTTAGCAAACAAAAGCCAGGCAGAATCAGCTGTCCTCCCTGATTTGCCTGGGGAATTTAGAGCTAGTAGAGTGTGTCATTAGGAGGTGAGCGCATCGTTGTTCCTCCTACCAGCACACCAGAAGTCCTATATTGCAAGTATCGGACTCAAGTGGGGAAATAAGAATAAAAAGAAGGGGCTAATGTCAAGTAGCAAAGTTTGGAATTAAAAAAACAAACCTTATTTTTTATCAGCAGTAACTTTAGTAGATATTGTGAAGTTACTTCTAGTGAATAAACTGGAGGCAATGTTTGAGCAGTCTCTAATTCTTTTTGTCTGGGCCTCAGGTCCCCATCTATACGAATGGGATACCTTGGTATTCTTCTGACTTACAGAGGATATGAGAGGAAAAACAGAGGTCAAAGTTAGGGGGGAACAGGAAGGCGAAGTTATCAGATAAGACACTATGTAATTGCAACAACTCTTTGTGCAGGTGCAGCACCACTGCCAATTATCTAGTAAATGCCCAGCCAGCAGTACAGCCATGCCAGCCATATGGAACTGAGGACCCTGCCCAGGACTTGGGATAGACGCTGAGAAACCGGTCCTCCCTGTCATCTCTGTGTCATCGTCACATTCACAAATGTGAACTTACCCATGTCTTGAAGTGTATCTGACAGGTCTTGGGGGTGTCTGATTTTACAGCGCCCTGTAAAGAGATCCAGATCTTTTCCAAGGTCATAAAATGCTACTCCTGTCCAGCATGATCAAGATCAGTCCTTATTTTCAATGTGTTTTGGTCAGGCAGTGGTGGAACGTTTGATTACTACCAGGTACTGAAGTTCCTTTTTCTTTTTCACTCCTACAAATATTTCTCCAAGCCAAACACAAAGAGTTATATTGTACACAGTCTTTGAAATGTACACCTAATTTCGAAGGAGGCTGTTTCAAGGAGGGCAGCATACTTGTAGGCATTTTGAACCCGTAAAAAAAAAAAGGAAAAAGATAATGCCACAGTGGAGAACTGGAGCATGACTTTTCTGATGTTTGCTTTTTTTCTCTGCCAGAAATGATTCAACAGTGTGGAGGATTTGTCTGCAAAGTTGCTCTCTGCCCTCCCCTCCTTCTCCTAACATTTAATTCCCTCCAGCTATAGTAGTTATTTATTCTCTTGATATCTTAAGAAACAGCTAATTTGTGAAGTAAAGTATTATCATCACCTGTTAGGTAAAGGAAATTGTGGCCAGTATGGTGCTGTAATCTCTCCACAGGATAAGAGCAGACCAGGAGAAGCTCAGTTGGGAAACCGTGGGTGGAAACCTCCTGGGCTGCAGAAGTTAGCAGGATGCATACAGGAAATGCTGCAGGATGCATTTCTCTTTTCAGTCAGTTATAAACCAAAATATTTGCAGAAGCAGTACGTCAGGTATTAGCTGCAAAACAGACCTCAGGACTATTTGCATTCACTGATTTTTGCTAAAGTTGAATATGCCGCTAAATCTAAAGGCTCTATGTTGAGTTTCAAGGGCTATGTTTGTAAGATATTTCCATATAGAAATCTCATCCGTCTAAGAAAAGTACACGTTGACTGATTAATTCTTTCTCTATCAGCCTTTTTTTCCATGTAAAGAATGTCCTCAAAGGCCTGGGAAAAGGGTGGGCAAACAAAGGGTAAGGCTCCTATGGAGATTATCTAGAAAAGGATGAAGCCCCAACATCAGCCATTTCCGAAAGAACTATTGCAGTTATATACATTGACCTCTGAAGAGTACACCAGAGAGGATAGACAATGGGTTTTATTGGTACTGATGCGCAAAGCACTTCAGTGCTTTCAGCATGGATTCACCAAAGGGAAATCACGCTTGAGCAATCTGATAGCCTTCTATGATGGAATGACTGGCTGGGTAGATGAGGGGAGAGCAGTGGATGTTGTCCACCTGGACTTCAGCAAGGCTTTTGACACTGTCTCCCATCACATCCTCGTAGGTAAGCTCAGGAAGTATGGGCTAGATGAGTGGACAGTGAGGTGGATTGAGAACTGGCTGGATGGCCGAGCTCAGAGGGTTGTGGTGAATGGCGCAGAGTCTAGTTGGAGGCCTGTAGCTAGCGGTGTCCCCCAGGGGTCAGTCCTGGGTCCAGTCTTGTTCAATGTATTCATCAATGACCTGGAGGAAGGGACAGAGTGCACCCTCACTCTGTCAGCAAGTTTGCTGATGACGCTAAATTGAGGGGAGTGACTGACACACCAGAAGACTGTGCTGCCATTCTGAGGGACCTGGACAGGCTGGAGAGCTGGGCGGAGAGGAACCTCAGGAAGTTCAACAAAGGCAAGCGTAGGGTCTTGCACCTAGGGAGAAATAATCCCATGCACCAGGACAGGCTGGGGTTGACCTGCTGGAAAGCAGCTCTGCCGAGAAGGACCTGAGAGTGCTGGTGGACAACAAGTTAAGCATGAGCCAACAATGTGCCCTTGTGGCCAAGAAGGCCAATGATCTCCTGGGGTGCATTAGGCAGAGTGTTGCCAGCAGGTCGAGGGAGGTGATCCTGCCCCTCTCCTCAGCCCTGGGGAGGCCTCACCCGGGGTACTGGGTCCAATTCTGGGCTCCCCAGGACAAGAGAGACATGGCCCTACTGGAGAGAGTCCAGCGGAGGGCTACCAAGATGATTAGAGAGCTGGAACACCTCTCCTATGAAGAAAGACTGCGAGAGCTGGGCCTGTTCAGCCTGTGAGGAAGAAGACTGTGAGGCGATCTCATCAACGTGTATAAGTATCTGAAGGGGGGTTGTCGAGAGGATGAGGCCAATCTCTTCTCCGTGGTGCCCAGTGACAGTTCAAGAGGCAACGGGCACAAACTGAACCACAGGAAGTTCCGTCTGAACATGAGGAAAAACTTCTTCACTGTGAGGGTGACAGAGCATTGGAACAGGTTGCCCAGAGAGGTAGTGGAGTCTCCTTCCCTGGAGATATTCAAAACCCGTCTGGACGTGATCCTGGGCAATACGCTCTAGAGGCCCCTGCTTGAGCAGGGAGGTTGGACTAGATGATCTCCAGAGGTCCCTCCCAACCTAAACCATTCTGTAATTCTGTGACATCAGACTGCATAGATTAAAAAACAAAGGAGAACAAAGTAGATCCAATAGGATATCATTTTGTTGGAAGTGTTACAAATCTTTTACATTTTAATTGCCTGTATTTTTCTTAAAAGTTCTGAGAAAATAGCATTTACAATTTTAAGTTATTGAAGAAGTGGTCTCTTAACTGAAAAACATTTTTCAGTAGAAGATCAGAACTACTAACCTTTGCCAGAACACATTTTATTTATTTGCCTTTTTTAATTATAAAACATTTTAACAAAAAGTGTATAGCAGAGCTAGACACCAAGTTTTGTTCTAATTTACCGCATCATCAGGAGCTTCATTCATGGTGACTGGAGCTGGGTTGCTTATGTGTAAAATTTTAAGATAAAGTGATTCTCTTATTATTTAAATGGTGATTGACGTAAGGTGGGGTATTAACATCTTTCTGTGTGTGTGTGTGTGTGTGTGTGTGTGTGTGTGTGTGTGTGTGTGTGCATTTGTGAGAGAGAGAGACAGAGACAGAGAGGGAGAGAGAGAAGTTTGCATGAAGTTTTTTTATGGAAATCCCCAAAGAATAAACCAAGAAACCTTTCATAATCAGCCACTGTAAGCTCAGAGATCTTGCCAATACTTGAACGAAATGATCCTCCTGGCACACTTCTGGAGGACATTTAATCATAGAGGGTAGTGAGGTGGAAGAGGTAGCATCTGCTTTTTCACCTCCATGTCCTCTGACTCAGCTTGGAGCAGGACATGCTGCAGGGCTGTTGCTACCTATCCCCTAGGCTGCACATGGGCTGCTTCTTGAGGATCAGATGTGGGTCATATAGTCTCACTCGGTTCTCTTCTTTCCATTTCAAAAGAAACAGTCTCACATGATTTGGTTTGATTTCTTTGTCACCAGCAAAAGCAAAGTGAGCACATTTAGGTGAGAGCAGGAGGCTGGTGTGAAGAGAATTGGCTGGCTCAGGTGTGATGGCAAAGAACACTTAATCCCACTCCTGACAGCTCAGGCTCAGTCATACAGCACCCTCTGTGCCCCTGTAAAGCTCTAATTACTGTACCTTAAGCAGCTCTGGCAAACGAAGGATTTAATTACAGTCATCTGAAGTGGCAGCAGAGGTGAAGGGTGTGGGAGGTGAGCAAATATGGGGATTTGTGTTCGTGTGGTGCTCAGTGGGTCACTGGCCCCAAGGCCAAAGGCGGAGTGAAATCTCTGGCCATTGGCAGTGCTGAGATGCTTGTGCTGCAGGTGTGTAGAACTGCTCCCAAGAAAACAAATGCCTCCATGTTAAATGGCTTTCTGGGTATATTGCCAGCAGAAAAAAAGAGAAATGCAACCTGCAGCAATATTTGGGAATTGTGATATATTAATATGGCAGTGAAGGGAAAATACAGCTCCTTTTCCAAAAAAATTTCGGTGGAACTCTACAACCAGAAGCTAAAAGAAAGGTTTCCTATGGTCTAGGATGAAGTGAGTGATTGTTTTTAGAGCAGAGGGATTGGTGATAAGCACCAGGTAGTGCAAGAGAAATCAGCTACCAGGGAATGCCCTTGGTGGGTTGCAGAGCAAACAGTCCCGGTCCACCTAGCATTGCTGCTGTCCTTGTGCATTGACACTGGGTAATGTGAGCTGGGCAGCAGACAACAACCCAGTCTCTTCATTTCATGAACTCTTGTACCTGTACTGTCCAGGCTTCTCTGAGGTTGGACTGAAGAGCACAGTTTTATATTCCTGTGTATCATTTATTGTATCACATGTCACTGTAGTATGCACTCACCATATACAGCAGCAGGGATGTGCAAGTCCCTTCCCAGTGAAAAACGTATTGCGGTGTGAAATTTGGTACAATAGCAATCTACTCTTGAGGCCTGTGGCACATGCAGGTCCACCAGAGGGAACCCAGGTTTGCTCCTTTTTCAGAGTGGGTTTCCAAGGCCCCAACAATTCAGCATGTGGAACAAATAAGAATTTTATTAGTAGCAAAATAAAAAAGAACACTCATTTTTTAGCAATTCATATCTGTCACAACAAAAAATAGTTGCATTTCATATGTCTGGCAGATAAATAGGTGACACACAGCTTGAAGGACCAGACAAATCTGAACTCTGACTCGCTTAATTTCTTACTGTTACTTTGTGGTTTATGCAAAAATTGCTTAGCCATGAAACCTTCAGGTTAATTGACCTTGGGGTTTTCTGAGGCTATGTCCACATTAGAAGGCAGCATGGGCCAAGAAGAGCAGAGCTATGGACTGAAATAATTTATACTGAAGACCTCACCTCCATAATATATGCATTTCAGGGTTAGGTTCATTATTTTTTAAATTCATGCTATCCACAATTTGTGCCTAGTGACTGACTGCCCAGTAGTGACTAGAAAAGATTAGAGAATTGATTAGGGCAGCACATCTTCCACTTTATTTTCCTCTGAAAGGAAACTAACTCAAGCACTCTTAAGATGTCTCCACAATGCAAACCAATTTGTTTCCAAAGTGAGCTCCTGGTCTGAACTGAAACACTAATGAGTTCACTAATGAGTGAAACACACACTCAGGTCTTCACAACGGTTCTAATTGATGGATTTGTAATCTCAATCCATATTTAGGGAGAACAACATAATTAACAGTGCTAAGAGAAAAATATATTCCTTGAATATTTGTATTCTTTGGGATCATACCAGACTAGACATTACGGTTACTAGGGAGCTGAGATGAATAAACTTTGCTCTGCCTTGAGCTGTGAGATTGCTGATTTATCTGTTTTATCAACCCTCCAGCCACATATAGAACTAATGTAAGAAACTTCCCATCTTATTGAATAACGGATGGGCCTATTCCTCTTTCTGTTAATCTCACCTGACCTTGGAGGTGGTAGTTAAAGGCAGAGGAGAAGGAATAAGGAAAAAAAAATAAACAAGAAATTAAGCAGGGGATAAGATCAACACTACTATTCATTTGTTCTAAGCGTATGAGATAAATTAAAGAATAGAGATCTCTATCTGGGCAATATGTGCATCCAGTACCCTCCTTCCCCACCACTGAAGTAGGAAATATGTAGTTTATGCCCAGCTGGGACAATCTCCGGTGAATGGCTTTGAGGCAATAAATCACAGAAGCTGGTTTGTCCACATTTCTTTCTTTTCTTTGGACTGTTTGGCTAAATCTCCCACAGAGAAAGTTACGCCATGCAGGGGATTCAGCAAAATGCATGAAAAATGTACTCAGGTCACCTACAAATTCTTCAGCTCTGGCCAAGCTCCAGTTGTGGCTTTAATACAAGACAATGCCTTACTGCTCTCCTTCCCTAAATCTTATGAGGGCAGCTGTTTAAACATTTATCATTAAATGTTTCAAAAAAGAGAACTCACTGTAGTACAATGATGCTATTTGAGCCTTCAGTTTTGTTTCCGGGATCTATGGAACACATGCGGGTTTGGGTGGAGTCATTTTATAGTTCCACAGTTGGCTTCATTTACTCACATTCGTGCTAAATACTTCACTAATATTTTTTTCTGATTTCCTGATTCTTCAGAAACTGTTTTAGCAAATCCCAAGGTGTGGCAAGGAACTAGCAAGCTGGAAAAAGGTCTCCTTAGAGCTGCATCAAGGAGAACCTAAAGCAGAATAGAGTCAACTTTCTTTCTCATGCTGCTTCCAACTGTCCCTCATACCTGTTCATACAGCCCATCCATGTGCAAGGATGCTGTGAATGCTAAAAGTCTGCATGAGATCAAGGGGGACAGAACAAGTTCCTAGAAGAGAAATTCATTGAGGGTTACTGAAGACATAGAAAATCCTTCTGGATCTGGTAGCTCCTGAGTAGAATATTGTTGGAGTTAGGAGAGTCGTACATCCTTGCCAAGTTCTTACACACTTTCCTTGAGATTGCTTTTGTCACTGCTGGAGACAGCACATAGGGATAGACAGGCCTCTGGACAGGGTCAGTATGGTCACTCTCATTGTCATGGCATACTGATGGTCACTTAGAAGGGGAAGCAGGATCCTTTTCCTGTGGATAGCCAGCCTCCAAAAGGGGCAACAGTCAGCCCATTTCATAGCAGGATGCTAAGAGCTACTGTTCGAATGACCTTCCAACCTGAAAATTACGAAACAATGGTGTAAAAATGAAAAATTTTGATTCCCACGTTCAGAAGTCCTGTGGGTCTGTGGACCTCCTCTATGTTTTCAAAACATGAGTTCTGAAAAGATCTAATGCTTCCTGGGAAGGCAGATTATTAAATGCAAGTGTAGACTTCATGACATATGTTTGAAGACTCCCAGCTTGCGTATGCTGCTGCAGTGCCATGTGTATAGCAGGAAAGAACTCCATGGCCAGCCGGTTTGCATTTAGTGCTAATCTGAGCCTCTATTTGCCTTTCAACAGTTAAATTTATTCAACCTGGTTAGCTGAAATAAGGCAGCTAATGCTGTACTACTTAATGGTCCATTTTCCAGAAGTGGTAAGAATTTACAATTGTCCCTGTCCTCAGAGTGAGCTGTGGCTGTTTAGCAATCCTAAAGTCCACACTAGGCATTCAGATGTCTCATTATAAACAGGGAAGTTAAAAATGTAGCATTAGATCCCTGTTCTCCTTGCAGACTAGCTCCAATGAGAGGATCAGTAGATGCTGTGGACTTCCACGGCTCTGGCACCACCCTGCGCCTCCTGGACTGTACAGTGGGAAGCCTACCAGTCTCTGGTGAAAATGAGAATTGGAGCTGGGTGCCCAGCTGGTGTAAATCCACAGTCACACTGACTGGCTCGTCCTGGCCCTTCCATGCTCATTTGGGTTGTCACTGAACTGCCACGGCCATTACATGTACCCTCCTCATTTCAGAGATTTCAAGATAATAACAAATCTCAGCTAAATGGCTTTTGCACATACATTTGCAAATGTATGTGGCATTTGCACAACTTGAAAAGTAATTATCATTTCTCAGGAGCAAGGCTCAAGCATAAGCTTTGTTGATTTTGGCTCAAGGTCAGATGTAATGACTTGCCTAAGGTGCTATTTATGAGCCGACTCCACATCTCAGGGGTGAAGCACTACAGCCTGAAAAGCCTCTCCTGTGCAAGAAAAAAAATATTCTTGCACTCTGGAAAGGGAAGCCCTGCTGCTCACATGAAATCTCTTGCCAACTAAATGTAGACCCTTTCCATCTCACGCTCAGTCTCTCTGCATGGCACCAGGTATAGGTGTACCAGTTATTGGCACGTGGCTGATTGATAGCTAAACTTCATTTCTCCTGTATAAGCTGACCCATGGTGGCCTCCACTCCCCATGCGAGCAAGAGAAATGTAGGTGGGAGAGCATGGAGTGATGGGGATTGAATGAAGGTATTGATTTGACTCTTAGTACTTAAAAGCTTGTAGCAGAGTTGGCTGAAAAATGGATTTTCAGGTCTGTGAAAACAGTGAAAGATTTTTAAGTGTTTCAGCCAAAGCACAGGCTTTGTTCCAAAACTGGAACAGTTTGGGCTGAGGTCTCTTTTGGTCAGCAGATCTAGAAATCCACTGATTATTTGGAAACTCTGAAACACTTCTATTCTTAACTTTGGGAGCCTTAATGCTCACTGAGATGCTGAGAATCTGGAAAGATCAGAAGCCCAGCCCTCAGGTTTAAAGTCAGGGTTTCTTCCTTCATAGACACTCTCCAAAGGCTTTTTAGTGAGCGCTGACAAGCAGCTTACTTCTGGGCCTATATCAACAGGATGTATTCTTACACATTTGAGAGCTGAGATTTCATTGACACCTTTTATTCTCGTGGCTTAGGTGTGCTCAGCTGGGTTTTCTCAGTATGCTAGAGTTGCAGCCATGCTAAGAAGAATATTCTATTGCTCCTGGAATTGTCATCTGCCCAGGATTAAATCCCTCACTCTGCCTTCTCATTCCACTTTTACCCAATTAGACCCACACTCATTTCAAGGGGTGATTTCTGATCTGCAGTGTAGGATGAATGCCTCAGTGAATGTGCAAACCCCATATGCAGATGTGTTAGGAGTTTTTATCTGGAAGAGAAACAACTGAGGGAGAATATCACAGAGCTACTTCAATTCATGACGGGCCTACTGAGGATGAAAAGGTGACTACAGCTTTTTGCTTTTCCTAATACCAGCATGGGGATGTGGTATGAAAGGATCAAGCAGCATATTCAAAACAGATAGGAGGTACCTTTTCACACAGTGCCCAGTTGAACGCTGGGCCTTCTGACCAAGGACACTGTAGATCTCAAAAGGCTGCTGCAAAAGGCCGTCAGATAAATTCAAGAAGAAAGCTTCGTCAAGAGCATTAACTACAAAGATCACAGGCCCGGCTCCGAAAGTCTCTGAGCAACAGACCACAGTTGGCTGGGAGATTACTCCGAGGAAATAGCTCAATATGTTCTTCCCTTGCAATCCGCTATCAGACACTATGAGACACCTGACTAAATGGATGCTGGGCTACAGGTACCCTTGCCTGACCTTACATAGATGCTCTTATAGAAGCAAAACAAGATCAAATATGCCAACACTGTCCTGCAAAACCAGAAACACATGAGAATTGCTGCCTCTAGGCAAAACTGACTGTGCCCCAAATCAGGTAAATCTGGTTAATCCTAGTAATTAATCCACGTAATCTGCGGATGCTGCTTGGCTTCTGCCAGCACACAGGGAGGTCTCCAGTTGGCTGCCCCCACAAAAGTCAGGGTGGACATAGCCAGTTCTGTCCCTGCACACAGGCCCCACACCAGAGCCCCCTAGCCAAAGCTACATCAGGTAAACCTCCTCCCGGCTGTAGGATCGCCTTACAGAGACCTGCTTTGCCCTCTAGCGACTATTAAGCAGAAAACAGGGAATTTTGCACCGTCTCTTCTGATTAATAAAATCAGCCCCTTGCTACATCTACTGGCTGACAGGAAAGCAGGGGCCTTGTTCTGACTTTGTTTGACCTAACTGAGATTAACAATCTCCCGAGGCAGCCTGGTCATTACTTGTGTATGGGAGGCATGTGGCAGTGATAGGGGAAGGAGACGCTATCCCGAAAAGTTCAGAACAGACACCCTAAATTGGGGAATGAATGTCTGAGTGACTTGTAAAGGAAAATCCTCCAGGGCTGATGCTATTTCTAGTCTGCACATGCACTGGAACTGAAAAAAGGCTATTTGGGGGAAAAAGGAATGGAGGAATAATGGAAGCAAAAATAGCCGCTCCACATTCCTTTCTAAAACCATGTTGCCTGCAAACCCCTTGGAAACAATTGGCAGTTCATCAGAACATGAGCTCATATTTGGGATCTATGGGGTCATAGACTTTGTGATCTATAGTCTGTGTGAGAGACTATTCAAAGAGCTTGGTTGGGAAAAAAAATAGCACTGATTTTTGTTTAAACAGCAGCGGGAGAAGAGAGTGATTAGAGAGGATATCTAGATAGTTGAGACAGCTGAGCTGTATGGAAAGCAAATTGCCTGAAAATACTATTCAGAAACAAACTTTTCCTTTAAGCATAAAAATAAACACTAATATTTTAAATTTTGAAAATGTTAGTCTGTTTTTGCTAAATTATAAAGATTTTACTACAGATAATCCAGGAAAGCTAATGGAATTAGATTCCTCAGTATCACTGAAATGAAAGAAATCAAATTCTTGACAACCTTACAGTAGAAGTAATGAGTCTATCCTATTTGGAAAGCTTTGCACAATGAATTCTTGTGATCAGAAAATAGGGTTATAATAATACGATGGGAAAAGAACCCAACTTTTTTATTTTTATATATAAATTAGTCATTTATAGAAACTCTAAATATATAAATCTAGATAGTCTGATGAATGAATATTAGTGATTTCTCAAATACACAAAAAAGAAGATTAAAAAGATACTGAGTCCTAAAGTTCACTAAATCAAAAATTTAAAAAAAAAAAAAAGGATTATAAACGAATTTTGATGGAAAACTAAAGCCCAGACACAATGCTGAGCATTGTGCAGATATGTATTAACATGAAAATTCCAGGCAGGCTGGAAGCCACTCTCTCAAACCACTCACTGGACTCAGTAAAAAATGAAGTCTGCCTCAGCTAATTCATGAATAGAAGAAAAGAGGCTGCATTAGATGACTTACTCCATTTCTGATTTCAAATTATATTTCATTTGGGTTTTATGGCGTCTACAACTGCACCTAAGTACTTAGTCATAATTAAGTTTTGCTGCAAGTCAGCATCGTCAACTCTTGGTAGGGTAGAAACATTTGGCTCCTGTTGAAAAATCATGTATAATAACGTACTGCAGAAGGTTTTGGAAGAAGCTGGGAAGGACTCATAAGAAATCTGTAACTGTGTTTGAAATCGTTGTCTGGGTGTTTTCTCTATATCCGTGCTGGCTGCTCAGAGCTTCACAGCCAGCTATTTTCTTTTTTTTAAGGAAGTTATTAAGAAGTTTTTAAGGAAGTCTGTATTTTTATGTTTTTTTCATGAGGAATTCACTTTCACAGATTGTTTCATGCCATACTTTTTAAGGCTATAGCTGGCCAATCTGCCAGTCTCTGATGAGCTGGGTCTATGCAGAGGCTCTCCTGTGAATGTGGTGGATTTATTAATGACAGTAGATAATTAGGAGCAGTCTCGTCCAATTTTATCTTTGAAACTGCCAGAATAGCTATTACTTGCAGTGCCCGTTTTGCAAAAGATAGTTTGTGATCTTTCAGGTTTTGTGCTCTCCTCTCCAAGAGCTACTCTCTTCAAGGAGCCACTAGATGGCATCAGGCAAGTCAAGTCTAAAAGCAGTTCATTTTTGAGAATGGCCCTGGTTTTGCTATAAGCACCAAAAGTAATGTTAAAAATTAATAAAAACACCTAGAATGTAGCTGTAAGTCATGGGCTGCTCTTATATGGGCAAACTGTTTACCTGCTTCCACTATTAACTACAGTGCACACAGATGCCTACCTATGCTGAGCATTACCACCCTCAAGCACTATAAACTAATGCAGTCAGTCCTTTTAAAATCAGGAGATTAGTGTGAAAATCATGATTGGTTAAAACACAACGATTCTGAGGCTTTTAAATTTGCTTCCTGTTTTTTGACCCTTTAGAGACATAGGAGTGACTGTTCTATAACCTATAACCAAGTGTTCAAGATCTTGCTTCTGATAATAACCAAATGCTTCAGAGGAAGGAAAACCACAGCAGCAGATGTATGATAACCTCTCTTGCATGAGTTTACTACTGATCTTAGTAGTTAGCAACTAATTTAGACTTGGAAAACTAGAACTCAGTCATCTGACCTTCGGGGATCCCGTTTCTTTGCTCTCCTTAACAGTTGCAAGAGGTAGAAAAGCATCAGGAAAAGAAATTTGATATTTTTTTCCAAACATACGAAGCAGCAGCTGATAACCCTCCAGTAGGAAAGCAACTCAGAAATGCCTGGAAGCAACGGGAAGGGTTAATAAGAAACAATTGCTTCTCAGTTCCCAGATGTGCATTCAAATGGGGGGTGGTTTCTTGCCCATGTCATCTGGAGACGTGTCCTGTGTGCAAAACATATGGGGATTACCCTGCAGTCCCGTCTGTACAGAAGTGCAGGGCAGACTTGGACAGCCACCCGAGGTAAGACTAGGCTGAAAACGAGTAAACAAAATGCAAATGCATAAAAGGCCAAGAACTCACCTGTATCAAATGCTACTGGCAAAGTCCTACCGTGCCAGGAAGATTTGCCCGGGAGCTGACAAGTGTTTTTAGCACATCTGGCCCAATTCTCCAGCTCTGAAGGTTTCTTTGTATCATTTTTTCTCTGAAAAGTCCAGTGAAAGCAGTGCCCTGGTTTGGCCATCAGCAAGAATGGAAACGGAGGTGCATGGAAAAGAGGAACAGATTGTGACAAAAGGAACTACTGGCACATTACTTAATGAGGAAGAAGAGCATACAGTGGAAAGCACGAAGAAGCTGAAGTGCTCAAAATGATTGTTGTTTCATTCTTCACAAACAAGTTAATTCTGACCGCGGAATTAATCAAGTTAATTGTAGTAAGGGGAATAGGTTACTCTGAAGCAGCATAGTGTCACAATGAGTTAAAGAAATATCCAGACTTAAAGAAATACTGTGTGTTCAAGCTGGCAAGGGCTACTGAAATTCCCCCTAGACTGCTTAAGGAATGAGCTGAACTAAATCTCTGAACCATTAGGGACTGCACTTGAGGGTGCACAGAAGACAGCAGAGGTCTCAAAGAAATGGAGAAGAGCAAGTATAATGCCTATCCTAAAAGGGAGGCAAAAAACAGCTCTAGGGATTAGCCTTTCCAGGACCCAGGACATGCTAGTGATTATTGAGCATCCTGCTGTTAGTACCAAAAGGATAATAAGATTATATGGAGCTGTCACCAGGGATTTGATGAGAACAAATGTGTCAAACCAATTTGATTTCCCTGATAAGATGACTGACCTGATGGGCAAGGGGAAACTGATGTGTATGATCTTAGCTTGACTTCAGTACTCAATACTCTTTCAGTACTCTTTTCCTTCTGCCATCTCATCTCATAAGTAAACTAAGGAACTATTCCCTCATCATAGCTGACTCACAGGCATCAGTAGTGAGCAACAGGGCAGAGAAATGCTAAGCTTCCTGTAATTCCTCTATTACTTTTGCATCCCACCAGTGCCATTATATCAAAAGTACACTCTAGTTTCTTTCTTCCATAAGCTTGCTTGTCATGTCCACACCATAACAGCTCAGGCTGGAAATTTTAGTACAGACCTTTAAAGATCAATACCCATGAGGCCACTGCAGAATATAAATGTAATCAAAAGAAGCCATAGGAAGGTGGAGACAGCCCAAAACAAAAGGCTGGATTTCCCCTGCACTGAATTTGGAGTGACTTTGGTTCTTCAAACCTAAACACAGAAGAGTATAAGGATTTTATAAACTCTTCATAGTTTTATTAGGACTTGGGCCAAAAGCCTCCTAGCATTCTAGCAGCCTGGGTTGTACTTGCAACCCAGATCTTATTTCTGTGCCTATCACTGCGGGTACTGTCAGCCGAGGGGTAAGTCTCCTTCCCTGTTCCATAGGCTGTTGTGATTCTTTCTCTAAAATTTAGACAGTGAAAATAAAAATAATGATAATCTTGAATTAAATTCCAGTTAGTGAGACATGCTTTGCCTACCTCAACCTCATGGTGGAAAGGTGCCATGTCTTGGAATTGTGCTCTAGCATTTTCTGTTCCCTTCTACCACAGCTCCAACTGATTTGGGAGATGTTAGGATATAAAGCTCTTGATGAGGTTTCACGTCCAACAGTTTGAAGGTCCAGACCTGAAATTCCTAGAATTTGAATCAAAAGCCAGTAGGATTGCTCCTTGGTAACTTGTGAGCTGTAAAACTGGCTGTGCCCCTCCAGATAAGGGCTTCTTTGTGCAGCATTGTGTAATGGCTGCCACGGGGCTGATGTGGGCTAGGCCATAAATAACTTCTGCATAAATATTTTTAGCAAATTCTTTCCACTCTCTTGAGATAAATTGGACAGCTTGAAGTGTGCGTGTTTGTGTGTAAAGTAGGTGGAGGTGCCCAGAAGAGCCCCCATCCTAAGGACAGAGCAAATGGCACAGCACTCCTGAAACATACATTAACGCAATAGGACCTGAAGCTTCCATGAAAACGTGTCCAGAACAAGCAAGTCTTCTTAGAAGAGCTGCTTATCAGAGTGGCAAGGTGTGCTGTCCTGTTTTAGAAATGTGCGTGAACCCAGTGCCCATGAAAGGTGGATGTAAGCAGGTGTGGTCTGAGCAGGTTACTCTGCAGTCAAGCCTTTGCTGCTCCCCTGCTAGCCATTTATATCTCTGTTACATTTGCTTAATGCAGAGGGAAGGGTGAGCTGCTGGTTGCATTTTCACTGAGGATAACCTTACTTTTAGCCTGGACCTGAGGGAACAGTGTTTGATTCTGTCTGTGGAAAACACCATAATCTCTGTAAATTATTGTCCTGCCTTGGAAACATGGCAAGGGTTAACAGGGAAGTGCAGTTGCCAGAGGCTCCAGCAACAAGGGAAAAATTGAACCTATCATCCTTCTATGTGAAACCATATATTAAGAGCCCAATGCCTCACAGACATCTCTGAAGAGGCAGAGCAAGACAAAATAACTCATTCACATCCCCCACCCTGCAAGAGCTTCAGAAGAGTGTAATAAACTCCCCATATAGTAATCAGCCTGCACTAGCTTCAGTTGATGGCACAGTGGGGAAAGGCACTAACAGTAAAAACTAGCTGCAGATTTTCACATGTATTTATCAATTACAGATTCTCTACTTCTGGGCAGAGCAAATCAGGAATACGATGCCAGACCTTTGCAAGATTCTGCATGCATCTCTTACCAGAACCTATGGCCAAGAGAAAAGGATCTGTAAAAAAAAAAAAAAGAGTCAGTCAGAAAAATCACAAGAAAAATTGTTTTGGGTTGATCCAGACTGTATGTTCAGAATAATCTGTGCATTGTGACAGCTAGTCTAGGGTGGCTTAATGGGGTTGATGAGATTCACAAAAAGCTGGAGAGGGAGAGAAAGTTCTAAGGACTACGGAGCTCACTAGTTAAAATATTCATTTGGGATGCAACAGGACTTGAGGATACACAGGAGAGGGCAACCTATCTAGTCAGTTTTGCAAACATTGGGAATCTGGACCCCCAACACTCAAAGGAGCTCATTTTGGAAATGGTAGGGCAAAGCACTGACTTACTTACCTTCCACTTTTCCTTAGCAGAAGCTGCATTTTAACAGAACAAGGTGTTTACTGGATGCAAAAGTTCAACTTTCCATTCTGCTATGAAGTAACTATGTAACTGCAGGCAATCATCTAGAGTAAGGTATCTGGAAGTATTTAAATATTTCTCTTAAGGCAAACTATAGTAGACTCTCCAGTGAGCCATAGGGAGAGATCTCCCACAACTTTCATTTCCACTTCTTGCTTCCAAAGCAGCTGCTACAGTCTTAACCTTAAGGACTCCACAGACACGTGTGGTGATTGATATAACCCAGTCCATCTCTGGTTTTGTTCTTCAAACATAGCCGGTCTAATTAGTATGTATTGACTAATTAGTTAATGAGGTGAACCATAAGGGAGTTGCCTGAGGCAATAAAGGAGGTGTTGAAGGTAGGACTTGCTGTAAGGATTCCCCCTGCTGGCAATGTTATTTAATGACAGAGAATAACTTCCCCCTTTTGGCTTTTTTTTTTTTTTTTTGGGGGGGGGGGGTACGTTTGGAGGATGATGGTACATAGACAATTGAGATAATGAAATGTAAAGAGATGGAGGGAAAGGATAGCTGATCCTTTCAGCTATGTTTTTAGTACTCTTTTTAGTACTCTTAGATATTAGTACTCTTTCTCTGATATTTTATCTTTTGAAAGGAAGGAAAATAGTAATATAACTGCTGTGTAATATTTATTCCTTTCTGCTCTGCACTTTCTGCCAGAGGCTAGAAGTAGGGAGAGCTGCTAACTATCCATAGTTGTGAATGGGAGGAGATTACAGCACATGGTATTTAAAAAGAAAGGCCAGATGCCAACCTAAGAGGAAAGCAATAAAAACCAAATACTGCAGTAGTTATTCCAATTGGGTTATAAAGGTGATAGCAGGTAGTGGGAAATACTGTTAAGGTGCAAGTCCGGCGGCTGTGAATTCTCAACTATAGTCCTAGATCCTGCTCTTTCTATTCTAGTATCTCAGTAGAAGCATTGGTTAAACAAGAGATAACAAGAGCTACCTGTATGTGAAATGAGTGGCCAGAGCTTCACTTTCTAGTGCTGGAGAGCTGCTATTTGCCTGCCAAGTGCTGTTTTTCTGAAAAGGTGACTCTGCCATAAATAAAAGTACCACTGGAAATGCCTGGATGAATCCACTTTTTAATTGGAAAGATGAGATCCACTTTTCCTGCTACATCTTCTTTCCTTTTTCTATCTCCTTTGTAACCTACCCACTGAAACAACCAGTGCAAGGAGGTGATACCCTCAGGCTATTAGGAATGGATGCTCTTGCATTATTTTTGTTAAGTATTTGCACATAGATTTGGTCCATGTTTGCTGGTGAAGTCCCTGCTCAAAAGTATCTGCTGTGTTGACCTCTACACTATAGGCAGGGCCAAACTGGAGAGACTTCAGGAGCTTTACTGTCAGCCTACATATGGCAGCTAAGAGAGCCTCTTTGGAGTGCTCCTGACATCTGTATAACACCTGGCACACACTTCCTTAGCTACAGGGATTAGAGAGACAAAATACACTGCACATGAAAATAGGTGAAGTGTCTAGATGCTATTATAACAGGGGAATAAAGGCAAGAGGGAGATGCCTGTACTTCATTGAGGAATAGATGAGGGCAGTGCAAAGAAAGCAGGCAGGCTGGAGTACAGCCAGATGGTAAGTTCCCACCTATCAAGTCTGTCTCCATATTCAGATTAGCATATCAAGCAACTGGAAGTATTTGGATGCTTGTTGTGCACTTGGCAATAACCATCAGGAAGTTTCAGAGGCAGACAAACAAGAAAGAAGGGCAGATAAACTAGCAATGGAAATGGAAAGCTAAATTATCTTGATCTAGTTTACAAGGTAGTACCCTTGGGTCTTCCCAGGCATAAAATTTATGTAAGAGATGTTGCAAGCTGTCAAAGTGTGAGGTTTGGAGTGAGATCCATACATTTTCCCAACAGTGTTCGCATATGGGAGCCTGGCACGAGTTAGAGAGGTGAATGTGGTAGGATGCCCAGCTCTCTGAAAAGAACAGGGCAAAGCAAAGCTACAAAGTGTCCAAGGGAAAACTATAACTCAGCCTGTTTAGTTGGGATTATTTCCATGTGTTCCAAAAAATGGTAATAGTAAACATTTAAAATTAGAATGAGGTGAATGGACTCTGCTGACACTGCTGATATTTATTGAACTGTATCCTCAAAGAGCTCAAGGGAAAAGGAATCATGAGGCCAGACGAGGAGAAGAGTAGCATAAACAGCAGCCCTATGGGGCATCTGTTGCTACTTTGAGGGGCTAGGGTGTTAACATGACCTAGATGCCCTAACTTTCTCCATTCTGGTCCAGCTCTCTGCCAAAGGCTGGGATAACGTGGTATGGTGCTCAAGACCAACAGGGCATTTACTGTTGGCTGGGTGAACCCAGAAGGAGCCAATTTACCAGGACTCTGGCAACATTGTGCCACTGGAGTGGAAGAAACTAGCCAAAGCAGACGCTGATATCTGGGGACAACAGGCAGGTATTTGATTTTTGTTCATGTGTACATATCTGAAGGGTATAGTGAATGAGCTGAAATGCTGTCTGAATTCCTCAGGATGCTAAGTGCAGGTAAATGAACGTGGGACAATGAAGCTGATGCTGAATGGGAGGAAACAGCTGCTTCCTAGTGCCTCACAAGTGAAGCAGATGCTTTTGAGTCAGAGATGTGAAACAAAATGATAGATGTTCCTCTCGCCTGCCTCTACAAAGTAGCATGCAATTAAAGTCTAAGCATGAATGGAGCAGTATTTTCTTTCACTGTCAACAGTGTGCATTGAAAGATAATGCAAGCAAAGCAGAAGGCATGGATTACTGCCTTTAGAGACATCCCTATTTGTGTTGGCAATATATAACAGAGAAGAGGTAATAAGGAATTACTCACAGCCACGTTCTTGGACCCAAAATACAAACATGAATGAGATCTGAGGAGCTGACATGATCTGATATGCAAACATGTTGATTTATTCCAGCTAGCTGTAAGAGTGTAGTTGGAGATAAGCTTTTCAGCTGCTGAAGTGTTGATTGAGGAGCACATGGCATCACTGGCCTAATTCTTTAATGAGTCTTAGAATACTGGGAAATTACAAATACTGAAAACTGAGAATGCTGAGCCAATACGCAGAAAAGAGCAAGTTTGATGACTGAAGTAGACCTGATGGCATGTTTATAAATGAAATTGTTTTTCAGAGGAAAATGTTATTTGAATGTGTTTTAGAAGGGATTAGTTTCAACAAAACATGCTGTAAACAAAGCAGAAATGAAATGTCAATATGTTTTTGACACTCCTGGTGTAGCGCACTTTGATCTTTATTTTTAAAATTTTCAAAATATGTTTGTGTTAAATAAAATATAAGTTAAAATGGGAATTAAGTATTTTCCTTTCATTATGAACATAGATTGATATGAAAACGTTTGCTTCATGGAAAACGTTGATGTCCTCTTGTGCTATTTTTGCTCTATTCGGATGTCAGGAAAGAAAAAAGAAAACAATGGGAGTGCCTATGTACTGGAAGCCCTGGTTCTTTGTGAATCTGTATGGATAACTACAGACTCATTTCCAGATTGAATCAAAGTAATGGAAAAGGCAGTGTGGAATTCCACCCACATAGAATTTCAGGGTAGTAGCCTAATTAATTAAGAACCAGAGAACATGGCTCTGTAGAAGCAGACGTTCCCAAATGACCTTTTTCCTTTAACGATAATGCCACCTTGCCTGTTAACGGTAGATGCACAGGAACGGTAGCATTTTGTAAGCAAAACATTGTGCACAGTAATGACAGGTATTCTGCTCTTCTTCGATTAACCTGTAGATCTCAAAACAAGAGACCTTCTCATTGAGCATGATGTTGCTAATGAGTCAATGTCTTCATGGCTGATCTGGAGATAAATAAAACATTGTTTGCTAATAACAGTGGCAGATGGAACAAAGATTATGTATTACCACTATTTCTCACTTTACTGAGCATACAACATGATCTGAACTGCTTGATGAAGTGATCCCAAGCAGATACTGTGCAGAATAACACAAAGCCATGTATGACCATGCCAGTAGAGCATCGGGGTGCACCCTCAACCATAATACCTCCTTGGAAAAGGCGTTCAGTGGACAAGCAACGAAATCTGATTCCCCAGTGAGATGCAGTGGTGCAAACAAAAGAATCAGTGGAAAGCAGTGAGCAACTGAAGGTCAACGACTTCACTTCCTTGCACTGCCCAGGTGACAGGAGTAATGTCTCTGCCATCCACGTTCTGAAAAAGATGCTGAAAGATTTAAACAGTGAAGAAAAGAAACAAAACCTCTTAGAAGGCTTGAGAAAAAAAATCTCTCATGAGCAATAGTTTGCTGAATGATACGGCAACTGTTTGAAACATTCTCACAGGGAAAAAACTGCATCAGAGAAAGATAAAACAACAACCCTATCTGAAAGCTAAAACCAGACAAAACAAAAATCAAGCACGATTTTAAGGATGAGGCTGATTATTTAGTGGAAGAAAGTAGTTATGGGTTTGAAAACTCCTTGAAGTTTTCAAATCAAGACTGAATGATATTGTGGAAGTAAGCTTTAACAAAATATAAATCACTACATTGATTACAGGCATACCAATGTAAAGGTAATGTCCCCTGTGCTGGCATTACCCTGGTTGATCTTATAAGGAATTAAAGTCATACTTTTCTACAAACTATGCTGTAAAATTTGTGTGTCTTGTTAACATCTTTAGAATGAATGGAACATTTATTATGTCTTTTTAGAGCCATAGCCTCTCCATGCCATAGCATGATAAGTGACGGCATCTAGCATGAACCCCCAAGCATTTAAGTATCAAACCTGCAGGTTCTCTGCGTCCTGGGACACCAGGCACCAAATTTGGCTGGGTGACCTGGTGGTGAGCAGGGACATGTACTTATCCCAGGCCATGGTTCTCTGTTGTAGGTGCACCCCTCTCGTGTACCCTGGTGTGGTAACCATTCAGCTGCTTGGTGTGGCTTTCAGACATAATCTCATGCTGACTGGGGTATTGTCTACCCACCCTTCACAGAGCCCAGATTTGTGGTGGATCAAGAGCAGGAGAAGCAAGTATATACATGGCACTTACACAAGATTAAGGGCTTGAAGCATTTTGTTTTTCCTGTTTCTGGCATCTGTTGGTTTCATCATGGTCTTGTCATCACCTGGGAAAATGTCTGCTCTAAATACACTCAGATCAGATGCTCCAAGATCAGCATCTAGTCTGATGAATGAGCTCAAAATTCTTCTTAATGTTAGAAATAAAACTTTTTTTAAGTTCTTTCAGGTTAGTGATTCATCCATATTTCAGATGTGGGGACTGTCCCGTTACTGGCATGTCCAGTGGAACTTGCAAGGGAGAGACCTCCTGGGTGCCAGAGCTTTGCAGTCATTAAAGTAAAGATAGACCGAAGTTCAGAGAGACTAAATGACTTGCCTGCCTTCCTTTAGGTAACTCTGTTCACTGCCTTCATGATGACACCAGCCTTCATACACACATCTACATACATACATACATACAATACAAACATCTAGCTAGATAAAGACAAAATGTTGTACAAATAGGTCTGCACTTACAGACCTAGGAAACCTGGTTTCCTTGTACTGCTGCATGTCAAAGGTAGGATGTACCAGGTTACAGGAATATGTTCTTCTATTAGGATTTAGTAGAAAATTTCCATATATACTAAATCTACTCACCCCTTAACAAATCCCCTGAGAGGAGTGTATAAGGTAAAGGGGGGTAGTATAATTGTGCTGAGATTGGTATACTTCAAATACAATTATATTTCTAAATACAATTAACATAAATATGTTTAAAAAAAGTGAATTAGGAACCTTTTTTTGCACCTTTTGCAGCAAGAAGCAGCCTAAATATATATCCAAATACATTTGTACTAGAGAAGAGAGCAGAGACTATCGTCCATCTGCACCAGTCAGTCTTAGATGGGATATGAACAGATTTAACTGCTTCTCACAGAGCAGAATTCAAGCCCTGTGCAACGAATCTATTCTGGACCTAAAGCAGTACTTAGTTCTGATGCAAAACTTGTTTGCTTGGGGATAGCTCTAACCAACATGCTTAAAATGAGAGAGTACTATGACTGAAATTGGCTCTAAGATTTAGTATCTGTGTCCCTGCAGAGACACCTCATTTAGTACAGCATGCCTTCAGGCTCTGTGGGCTTGGCCTCTAGGGGCAAAGGCCCATAGCTGTGCACACACTGAAATCTGTCTTCACTCCACAGTCATTATGAGAGCAACCAAAGCCCTGTGTCAGTTCTGCAGGTCATAAAAGTAAATGAGCTCTGCTGAAGCCATAGGAGTAGCAATGGCCCTTGCTAGTCTGCATTTGTTCTTTCTTGAAGAGAGAGATCTTGTCCCAACAGATCGGAATTGGCTATTTTGTACATCTATTACCAGCTCCAACTGATGTTACCTTGTTACCTCTATTTTCGGACTGCTGTAGTTGACTGAGGGAACAGCATGGTCAAATAAGGACAGGGTTTGCAAATAAATCTGCCAGCAAATAACAAACATATTGGTTCTGGAGGATGTTTGATTGCAAATTATATTTCTCAGCTTGTGCTTTCAGTTCTACCAGATTCATTGACAGTGATGTGACACATCCAGCTATGTGAAACTGGAACCATTTAACCATTTCATGCTAGTTTGATTATTTCTTATAAAACATTCTGCAACTTATCAGCTCACTTTCCAACTATCTCCTTCCCCCTCCTTTTGTTTGATCACTTAGAATAGCCACTAAGGACAAAACTTGTTTGAGCCATTTGAAATGTGTCTGCCTGAAATCACAGAGAAATCCATACCTGAAGAGGTATCTAGAGTCTGAATTTCTAATTTTTATGAGATGGCAGGTGGATTTTTTGCCTCTATTTTATTTAAATTGATTCAGCTATGGGTTTTTCAGTTTCTCTGTTTTCTCAGTCTGATGCAGCAATGTGGTTAGGATTTAGCTCACAGAGACTTGTAACAAGAAAGTCAGCAGCTATGTTTGATCTCTGAAGGAAAGGGTAGAAAAATTCTAAACTATATTGCAGAAGAGGGGCTGCTGAAGGAAGAAAAGTGATGTGTGAATTATATCTGGGTTTCAGCACTATTAAAATGGGTGAGACACAGCCCCTTCCTTCCTCACAGCTCCAGCAATTTCACTAGGGCTGTACCTGTGGACATGAAATAAAGGTCTGTCTTGGGGGCCATAGACGGTGTAGTCTGAGGGCTCAGTTCATGTTGCCAAGGCAGGAAAAAATAAGAGTTTGTGAACTCGCGAGGCAGCAACCAGATTGATTAGAATGGCTAGGGAGACTCTTTTTTTATCTCAAGGAAAGAAAACAAATTTAGCATATTATCCTCTATGGTGTGTCTGAACGTCAGCTGAAGGTGGGCAGCTAGCTCCTAGGATTAGCACGTTTCCTGAGGAGGAGGAGAAAAGTTGTTATACAAAATGGAACAAGGCAAATGAATTTTTATTCTGGATGAACCATGGGAAACACTACCAACAACCAGCTCACCTGCTGAGTGAAATAGCCACCCGAGGGAGACTGGTCATAGACTCTTTGGGTTATTTAATGAAATGCTCTTAAGGTAGGACCCCTCAGCTTCAGTACCTGAGTTTTTAAATGAGTATTTTAGGCCTTGCTTGTATCCCTGAGCTCCTTGAATACTTGGAGATTTTTTTTAAATCATATTTCCCTAGATTGGGAATGTTTTTCTTTTTTGCTGTGTGAAAAGCCATACAACTAACAGAGCAAATTTATCCTCTGGGGAAGCAGTGTGGCAGACCAAGCTCAGGAGCTCTCTGAAAGCACTGGGAACAGGGAGGTACCTTGTTCAGATTAAGCAAATCACCTCCCCAAGTGCTGTCTGGTGAACAAGGCTTCTAGCTCCAACATTTACCAACTCCAAAGACTGTACGTGTCACTTATAACAACAGCAAGTTAAAGAACTCAGTTTTATTTAGAGAGAAAGGAGTTATTTTAAAAGTTTTGACCAAGTTCTTTTAAACCACAGTGGATAAAGCTCCATCCTGCACAGCACTGTCCTGCGCTGGCAGGGGTTCCTGTTGAACTCATCAGCAAAGTTTCACTCTTTACAAAATGGAGAGGTACAGGCTTGCAGGCCTCACACTTTTCCAGATGTTACTGCAAGGTGCGTTGCTTCTCTCTTCTGTGCCTTCCTCCCAATTCCCCATCAGGGGCACCTGCCCTCCCACACACAATCCCAGCAGCAAACATGCGGCAAACACAGCTGCAGCTGGGAAAAAGAACCGCCAGGGAGATACTCGTGTTTTCGGCTCCACTTTGCAATTTAAATTAAGGAGAAGGACTCGACAGCACACATGAACCAGAAGCTCTCAGCCACTGCTCTGTGTGTTACTGCATGTCCTCGGTGGTACTCTGTGGCATTGCTGCAGTCCTTCTGGCTGCTCCTGTGGGCCTGAGGATGAATGACACAACGTAGAAAGACACTAAGTCAGCCTGTGATATCATAAAAACATCTTAGCTGAGGCTCCAGTGAATTTCTTTTGCAGGCCTACCTCCTGCAGCGCTTTCAAATGCAGCCTGCAGCCTGTGGGCTTGGCTAGAGAACATAGAAGTCATTGTTGTTCGATAAATCACTGTAATGGCAGAGGGCAAGAGTGGGGACTTGCGCAGGCAAAGGCTCTGGCCGACTCCTGTCCTGAAACCCTGGTTCCTCAGGCCTGCCTGAGCCCGGCTTGCAGAGGTGAGTCTCCCATCTGGACTCAGCCACAGCCCGATGTTTGCGCTGGAGTCTGCTGTCACCATTGCAATAGGTCACACAGCACCGGCAGGCCAAGAAGTGCTTGGCTCGGTGTTTGGCTTTTGACCTGGGGACTGGGGCTGGCCCTCTGGGAGCAAGAGCTCCTGCTGTAGCACCCTGTGGGTCAGGCTGCCCTTTCAAACGGCTCCGCCGCCTCTGGATGGGGTCGAGGCTGATGTCTGACTGGGAGGAGCAGCTCTCATTCCAGCCGGAGCCAGCGTTCAGGCTCCGCAGTGGCAGGGCGAGACGCAACGCCTTCCAGAACTGAGAGCCGGACCTCTTGGACTTCTCCCCCTTCCAGGTGACAAAGGAGACAGACTCCTTCAGCTGGAGGATGCTGGGGTGGGTGCACTGCAGCGGCCTGTATTCCACCACAATGAGCTTGGTGGCGATGGCATTTTGGCACATGATGCCGAGCTTGAACTCCAGCAGGCTGATGCTCTTCTCTGTCAAGTAATCAGGACTCAGGACCACGATCATCCTACGGCTCCGCTGAATGAAGTCAAAAACTGCTTCAGTGGTATCTATGAATGCAAGGGCAGAGGGATTGGGGTGCACAAAAGGAAAGGAGCAGGGAGAGAAAGGCCAAGAGAAGCTGTTTCATGGCATACCTATGCAGATACCCCTTCCCAGAGAAGAAGGGAAATTGGTGGAAGCCCAGTGAATTTTAACTTGCCCACAATCCTGACTGCAGAAGCAATAGCAACACTTTTGTTTTGCAGCTGGTTTTTGAGAAGGCTGAAGTGGTAAATCAGAGGCCAGGACGACAGGATAGACATGTGGTCTGGCAGCAAAGTAATCTCACTTCAGCCCTGCATGTTATCACCTCCTGCACAGAGAAATGCAGGAGTTTCATAAAGGGCAGGTCTTGTTCAAGAACCATCTGCTGCAGCTCTGGCAGCCCTCTGCACCAGAACAAAGTGAAGCAATCACGTAATCAGGCCCCAGCTCACACTAGCTAGGCTAAAATCCACCTCCCTCCCTCTCATGCTGCTTATCCAGAAATGGAAGCCTCCAAACTTAGAAATCTGTAAATGTCAGGCTCAAACCTCTCCATCAGTTCCCCTAACTGTGACGTGGGGTGAAATTACTGTCCTTCAAAACATTTCTTATGGTTAATTGAAGTTTGCAAAGCACAGCAAGATGCTTAGCTGGAATGGTGCCAGGCAAGGGCAGCATCTCTTTTATTATGAGCACTGAAAAGCAGCAAACCTGAAGGGTGTCCTTGGACTTCTATGACTTGTGATGCAGTAAGCATATTGAAGGTGTTATGGCTAGTGGGTGAGCAGTGCAAAGGATGGGAATTAATAAAGCTGTGGGCACTTAGCCAATTAACTCAAACTGATTAACAGAATGGTTGTGAAAACTTGAACGTGTAAAAGCTGCCCACTTGCTGAGTGCTGGTGCCTGGTACAGGGGGACCTGAGGACAAGGTGGCGTACAACCAGGACAGGGAGAGCTGGAGTGGCAGCTCTTGCAGACTCGGTGAGAAAATCCCCTTCTAGGATATGGCTGGTAAAGAACTTTCCTGGGGAAGAAGAGCTAACTGCTGTTTCCATATCCTTTTGCATTGCTAAAGCCAAGAGGGGGGCTAAGCAATGGGAAGTGGAGGTGTTGCAGCAGCTTCCAGGTCTTTTATGCAATTTCAATGCCACTTTTGTTTACCTTATTTGTGATGAAGGGTTGGGGGCTGTTCCATGCAGTGAGAGTGGTGGGAAGGAAGAGGAGAGCTCTTTGAAACTGCCTCAGAGCAGGACTTCCACCCTGGCACATTGTCCTTGTTGGTATCAGTGAGAGCTGATACATGGGCAGATCACCACAAAAAAATCTGTAAGCCCTCTCTGATGCCCCATTTTGGAGACTCTCTGCCAGTGGAACGGTGGTGTTTTATGTAATAAAAATACCGTTCCTTCCATGCAGTGCCTTCTATTCTTCCAACACTTGGCTGTTTCTATTTCCTTTCCTCACAGTGGAAAGTGCACTGTGTTGCACCTGAATGCATCTTATTTTAAAACCACACAAAGAAATATTTTTTTCAAAGACATAAAAAAACTCATTGTCGCTAGATTACTTGGGGATCAAATACTTGGGATAAAAGAAAAGGCGAAACAATAACATCCTAATAGAGAAAGTAAGGCACTGTTTGGTTGTATAACGTAATATTGGAATTTAAGTAAAACTATTTGGAGTATTTTTTTCTTGTATGCGAGCTTTTTAGGGATTTCCTCCCCCTTCCCCCACAAGCACAGAGGAAAACACTGATTCATTGAAATCAAAAGCAGATGATGAAGTCAATTCTGTCAAAATCAGCACTTAAAGCTGTGAAACATTCTAACCACCCTATTTCAAAGGCACAAAGGATTGGCAGCAATCTCCCAACTTACTGAGTCCAGACCTCATACAAACCCTTCTATAACTGATTGAGATCTATTCTGAAATCAGCCAGGCTTTAGCATTTTGTAAAAGAAAAAGCTCCTTTGCTGGTTTGAAAGACCTTTCTTTTTGAAACTGAAATCACAGAATCATAGAAAAATGTAAGCAGGAACAATCCCTGGGAGGTCACCTTTTCCACCCTCCTGCTCAAAAGAACAGATTAAATTAATGTGAATGATTCAAAAATTGTTGAAATGAAATGTTTTAGACTGAGCTGACAATGATGGTTTTATCAGATTTTGAGTTTGCAATATTTTTAGAGACTCAGCATTTTTTCATCAGGGAAAATGTATGAATGCTCAAAGATACATTTTACTCCTGGGAATGGGATGCCCTTAGACTTGGCTGATCAGAACAACTTAGGTTTACAATCAGATGTCCAGATTAGTCATAACTCCACCTCACAAAAAATCCCAGGTGGCCATTTCACAGTGCGCAGGCAGGATGGTTCCTGCCAGTGATGCCAACAGAACAAGATGGGACAGGCAGGAACAACCCTGCTGGGGTCCGGGTAGCAACAGATTTGGAAATTAGATACTCTTGGATATCTGCCCTTCACTAAAAAACGTCCATCTTTATTACACAATTATCATGAAGGACTCTGCATATTTTTGTTGCGTTTCTTGGGTCTGTCCTAATGCACCCTGGAGATAGAACAAAGACATTTAAAAGCTGTGCATTTGTCTTAGCCCAATAAAATCTGTGGGGTTAAATCCACAGCGTCTCAAGTCTCTATCAACCAATCTCCTAGGACACAGTCACAGGAAAGTCAAACAATTATGGGTTGGAGGGGAAAAATGAAGATGAATGAACCTTTTTTTAGCCAACTACCTGGAAGGTGATAGGAGAAGCAGTGTAAGAAAGAGGCTGATTTCTGTGATTAAGACAGATTCCCAAGCTCTGCCAAAAACTCTGGCTAGTTGCTCGGTCTCTCAAGCAAAGGGATGGTGTTTCCTTCCCATTTTTCTATCCTGTGATTGTAGAGTGAGTGCTCCCCAGGTCAGAGACTTTCTGTGTGTTCATGTACAACTGCTAGGTGACATTTGGCTGCTGCATGTCTCCGCATTTTTGCCTTCATGGCCCAGGTGGCAGGAACGGTATCAAAGGCTTGTCCTGGGTCTATGCAGCTGGGAAAATCCCATCCTCTAAGGAGGTATCCCCAAATGATCTTGATGCCTGGACTACACAGTCATCTTTCTTTAACACCCTTTTGCAGATGTAATGGTCAGGAAAATGATACTCATGAGAAATGCACAAGGACTGAAATGCAAAAGTGAAAATGTTTTATTGAAAAGCAAAATAAAATAACACTGACACTTCACAGACCAAATAACAGAAAGGCAACATACAGAAAAGAGAAGGGAACACTGCAGAACAGCTGTAAAACATCAAGCAGCACGGGGGAAAATATCCTTTCCAATTTGTGCAGAGCTGTTTCCCCATGAAATAACAACGAGGAACTTTGTATGAGCTGCATATTGATAAATGCACAGAGACTCCAATGAATCAACTGAACTAGACAGACACTGTGACAGGATCCTATAATGGAAACCACAAGTGGCACAGGAAGTAATGGAAGGTTTATTTGAGGAGCTTTGCAGAGCTGCATTGCAGCTGGCATTTGGGTTTGCCCCTGGTCTGGCTGCTCTCACTGAAGCCAGTGGGCAAGCTCCAGTCCACTCCTTCCACACCGCTCCCTTTGGACCTCTCATGCCCCTTTTAGACCAGCTCACCCACCTTTTGCCTTGTGGGTGCTCTACTGAGCTCTTGCTTTGCGTCTCTCGGTAAACTTGTTCTGGGATTGCAATGGCACCACAGGCCACTGCACTGTATGCCAGAGAAACACCAGGCCCCTTATTTATTTGGAAAACTTTTAGAATAAAATCAGCAAAGTAAATGAGGAGGCTTTAAGTTCCTAAATAATTAGACTTAGTAAAATATGAGAAGAAACTGGTGCCTCAGACCAAAGTGAGATGTGATGTGGAGAGGTCTGAGATGTTAATTGAATTTATGCATATTTCCAAGACAATTTTTTAAAAATCAAATTGGAATCTAACACAGTTCTGCTTTGGCCTCAAGGCCTTCCCTCTGCCTGCAGATCTGGCAGCTGCTCACAGAGATGCTGAAAACATGAACAAAAAGATGTAGTTGGGCAGAATGATGCAGTTGCAATGGCTTCACAAAGCCTAACATATTTTGGGATGCTATCTCATACAAATGAAGCTTCATGGAGTTTAGGAATCTGCTCTGTCTTTCTGCAGATAGCCACAGCAGAAAGGCTCAATAAGAGCAAAACTTTTAAGCACCTCTGAGCAGATGAGAAGCTCCACTGCCTTCACTGATGCTGACTACAATTTTTCACCTGCTTAAAACAAAGCTTATCTCGGGGAAGGGGGGATGAAGAAGAAGGTGAGAAAGAAGAAAGCTCTTTGTTCCACATTTCTACAGTACCTGCACAGTGGTGCGGGTGGCTGAGTCCCCAGCTCCCCTGGAATACTATTAGTAATCATAAGATTATAAGATCAGAAGAGCAAGGGGGCTTTGCTGACACCAGGGATCAGCCCCACACCTTTAAAGCCGGGCTGTTTGCTGGGACGCCCGCAAACCTCACAGCCCAGTTGAGCGAATAGTGCATATATTCCAACTTGTAGTGGTTTTTTAATGCCATTATGGATGGCTACACCTCAGCCACTGGACACCAGCAGAGTGAAAGCATGAGTCAGAGCTGACTCAAGAGTAATCATTGTCTACAAAAACTAAAACATGCACTTAGTGCGTGTAACATCGAATTCCACAATTACATGAGAAGGCCCTTGCACAGGTAGCTACGGGAATATGGAGGCACCCCCCTATAACTTGTAGTATTATGTGAAAACATTGTGAACAACAGTACCAGCCAAGGCCTGCTGTGCTTTGGTCTGTCCTACAAGGGAAGGGACACTCCCCCTTCATGTGAAAGGCCTGTCTGCAGGTGCATTAACACACAGGCCCTTTCCTACGCTTGCTGCCTCCCATTTAAGCAAGGACTGGTACTCTGTGGCTTTTGTGAAAGGCTGCGGAAGCTGAGAAAGACCTTCTGTTCTGCAACTCTGGACTGAGAACAAGAGGGACAGAGGTTTGCTCTCTAAAACTGAGGTGGGTTTAAACCCGAGCCCTGAATTACGAAAACAGTGATCCTCACCATACCCAGGCAGTATCATCCTAGGGGTACTATCCAGATGGATAGACCTAATAGCTTTTAATAAGAGCAAGAAGAGTTCAGATAAGTTTGCAGGGTCCCCTGGAAAGATATATAGTGTTGTGCCTGCGTCCTTGGCACCACTTTCCACGACGCTTTCCCACTGGCAGCAGCACAGACAGAGCAAGGGGGTCCAGTAGTAAATTGCGGTTCCTTGCAGTGCTTGTGAAGTCCCTGAGTTTACTCTACAAATAAGCACCTCTCACACATGCTCCATGACCTGTGTTAACAAGACATTCCCCTGGATTAAGAGCATTACAGCCCCGAAGGATCTGGGTCACTCAGAAGACTGCAGAGTCCCAGAGACTGACCACTTATTAGTAGAAATTATACAATACAAATAGCACAATAGCAGAGCTTTAAAGAAACAAAAATTTTGCTTCTGTAACAGCCATTTCACACTAGCAAACTACCTGAATGCATCTGCTCCTACAGGAGTGTGGGGAGAGATGAAGAGGAGCCTTGAGAGCACAGCGGTTGTAGTGTGTTTCCCCGACGGAAGCAGAAATCTGCGATCCCGTAGGACTAGGAGGCAGGGACACATGGGACAAGCGCCACACTGGAGACACTGTTCAAACTGTCCCCTGGCCTCCATGGTGGGGACCAGCGAATGGGAAGGAGTAAGGCTGCTTAGGAGAGGAAAAGAGCCTTGCCTGGGAATTTAAAGACGGTCTGATAGAAATTGGTGCTAGGAGTACTGGCCTGTACAAATTCCATGCTATCACCGGGTGCTGGCTGCACCCCCACCTACACAGCCCAAATTCAGACCTTGAGCCTGAGACTTTTGTGGTTAATTAAAAGTGTTAGCATTTGCAGAAAGAAGGTGTGCGTGCATCTTTGCTCGGGGCAGTAGGAAAGCTGCAGGGAGGCACGACTGTCCTCTGAAATGCTTGGGACAGAGTCCTTGATGGGAAACCCTGAGTTCCTTCCCACTCCCCAGCCTAACTTGTGGATTTTTTTTTTTTTCCTGATAGTGTCAAACATTTCTCAGGGAGAAACATGAAGGCTCTTGCCCATCAAGGCTTGAACTCCTGCTAATTTTTTTTACCGGCATTTCCACCTGCAGCTGCTTCCAGAATCTGCCCTTTGGAAACTTGGATTTCTCGCCTTTCCATTTAATGACAGTCAAGGCTGCCTTGGCCTGCTTCAGCTCCTTCACCTTGCTCTTCTTGATGGCTTTGTACTGCACTAGAATGACTTTGATGCTGCCCTTGGAGGCCATATTCTCTAGACCAGCCTTGAGCTCCAGCAGGGCCTGTGTCCCCTGCAAGACGTAGTTGGGGCTCAGGACAACAAGCAGACGGCGGCTTTTCTGTATGAAGCTCAGGGTTTCATCTGTGACAACTGGGAGAAAAAAACATCAAGGTGGTTAGTGATGGCTGAGAATGGGCTGCTGAGCTGCTAAGGTGATACCAGATACCTCTCAAAGGGGACAATAAAATTCCTTAGAGGCCCTCTCCAGAGACTATGCTGCTGCTTCCCAACACTGCAAGTGATCCTAGGTAGGGCCTCCTGCTCCGCAGCTGGTACCACTGCCAATGATATCTACTGCTCCCAGCCTCAGTCTGCCTGTTTCTCCGTGCTACGTGGACAAGGTGCTTGAGGTAGCTGCACGTAAAAAGCGCTGTACTACATGGCAGTGACACCATTCGATTCCAGGAGGATGCCAAGCAGCAAAAGTGGCTGCTTTGGTAGGCTCAGACTGAGCTTCCTTCTAGAGATAGTGGAAAAAGAGGCTGTTCAGAGCAAAGCAGAAAAATTGCAGGGCCTGATCCCTGGACCAGCTGGACAATGCATGACCTCAAGTGAAAAAAGACAGTCTGAACAGACAGCAGGAAGCCTATGCTTAAATACTCCTTTGGCTGATGTCCAGAATGACTCTGGGTGACCCTTTCATCTCTCTTGCCTCGGTTTCCCAACACCAATCTCCAGAATGACTCTGGGTGACCCTTTCATCTCTCTTGCCTCGGTTTCCCAACACCAATCACACACAAGAATTACCTATGCCCTCCTTAAGTGTCCTTACACGTTAATTTACTTTGGAAATCCTGTCATGCTAACTACTGTTTTCATCCATCTGTTCCTGTCACCATCATTGATGAAAGAAGACTGTGTGCTTCTGGAAGTGACAAGTGCAACTGCACAGAGGATTTTTAATGAAGTGTCCAAAAATGACACCTTTAGTGCTGGAGACATGTCATGGTAACCGTGGATCCTCTATGATTTTCTAACATCTGCAGCTAGATTGTCCTTAGCCACCTTTCTGTAATTACTGTGAAGTCTCTTTGCAACTGTGAATCCCTGTGGTTGCTCCCTCTGTTGCAGGATCTTCCACGCTTCATTGACAAGGGAATGTTCTTGACTGGTCAGAAAATACAATGGAGAATAAAATAACACTGACACATAACTTCATTTAGCTGTCAAGCACGTTCGATTAGTTCCTGTCAGCATACTAGCACAATAATCCATCTCCCACTGTTTCTTCATCAAGGACAACATAATTCTCTACCTATGACACAGATGCACACACCGGAGGCAAGACACCAGCTGCCAAAAGCTATTTCCTGGCCTGGCGTGCTTCCCCAAGAAGCAGATTAGTCAAATCCCAGCTAAGAAGCGGCGGGGAAGCCACAATAGTGTTGCATATGGCACTGCAATTAAAAGTGACCCTCTCAGTGCTCAGGAAGGCTTGGCCTTTGAGTTCATCAGAACAAGGCAACCGGTTACTACTGCTGTGTGCAGAGACGGGAGCACTCCACGGGGGCGGTTCTGGGCAGAAAGTTGAGCTAGGAGGAAAAAAAAGATTCTCCAAAAGGAAAGGGGAAGGATAGAAAGAAGTGGCAGAGTGGAACAGGAGGGAGATGTAAGTCCTGAGGAACAAATCGTGAGAACAGGTCTCTCTGGAGGAGGTAGCTGGGGCTGTTTTGGGAGCTCTGAGCCAGTTGTGGTTCTGGAAAGCCCGCTCCAGCAGTTGGGCTGCCTGGTGGACGGTGTGTGTCTCCCTTCAACAATCCCACGTCTGTGCATAAGTGGGAGAGACGTGAAGGAATGGCAGAGACTGGCATCTATCCATTCCTTTCTCATGGATATCATCTATCCAGCCTTTCTCATGAGCTTGCAACCCTTTTATAGCAGAGAGTGGCCAGCATCTGTTCAGAAGAGCTTTTGCAGTAAAGCTGCAATGTCCTTCTAGCAACCCCCTTCAGGAGCTCTGCACTGGGGCATCACGATGCCAATACTGCTGTTCCACAGAGAGCAGCTGGAACAAGCCAAAGGCAACCTGAGGACACACTTCTCTGGACCAAGCACAAGATCCAAGCTTTCAGCAGGACATCTCCTTATGGCAAGCACAGCTCAGCGTGCAGCCATGCGTGTCCTTGACCATGCACACCAGAATAGTGGGGCAGATCAAAGTACACAGCCACAATCACTCTGCTAGCTGTTTGCTTCACACCTGCCCATGACCAAGACAAATGGCAGCCTGACCCGGGGGTTCTTCTTTTGCCCCATGGGCTGCTGTTTGCCACAGCATGGCTTGGCTGATTTTAATCTTTTAGCTCTGCCTGTTATTTTTTCACTCTCTCACCTGGCAGATTTGAGTGGGAGGAAGGAGGCAGCTGTCTGCCTGCAGCCCTGCTGCCATCAGTTGAGATATCCTCAAACCTCAGCAGCCAAGGAGAGATGGGTAGACACCACAATCTGGTGGGCAAATGCCGAAGGATCCATGGCTGCAGGAAGCACAGCTAGCCAGCCAGCCAACAGGCAATATTTGCAACAGGACAAGAAGCCTTACTAAGTAAACTGAGTTCCTTCACGCAACTGGTGAATACACTTCTGGCCTACAGCAGCACAGAGAAGGGGAAGCTGCTCTACTGATTAGCCTCTCAAATTAAACAACCTGAACTGTTAACACTTGCAAACTTGCTCTGAGCCTGACAGCGGCACCACGCAAACAGAGCCTGGAGGGTGACTTTCCAGAGATTTAGACTCTCTTTAGAACTAACAATGTCAGGATAACAGCTCTGTCCCCACCCCTGAGGCACTTGTATTTATTTGCCCTTACACCTTGAGGTGCTGTACTCCGGCAATGAGGTGCCCTGGTATCTTTCGGAGAGAAAGATAAAAGGATCCTGAACTGATTGTGCTTCCACTCACACAGCTCATGCTGGACTGGGACTCCAGCAGTTCCCCTCCTGTCTCACCCAAAAGTAAGTGAGCCAACCCCCCTCAGACTTTACTTGCATAAGTTCTGATGTCAGTGGGGTCATGACCTGAACCCATGAGTTCAAAGTGGGTGTGCACTGACAATGGCTTAGGCTTTTACCTCTTAGCTGGGTCAGGGACCCTACAGCCATCTTGGCCTCTCAAACACTGGAAACTGAGAGCGTTGGGTAGATTTGTGTCCTTGCTCTGGCACCTCTGTGACTATACATGTATCTGGAGAGTTTCACGAACTTCCATTCTTCCATTCAAGGATGATTCCCATCACCCTTGTAGGGGGCTTTTTGACCAGAACCTTGGCATACAATTTAGCTTGAAATAACAATAACGATATCTACATCTTAGTGAAGAGATTAGTCCCACTACATGCAACGAAGTACTCTTAATCATAGCTACTAATTGTATGCTATGTTAGACATAGACTTTCTAATTAGTGAGGGTGAGTGGGAGGCCTCCTGAGAGGGCACGTTATCTTCTCACTGATGCTGGCAGGGTGCTCTCCACTCTCCCTGAAGCAGACACTCCTGGTATTTATAGCCATTCACTAGTGCTGTCTGAGGGCTACCCATCTGGTTCAGTATTGCACTCTCCCTACCTATTTCCTTTCTAGCCTTGACTTTATCTCCATTTCTTAAGGCAGCTCAGAGGTTTATATGAAGGTCAATGGGCTGCTTGCCTTGTGTTGATAGAGCCATCACTCCCCGTACATCACTCTTGGAGAGAGCAATGGAAATAAGTGACCTTAACACAGCAGCCTTTCAGGTGGCCTGGAGCATCCGCTACATTGTAACGTGAAGCAAAAATACTAGACGATACCAACAAGAGATGATTCATGGAGATGGGGAAAATAAAGTTAAGCTGGAGAAGCCAGTTCCTATCAATTATCAGTACTGCAAAGACAATAAAGAAAAGAGGATGTGCATGCAGCACAGCACCTTGTGAAATACTCACTTCCCCCAGGGAGGCTGTCTCTGTCGAAGATACATAGTTTGTACCCAAACTCATTCTCCAAGACTCCCCGCAGCGTCAGCAGCACAAATTCCTCCTCTTCTGCGTTTCGTGCATAGGATACGTATACATCATACTCCTTCCCATCTGAGCATTGGGATTACAGAGAATCGCAAAGAGCAGAAGAGACATTGGTGATACTGTACATGCTGAGTCTCTGAATTGCTTCAGAGGAAAATCAAACATGAAGACCCGCTTTGAGCCCTCAGGGCTTTCCAGGTACCACAGATTAAGACACACTGATCTCCATGGTTACAGTGGTGCCCCTTTGACTACCCAGCCTAAATGTGCAGATACCCAGATACTACTGGGTTGTTGAAGCAGAAGACTGCAGCAACTTGATCACCTTGTTCTGTCCAGGGTTCCCCTTGTACTTTTACATCTCTGGCACTGCTTGCTCTTGTTGCTGCCAAGCCCCATTAGCAATCCCACCAAACAGAGATTTTCACCCTGACTGCATCCTCTGAGAGCCTCAGCACTCCCTCAGCAGGTTCACACAATAGGCTATGAGGGCAGGAAGTTAACATTCTCCTCATCCTACAGAGGGAGAGATCTCAGCCTAGAGTCCCAAGAGATGAATTCCCAGTAGCATAAGAAGGCTGTGGCAAAGCTGAGGATGGAAGGGTCATTTCCAGATCCTGTGCTCCAGATGCTTAATTACCTCCCATTTTCAGATGTCTTCCTCCATCTTAAAACAAATCACATCTGTTTCTCTAATCCTTACATAGAGTGACCAGAGAAACCATGGATTTGTTGAAACTTGATAACTTATCCCTGACTGTTCAGATCACATGAAATAGCTAGCCTTCAGTGGAGCAGTGTCCAGGGAGCCTGACATGTCCGCACTTCACCCCTGATGAGAATATGGAAGACTTCTCTCTCTCCAGCCCCGAATCCCAAGTCTGACTCCTCTTGCTCTAAAAGGACGCAGAAAACTGCAGGTATAAACACGGAATGTCAAAATGTTACTGTGCTGTGAAGAGGGTTAAAAATAGCTTATAGGAAAATTCCTATATACTAATAAAGGGTCTGGCTGGTAGCAGGATAAAATGAACATAACATCTTTAAATCTTACCTAGAATGGTTTCATCTGTTCCAAAATGGGCCCGATAGAAGAGAACCATTTCAAGCCAATAAACGTGATAGACAACTATCAGCACCACAATGAGCAGGATGGTTGCTCCCAGTCCGCAGGCCAGCTCCACGGTGTACTTCGGTGGCACAACTGGGTTTGAAAAGAAAGAGGGGTTCTGCTTTATGGAACAGATTGGGCCTTCAGCTAAGTAGGAATCATGTTCTGAGGTGCAAGAATGGTTAAAGGAGTTAGGGCATAATGAGTACGTCAACCCCGGGTGTTATGAGGAAATAGGGGAAGTAAATGAGTTTGACCCAAAGATACTCCGGGACCACTTCTGGGGACTGAAGCACAAACCTTGCGTGTAGTGAAGCAAGATTGTTTGTTTCATATTTCATCCTCTCTTGTATGCCTTATTGTGTGAGAATACAGCCGTGTTTGCAGATTGAAGTTGCTTTGCTACGTTGCTGCAAGCCACGCTCTGCATTGAGATTGTCTTCCCTCTCTCACGTCCGTGCCCTGGTTTCAATATCTGCACTCGGATAGCTCGCGGGTGCCTGCCCCTCTTGGCGCTGACTCAAGTCTTCCTGTTGGGCGCGCTTTCCCAAGGCTTCTGGTGCCGAGGGAATACTTTGTTGCTGCTCCTGGTCGTCTTCTGGTGCATGTCGCCCCGGGCATCTCCCCCTTTTTGTTTTAACAAAACTGCATATGAATGTGAATCAGCGACGCCCTCCGGAACAACGGAACCACAAAACAGGATGAGAAAGGAGGGAGCAGGCGGCGCATGTGGGGGCCGCCAAGCCAGTCAGCTGGTAAAGAGACTCGCATGGACATGGGCACTAAGCAATCCACAGGGAGTGGGGGGTGTGCAATAATGCGGATAATAATAAAAAGATCGCTTGGGGAAAGCTTCGGGCCTGCTGTGTAGACGCTTAAATAAAGAGCATGAATTCATATTGAATGGACTCTAAGTAATTCTTCTACCCCGGATTATAGCCGCCGATTATCCTGCAGCAATGTTCAGCCAAGGAGCAAAGTGGGAACACTGGGAAATAACAGCCAAGAGCTAAGCTGGCCCTTCAGAGAAACATGGTCAAGTCAAGGCTTTTCCGGTAGAACACGCGATGGCTGGCTATCGTAGAGTGCCCTTTCTAGGTTACCAGGTGTGGATGGGACTGGCAGGGCACAGGCACCAATACAAGTCAGAGCAAGGGTTGGACTTCTGCTCTGAGTGAGATGCTGGGAGCAGCCAGCTTCCATTCCTGTAGATGGAAACCACTTGCATAGTCCAAAGCGAGCTCATGGACCGTGGCCTTCTCAGGAACACATGCAACATCCCAGAGCAACACCACAGCAAAAAGCCAATCAAAGCTCATCTGCAGCAAAATAAAAGCCATGGCCACCATCTTCCCTCCCCATCAAACCTATACAGTTCTTCTGGCTTGTTCCAGACTGATAACAAGGATATAACTAGCCATGACCTGACTTTTTTCTTTCAGGAAAGAAGAATCTGCATTCATCTCAGAAAAGCTGAAATGCTGGCAAACAAATAGGACTACCTGCGCACACCAAACCACAACATGGCAGACTCCCTCCAAAAGCCAGCTCATACAGTGTCTGACATGGCACTGCTGTTTCTTTATATTAAGGACAGGAAATAACTCCGCTAATTGTATCTCTGGGCAACTCAGTTTTTATGGTGATTCAGGTGGCAGATGACAGGCACACTAGCAAACTGCACAATAAAAGAACAGCAGTAAGTTAAAACATCACCAATTTACAAAATTTAATAAGTTTTATTGAAAACCAAACCACCAAAAAGAAAATGGAAGGAATTTAACAAGTTTCATCAGGTGATGAGCAGCACCAGTACAAGGGAAGGAGAGAGAAATCATCCAAAAATCAGAAAGATATATAAACTAATATAAAGGAAGGGGTAGGGAGAGGCTTTCTTATAGCCAACACGTGCAACTACTTGCTAAAAACTAGAAGGCAAGTGGAGGATTAGGTTCTGGTATGCTTGATATTGCTATGCATGATGGGATGATCTCCCTTGAGCTTAGCTTAAGGTTGTTCTGCCAGCATTGGTCTGGGCCGGTTCTTGCAATCTGCTGTGGAGTAGAGCAGAAAGGAAGGGTTGTAAGTAACCAAGCTTACTCAAAGGAAACCTACTCAACTCAACTGGAGGGGAAGAGAAGGGAGTGGATAGTAAAGATCAGTCCGTTGGAAACAGCATTTAAGCACTGCTATATAGAGAAAGAATTTGAAAGTTTTACATTCCTGCTGCTACATGTAAAAACATAATCCCAGAATAATTAAGTATGTAGTATGAACATGCTGGTAGATGGTTCCAGCCTCTTTTAATTGTGTGCTTGGTTTTTTGTTCCTTCCTAATGAACCAGAAAAGGTTTGTCTCAGATGAGCGGGGCTAAAATGGAAAGAGAACAAGGACTAAGGATGTACTGGCCTTGGCGAAAAGGCGGCTTTGCAACCTATCCTTTCAGCAACCACACTGGTAAAAGACTGTATGAAAGAAGAGAAAGCTCTCTCAGTAAAGATCTCTGTGAGCCCTCCCAGGCTAAGAGGGCAGAATGGGAAGAAGAAAGTGTCTAGCATGAGCTACGCAAGGAAGTGCAGCATCTCTTATGGGAGAGGGGAGGTCTAAGTTGCAGGTCTCAAAGGTCTAGAGGAAGTTGATAAGGAGGCAGAAACATCCACCTTAGTCAGGAAATCTCACATACCTAAACTAAAGGCTCAGTTTTTACTAATGTCAGGTGAGTTTTTGAAACAGGACAACACAAGCACATTTGATGAAAGAAAGCTGTTGAAAGCAAAACTCACTCTGAATTGACCTTTTTAACTTTGCTGGATCAGTCCATGCCAACTATGCTGAGATACCTGTGTCTAGAACAGGGCATTATCACAGCAAGGAGTAAAAACCCTAGGCATTGCACTTAGGCTGTCCCACTCCCTGAGGAATGTCAAAGAGTTTAGTCTGCCTTCTAGTGGAGGTCTGTCTTGGGCCTCACGCTGAAAAGCTCAAGCCCAGCAGACTGCTTGTTCCTCGCACTCTCCTTGCTGCAGACTTGCTGGTAAATCCAAGCTGGTAAATCCAGCTTAGAGAGCTGTGGGCAATTCCAGTGCACACAGATTCCATTTAGGGAGGGTTTCTGGCAGTTTTCTGGGATAAAAACTAATTTAGCAATGTCTAATGCTTTTTTTCAGTAAAGTCCTACCTCAGGGGCCTGTTCTATGCAGCAAGCAAAAGATGGCTTGGTCCAGGTTGCAAATGTTAACGTTAACAGCAGGTGAACAGCTTTAGTTAAAATAACTCCATATTCAGTCCAGAATGAGTTTTCTAGGCCTGGGTAGTATTTAAAACTTGATGAAAGGTAACCCTGGCACAAGGAACTCTCTGGAATATTGACCCTTCCTAGTATGCAAAGGCAAAGCCAGCTCACCGTTCAATGTACCTTGATACACAGGCCCAACTCACCCATGCTTTTCTGATGGTGGTTGGGTTTGTGTTTCAGTTCCTACTGCCCAGCATGGAGAGAGCTGCTCTGTTCCATGCTGATGGCCCTTGCCATATGTAACCTGTAGGCCAGGGCTAAACTCTCCTCCCACTTTTTTATGCATTTAACGGACACACGACACATTTTGTCTGAGCTGCAGAACGGTGTCAGAGCACCACAGAAATAAATGAGCCTTGAGTTAGGCTACTGCAGGACACACATGCACATTCCCTTGCGTAGCACACCTGGAAATTGGAAGTGAATGTGGGGGCAAAGGAAAGCAGGAAACTCCCAGTACTAGATGGGAAAGCATCACCCAGAGAGGTCCTACAAATGCCATGCTGTAGCAATGCAGAACCAACTTCAGCAAGGCTTTTGACACTGTCTCCCATCACATCCTCGTAGGTAAGCTCAGGAAGTGTGGGCTAGATGAGTGGACAGTGAGGTGGATTGAGAACTGGCTGGATGGCCGAGCTCAGAGGGTTGTGGTGAATGGCGCAGAGTCTAGTTGGAGGCCTGTAGCTAGCGGTGTCCCCCAGGAGTCAGTCCTGGGTCCAGTCTTGTTCAATGTATTCATCAATGACCTGGAGGAAGGGACAGAGTGCACCCTCACTCTGTCAGCAAGTTTGCTGATGACGCTAAATTGAGGGGAGTGACTGACACACCAGAAGACTGTGCTGCCATTCTGAGGGACCTGGACAGGCTGGAGAGCTGGGCGGAGAGGAACCTCAGGAAGTTCAACAAAGGCAAGCGTAGGGTCTTGCACCTAGGGAGAAATAATCCCATGCACCAGGACAGGCTGGGGTTGACCTGCTGGAAAGCAGCTCTGCCGAGAAGGACCTGAGAGTGCTGGTAGACAACAAGTTAAGCATGAGCCAACAATGTGCCCTTGTGGCCAAGAAGGCCAATGATCTCCTGGGGTGCATTAGGCAGAGTGTTGCCAGCAGGTCGAGGGAGGTGATCCTGCCCCTCTCCTCAGCCCTGGGGAGGCCTCACCCGGGGTACTGGGTCCAATTCTGGGCTCCCCAGGACAAGAGAGACATGGCCCTACTGGAGAGAGTCCAGCGGAGGGCTACCAAGATGATTAGAGAGCTGGAACACCTCTCCTATGAAGAAAGACTGCGAGAGCTGGGCCTGTTCAGCCTGTGAGGAAGAAGACTGTGAGGCGATCTCATCAACGTGTATAAGTATCTGAAGGGGGGTTGTCGAGAGGATGAGGCCAATCTCTTCTCCGTGGTGCCCAGTGACAGTTCAAGAGGCAACGGGCACAAACTGAACCACAGGAAGTTCCGTCTGAACATGAGGAAAAACTTCTTCACTGTGAGGGTGACAGAGCATTGGAACAGGTTGCCCAGAGAGGTAGTGGAGTCTCCTTCCCTGGAGATATTCAAAACCCGTCTGGACGTGATCCTGGGCAATATGCTCTAGAGGCCCCTGCTTGAGCAGGGAGGTTGGACTAGATGATCTCCAGAGGTCCCTTCCAACCTAAACCATTCTGTGATTCTGTGATTCTGTGAACTCCTGGACTGGGATAAACTCCAGCTAAGGTGTTTTGACTTGAAGTTTATACTCTCTAAAGGATGGGTAGCCAATTGGTAGCTTCTGGGTTACAAAAAACTCTCATGGCTCTGACTATAGGACAGTGTTGGCTGAGGGCTGCAGAGCAGTGGGAATCCCAGCTATGCAATGGAGTGAGCCAGCTAGGCCTGTTAAGGACAGCACTGTCCCCGCAGTCACCCCAGATTCGCCTGCATCCAGTGCAGCCATGGAGCAGTGCAACCCCTGGGGAAGAAACATCATTTTCTGAAAGGGACGAGCCTGCGCGCCTCTTCCCTCAGCCCTCCCAGCCACACCATGGCTCCAGGCTCACATATTCGACTCCTATCTCAGCGCTACAGGAGATTCGTGTCTGTGTATCTGCTTATCTGTACATCCACAAGATCCGCATGGAGAAGGGATTTCATAATACCTTCCTTGCTCCTTCCTTGTTCAGAGGGAAATCAAGTAATCTGAAATCATTTCTGGTACAAACAGCCTGTACCCTTGGGTCTGCTTCAGTTGTAGCACATGGATGAGATGAAAAAACAGTTCTATGCCTCCTTCTGTGTCCCCAGGCCTTTCACCACAGTAGGATGTATCTGGTATGTGTCCTTTGCAAGAAGAAATGCAATCTGGGCAGCAGTAATACAGCAGCGTGAACAGAATAGTGTGTGTTGGAGAAAAGCACCTGATAGAATGATTTGTTCCCCTTTTGTTTTGTAGAGCAACATTCAAAGCAGAACTAACAGTCCTGTTTGAACATGCCTCATTTTACACCCATGCTCTGCAAGTATTTTACCTTTCATGCGCACTATGGCCTGGCTATGGTTCTCCCCTCTGGAGTTTCTGGCGTAGCAAGTGTAATTGCGTTTCAAGTCCTCTGGTGTGGCTTTTGCAACCATTAGGGTCCTCGTGATAGTTTTGTCTTCAAAATTTCCAATAATTTCACTGGAAGACAAAAGCTAGAGCATTACACATGTGAAACCGCAGCGAGTTCTTGGTGATGAATACTCCTTCCCTGATGGAACCTGAGCCTTTCTGTAAAGAACACCTGAATTGATACTTAAGAATTGATACACATTTCACATTTTAATATGGAAAATTTCAGCCTTGACTGTTCCTTTATCTGATTTTACTTACATTGTTTTGCCATTCATACTTCTCTCATTGCAGATATGTCACATTGTATTTTAGAGACAAAGAATTTCTTGCCTACAAAGCAACAGATTTTATGAACTCTGGATTCAGAGTCCATCTCACGTTCCCTGTTTAATCCTGGATGAATCACTTTGTGCCTGAACTTATCATCTGCAAAATGGGGATAATAATACTTCCTTTGCCTCTTATTTTCTAATGGATTTGCAAACTGATTGGGGCAGTGACTGCCTTTGACATGTTGTTCAGTACCCATCAAAAGGGATTCTGAACCTCATTTGGGTTCTTCATGTAACTGAACCTCTATTCTTACCTAAGAACGACTACATATAATACTACATTTTTGTTGTTAACCTCTGGGTTTTGAAACATTTTTTCATTTATGCTGTTTTGGAACATTGCTGGAAACAAAATTATGCCTGTCCATGTTTTAGAAGTAAAATCCCACAGTAGATTTGCAAACCTGGGCAATTTAGTATTTGATACTTCCAGTTGCTGTCATCCTATTAGGACCTGAATGAGTGACAGGGGAAAGGATTTCATAAAACCGTCTTTGCTCCTTCCCTGTTCAGAGGGAAATCAAGTAATCTGAAATCCCTTGCAAGGAAAAATGGGAGAAGTGGAGTATCTGGGCCCCAGTATTTGTGGTGGAAGAGCAAGAGTAGAGGGATGGTAGGAGACCTCCAAAGATTAGATGTTCTTTTGTCTGGAACTGTTCACCTAAACACTTCCCTCATGGTTAGGAAAGCCACATAAACACACATCTGCTGGAGTAGTCTTTGAAATACCACTCAGACGTGAGCTGTCTCCTGGCAGTATGGGCAGGACGCTGGGCAGCCCCAGTAGAACTACAGTACTTCTGCACATCTGTACCCAGGAGCCTTCTGTAGGATCCACAGAGAGGATGAGATGATACAAATGAAGGTCGACATTACTAAGTGTTACCTTTGTGTGACTTTTATCTTGGGGTCCATGATGTCATCTGTGTTTTTCCCATCTATAGTCCACCACACCTCAGTCCGGGACTCCTTCAAGAAGGTGAAGAAGACCTCACAGGACAGAACAAGCTCATCTCCTGGGAAGAGAACACAGTGAGGTGGATGGTACACGAGGAACATCACCATCCTGACTCATGCGCTTTCTGGTAACCCTGTTAGCCTGAGCTCTGCCTCTTCCCAGGAGGGAGTAAGGCCAGCATACACCTTCTAACGTCTGATAACGGTTGAACACCCTGGACACACTGATTTGTGACAGACAAGTAAATAGGAAAAAATGTCCTGCCTTCCTAGATACTCTAGAAATTCCTTGACTGCACTGGGTGATCCACCTATGGGAGACGGTCCGAGCCCACCACTTCCTTGGAAAGCAGGGCAGCGTTAATGATCCCAACTGCACAGGAGACAGTTGCCTTAGAGAACAGGGTCCAGTTCCACAGAATCATTTTGGTGTGGGAGCGCTTGCTCAAGTATTTAACTTCCCAGCAAGATCAGGCTTTGGAGCCGAAATCTTTGCGAACCAGACCGTAAGCGACTTTGTCTCACAGCTGGGCTGTGGGAGAACTCTGACCTTTGAGCCAAAAAGCACTGCTTTAAAAGCGAAGACTGCTATTAATCGTCATCGTTGGCACCACACTTATTACAGCAGTCAACTGAGATCAACTCATAACGGGACAAGTTTAGGGAACTGCTCCAAGGAGCTATCCATCTAAACCAATGGGACAGGGAAAGGGGTGTAACACACTATTACAAAATCCTGTGAGGTCAGCAAAAGGACGGTTGCCATTAATTAGGAAGCAACCAGCTAAAAGAAAAATGGAGGGGAGATGAGCAAAATGTGGCAAGAGGGTGAAGCCATTGAGGAGCCAAATGAAGGAGTGTTGGAGCAAACAGCCAGGGACAGGGTTGAGACAAAGTCCTACAGGAATTTCTCTGAGCAGCTGACAGTCTCCATTTTGTTTGCTTCTGCAGCTGCTCCAGCCTGCTGGAGTCCTGCGTTGCCATGCCTGAATATCTCAAAAAAATCTGTGCGCTCAAATAAACTTTTAAAGCTGTGCTCTCCTATTCTGTCACTGAGAACTGGCACCCCACACCGTCTGCCAGACAATCTGTGGCAGCTTGCTTGCTCTGTGAGGAAAACAGTCAGGGAAAGCATTGGGGGAGCAGAGGAAGGAGAACCCCTCTGTGCTTGGCTGGCTGTGTTTCCCCATCCCTGCGGGCAGGCTGCCAGGGCAGGCAGAGCAGGCAGCTGGCATTGCAATTTACCTGGGTCCAGCTCGTAGACAACTTTCTCGTTCGGAGAGGTGAATTGTGGTGGTAAGGCCTTGTTGGGAGACCCTGCAGGAAAGAGCAGAAAGTCCCCCACCGGGGACCCAGACTTCATGAGATTCTGGGATTCTTGCAGCCTCACTCACGATACCCCTCCCACTGCTCATGTCCTGATCTAACTTGTGATACCACCCTACTGCAGAGTTTCATCCAATGAGAACTCTAGTCCCAGCCCCCAAATTCAGTGCCAGACACAGAATCTGAAGTTCCTCTAAAGCTTAGGTACATCTAGATGGAAGGTTTTGGTCCCTCCCACATCAAAACACTCCAATGTCCCTCTGGGTACTGAAGGGTACATCTCCTGTGAGGCACAATCTATAACAGAGTTTCTTTTTATTGCTGCTCCTAAAAAATAAAATACAAATGTGATTTCCTGCCATGGGAATTTAAATCTGCTCTGAAAGCAGCAGTCACCACTAGACGGGACTAGATACGGGAGTGGAGCACATGCTCTACTGTTCCCCAGGTTTCTAAGTTCCTTCTACAATTCACTGACAGGTAGACTGAGCCCTCATCACTGGCACAGACCTCTCTGAGTGCTGGGCTGGGTAACTGGAGTCAGCAGTCCTGCCTGGTTGAGTGACAGTCTCAGCCTCAGCACACAAGCCTTCGAGCTTGAAGGAAGATTAAGGCAAGCTGGCTATCATGGAACAATCCCACAATTTATGAAAAGCAAAGGGCACTGGAGAGAAATATTAACAATGCCAGGGTTATACATTCACATGCCAGCAGAGGGTACCCCTGACCATGTCACGGGCTGCATGTCACCAGCCTAAGCCTGATAGCCTGCTGTGCTGTTTGGGGCATTTGGTATGGTAGTTGGTAGGACCTCCAGTGCCACATGTCCTCGGCAGTCACATGAGGTTGACCCCAGTAAGCAAAAATATACCAGTGACAGGGGAGAATCAGCTAATACAGACTGAACACATCCATAAGTGGAACCTGTGACTGACTTTTCTAACTGTTTTTACCACTTCTGTTGCTATCCATTTGAAATTTGCACTTTTTTAAAGCCATTCTTACCCACCACCTTCATCTTTATGGTTCTAGTGAGATTATACGTTCTTCCATGGTCCTTGAATGTCACAATACAAGTGTAATTCCCTTCAAAGACGCTGCGAACAATGCCAATAACAAGCTTGGACCCTTGTGGGTATCGCTCATAGAAGCCATCCACCAACTTGCAGTTCTAAAGTCAGGCAGAAAAACATTTGAGTTTTGGGACTCAAATTTGAAGATATTGATTTAAATACTACTACAAAGATCTGTTTTGAAACTATGAATATGATGCTTTGGATTCTGAGGTAGGCCAGACTTAAATGCCACAAATCCTGAGCATGCTGGAATAGGAACTGGTAGGTTCACTTGGAAAATGAGGTGATGAAGCAGATGATCCTAAGAGTTTTATCCCACCTTAAACATGGACAATTTTATAAAAGATAGAGCTATGATCTAGAAGTACATTTTCAAGAAAGGCGAGCATATCAGCAGAAGGAAGTGAGAAAGTAAAAAGAGAACGTGTCCTCAATTGATGTCAGCTTCTCCAACTCTTTTGGGGCTAATCAAGCTACCCTGACTGACATCAGCTGAGGATGAGGCCCCAAAACGGGTAAGTGGCAAAAGAGAATCCATAGTAGAGAAACTTTAATAATGCTTCTCTTCCTGTCAGATGAGGCAGAAAAACTCTGCCCAGAACCAAGCTTTTCAGGAAGAGGTTATGCAGAAGACATCTTGATTGTCATAACGCCCAGAGATTTGCACATTTCCTAAGAGATTACTTCTGAATGGTACATTTCCAAGTCAGATAAATCCTAATGTGGCAGTTTAAGACAGAGGTCATACAATATTTTTTACGTTTTTTATTAGGCAAGCAATGATTTGCTGCCTGCAAAATGATTTTCACGGGGCTTTTTGTTTCATTCTGCTAATTGATTGTTGAAATGTGAATTTCAGTGGCTGATACAATTAAGGCATTTCAACCACCGGAGTGAAACTGCTCCTCTTGGCTACAAATGCAAGTTTTTACTGAGGGGCTTTGGAGTTGGACATCTTTTTTACAGTAGATATATTTGTTGCCAAATTTCTTTATTATTAAATTCCCTCTTACAGCACCTTCTATCTAGAAATCTGAAAGTCTTTTGCAAGCAGAGAATTCAGTCCCATAACTGATGCAGCTCTGGCTGCACATCCTCTGAGAATTTCTTATTCTACCTTGACTAAAGGCATCCACCTGGAGAATGACACTGAGGTCAAGATTTAGTAAAATGAGCAGTAATTCTGTATGCTTGCCTGGAGATGGCTGGAAACAGTGTAGTTTTCAGAGCAGTGGGGAGGGGTGATTACATCTTCAGAAAAGAGGTCCACTGAATTGTGTCAAACTGGCTCCCCAAGGCCCTTGCATAGCCCTTGCATGTACAACTTCGTTATATGATCTCAAAGGATCTTAGAAGGGATGCTACTTTCATTAGCTCATGAGGAGGGTTTTTTTTTTACTGAAGAGGGGAAATGAGTCACAGCTTTCTTTACGGGGCCGGTGACTTGCCCACACAGCAAGTCGCGGATACCGCCAGGAACTGAATTGAGGTTCCTAAATCCCTGTTAAAGTGTTCTCCACTTGCACATACTGGTCAAAAAATTTCAGTGTTAGCTCTCAATTTTATACAAATTCCTCCAAGAGCAGTTTAACCCTTGAACTCAATGAAACAAAGTTCTTTATGCTAGCTTGGCGAATTTCAAGAGTTTCATCTCTAGTGAGACCCTGAAATATAGCTCTACAATTCTCATGCCAACCGTCGTTTTTTCAGATGAAACACCACACTCCCCCAGTGCCCAGATAAGACTAACATCCTTCTTACCTTGTACCATTTGACAGTTGGTGTTACACTAGCAGGATAAAACCCATCAATATCTGGGCATATAATCTTCTCGTTAGCGTGCTCCAGGTAGAACATCTCCTCAATGGGTTTTATTGAATGGCTGACACAAGAGTGTTGGTCTTTTGCAACAACTTCCAAGGGAAATGCAACTTTGCTGCAGTAGGTTGTATTTCTAAGGACAGAGGAGGATATGGTTGATTAAACAAGACTGGTTTACTTACTTATGTAGTAATGGAATGAAATAAAAAACATGTCTGTGCTAATGAACATCATAGCTCTGATAAGATATTTACAGCTTCAGTTGACTCATTTGCATGTGAGAAAGAAAACATCATCAGAGATGGCCACACAGTACCTCAGAAAATCCTATAAACATGACTAACAGGCAACATCCACTCCCCTGGTGGTAAAGCAGATAATAGGGTCAAAGACATGATGAACAAGAGACAATGTGAGAAAGAGATCAGAAAGAGCTCTTGTGCTTAGTGCATAGCAGATGCTACGTTCATTTTGTACCACACTTAGAGATACTTTTAATTTCCTAGAAGTCTGAATCTCATGTATCTTTACCAAATTAGCATCCAGTCAAAACATTACCACTGCATCTGAAGTTATTTTTTACTCCAGACATACAGAGCACTTCTTAATGGTGAGTGCTTGTGGATTTTGCCATGGGCTCAGTAATAATATTTTCATGGACACTTGCAGTTAGCAAAGAGAGCATGTTCACTAATGTTTGCAAGGCTCCAAGCACTATTACGATGTAAATTGGCTCAGGGCTGAGCATTCTTACAATTGTAACATTTTTTTCTCATTAATGTTTATGTAAATGATCTTCTCCCTACAGAAAGATCTGAAGCTAACAGCATAATTTTCCTGTTTCTATGAAAGTCCTTTGATTGTGCTGAAGTATGATACAGAAGCTGTACCACACAACCTACCTGAGCATGCATGTATAATTCCCAGTGTCATTGAGAAGGGCAGGCCAGAACCAAAGGGTATCTTTCTCCTTACTGATGCGATTGTCTGGGAGACGGAAGTTAATGGGCTCCTCCAGATCCCGGTCCTGCCCAATCCTGTACCAGATCAAGGTTAAGCCAGCAGAATGGGCTGTACTGTAGTTGTACTTCAGGAAGGTCTCAAAGAGTGGGCATTTGATCTTCGCAGGTTCCCCATCGTAAATCTGGATCTGTTTCATGGTGTCCACACCCCAGTCATCACAGCGTTCTGCAACCAGGAAGAAGAGGTGACTTAGCTTGCAAGTCTGAAGGAGAAAAACAATTCTGCCCACGTTCCCCACAGCCCTTGGTCCTGCCTCCACTGAAATCAGAGGTAATAATCTAGTGTTCTCGGTGGAAGCAATCCTGGATGTTTCAAAGCAGTGCAGGAATACTGTGTTTTGTTCTGGATATATCTGCAAGCCTCTACTTTTATTTGTACACCCCCTACACTTCTTCCAAGTTATTTATCCCCCACCTGGACAATATGATAGGCTATTCCTGCATAACACCAGACTTCCTTGAGATCGCTGAGAAAAGTCAAGCCTAAAAATAATCACTGTGGGAAAATAAATTTTGGCTGAAAACAACACTAGAGGTGTGCATGTGTGTGACAGGGGGATGGAAACAGAGGTGTTAGAAGAGAAAAAAATTAACACTGCACACATCAGCCTACCCTTAGAGCTATGAGCCATTGTCACTGCCAGAGGAAGTGGAGGAAGCTAGACTGTGTGTTCTGGGAGCAAAGATTGGCTTTTCTGCAATGTGACTGTCTTGTTGGTTACGTGACTCCTATGCACTATGGTAACACAAACAAACGGCCCGTAGGGACTGTTAACAGTGAAGTTTGGGAAGCGAGGCTGAGAGGCAGGAGAGACGGTGTGGAGGAGGGGACAACAGGTTCACCTGGGGATCACCACGCAGCCCCAGGTGCACTCTCTGAGCGCTGTCCAACAGAACTAGTGCGGCTCACTGCAGATGCTGACTGACACAGAAACTAGGCAGCGAGAAAAACGCTATTCAGTGATTTTTTATTGATTCTTGCCATTAGCGAATGGGATTGGGACCAATATCACATTCAAAAACCATTTGTCTTCAGAGAGCTCCTTTCCACCCCGTTCCTCCCACCTGTCAAGATGCCCCGTCACAAAGGGACTGGATGCAAGCAAAGCACGGTGCCAGGATGCCAGCTAACTTGTGAGCATCCTACACTCCCAGTGCCTGCCGAGACGCACAACCAAGCGGACATCCTTGCACTTCCCGTCTCGCTGTGCTGACAAGGCATGGTGTGGCACGGCACATGTCCCCAGCACATCTCTTGTGGCTGCTGGGAGGCATTAGCTAGGGCAGCCTGATGCCTCAGAGCCCTTAACGAGTCAAATAGAAAAGGGACGCTGCCCTTGTGCTGCCTACAGCTGACCTTGGGAGAGGTGTCTCAGTATACCATGGGCACACCAGAGATGATGTTGCAAAGCCTCTCTGGTTTGCAGATATTAGAAGAACTTGGACAGAGAGAAAAACAGAGTACAATACGCTCTTTGAGCCCAATTCTTCTGAACTGACTTCACAGGCCCAAAGCACGATTCTTGGCATTTTATCTTCCTTAAATAGATACTGCGAGGTAGCTTGGCCCCAAATTCATACTTAATTAAAAAAAGCAAAGGGACAGGCGTACAAACCTTTGAGAAGACGGGGCTCAGTGCTTAAAGGCAGCAATGCTAACTCATGTGGCTCAGCAGTGTTTAGTCACAATGAGGAGGAATCTGGGCCAATAAGAATAGAAATGCTTTCTGGCTGTTTTATATATAAATGTAAACGCAAACTGAGCTGCTCCTCCTATGGTATGCCAAACACCCACATGATGGAGTCCTGCTTCTGGAGAAAGAGAGTGAAGTGCGCTGGGAAGAGGTGGTGAAGCTAATGCGTACAGGTATTCTCTAATAGGAAACAAAAAAAACAAATTGCTGGAGAGTGCAACTAGCTCTTCATCTTAAAAACACATACATATTTCAACAGTTCACAGCATCAGCCAATGCCCCTGCTATCGCAGCCAGCCCAGAAACACATTCTGAATGAGAAAAACTACTGTTGAAAGCATCATACCATGAGAAAGTGCGTAATCACTGATCACTGCCATGGGCAAGGCCAAATGGAACCAGTATGCTGCTTAATACTGGCAGAGACAAGCTACTGGATTAGGCACCATCAAGTTTTCATAGAGTGGCAAACAAGACAAATGAGTCTGCCAGTGACTGCCTGCTAATTGCACGATAAAGCTCTGATTGCTATTTGTGTGAGGCCATTTGTTTTTATAAAGAAAGCCTGTCCTTTTGAAAGGAGTGAGGTCTCAGGAGTTTTAAGGTTCTGTAAATCAGGACATTGGGGTTTTCTTCCCTGCACCTGACTTTGCTATGTCCTCCTGGGCTGCATAAAGGCAAATTGCCCTTATTACTTCAAATGGCAGCACTGGAGAGCGAGAAAACTGTACTAAAAATTACAGCACTGAAATTCTTGGAGTCAAGGAATTTTGCAATCATGAACAGCTCTTTTCATTTCGTAACAGCTCATAAATCAGTACTGTAAAACTACTTACCCCTTCTACCTGAACGAGTAGTTGAAAATAAATACATTGCTTTCAGCTAATTCAAGAAAAAAAATGGCTGGGCTGGGTTTGCTTGTTTGGGAGAGGGAGAAGAAGCTGTTACTGCTCTTCACTATGATAGGAGACGTATGTGACAATTTTGTCTCAGAGCTGCCTAATTCTCACAACTTCAGAAACGCTGTCACACTGAATGGGTAGTCCTAAGGCTCCCCATGTCGGGATGCGGTCACGTGTGTCCTGCCTTAGGATGCTGTGTGCTCCAACCTCAGCCCCAAATGCCAATGTTGGTGTGTAACCACCCCAACAAAGAGCAGCTACACCACAGAGCCCAGAAACAGACACACGGCTTGAGAGCGCAGGCTGCGTCTGCCAGAACGCTAGCAAGGACTATTCCTCCGCACTGTTAGAGGCAAATCAGTTCAAGCCCAGGTCCAAGGGCTCAGGGAGCAAAGCCATGATCCATTGCTCACTGCGGGGATGGTGGACACAGCACGGCACGGGGAGTGGCAGGGAGACCTTCCTCATATGCAATACACTGGGGCCAGAAATTGTGACTTTCCCCATAACCTTTCTTGCCTTCTCCCTGTGCCAGCCTGACACAGGGAGTGCACAAGTATAGCAAAAGTATTTCAATTTATTAGGTGCTTCTTGCTTGAGACAGCTCAGCTCTGCCTGACGGACAGAGTGCATGGTGTCTCTCACTTTGTGAACTTTGTGAACCTCTTCCTCCTCGGCTGCAACATGGCTCCTTTCCCTATGTTAACAGCACCCTTTGACGCGGTGACATTTTTGTAGCAGGATCCTGCCAGATGGGTAAGCCCAGACAGCTGGCTACACTCCCTATATACATTTGTGCGGGACAGTTGGGTGTTTCTGTTATTGTTGTACAATTTTATTTGCACTCAACAGCTTCCTGTGGTGCTTTGTGCCCTCTCCGCTCTTTTAACCCTCATTGGAGATTCAAAGCCTATTTGCTGCTAACACTAGCATCCAAATATTTGGATATCAGTCTAAACTGGGGATAGCTTAAGAAAGGTTATAGGATTTCACACTGAACCTCAGTGGAACAGAGCAGCTCCCACTGTGGAAAAAATACATATACTTACATATCGATAGATCCTGACCCCAATAATAATATTCAAGAGGGTACGACAGATCACTGGGAGAGAACATGCAAGAACTCCGTTCTCATTATAAGAGATAGCACTAAATTCTATGGTGCCACGCCAGTTTGCACCAATTCATGCCCTCATTTTCACTGGCTGTGCTGAAGAAATGAATTTCTTCTCTCCTGAAATTTTTCCTGCAGAAAATGGAGCTGTTGGGGTTAGGAGCAGCAAAATCAAGTGGGATTGGCATTCACTCTGTGACTTAAGGAACTCACTAAACAAATGGAAACCCACTCAAGAGATGGAAGGAGGCTATATACGATTCCATGGTCCTTTTCACACGGTAGCAAGTGGAACACAAAGCGCATAACGGAAGGAGATGATAAAATTCTAAACATCCACCATCCCGCAAATGCGTTTTCCTCAAAACGCCTCTGCAAAACACCTTTCAAAGAAGTCACCCTTTTCTCATTACTGATCATGTGTACGGCAGAACTCTCAACTGACCCTTTTTTCTGCTGGGTGCTGCAGAAACACAAAGCAGGGCAGTCTATCTCCCATAATGCCTACCACTTAGAGACAGCACAGGAAAAAGACAAGAAAAAAAACATAAATGTTTTATTCATTTCCACTGCATTGACAGCAAACGCAGGCAGCAAGGGATTGACTCACCTAAGATCACAGAGAGAGACTGTGGTGGGAACCAAATCCAGTCCAGTCCCCAAGCCACCAGTCCCAGAGAGAACCAGGTAAGAAGTATCATGTGCTGCAGAAGGGTTAGGAGATCTGGAATGGGAGTCAAAGAGAAGCAGAGAGAGAAGGAAAAGCCAGGTGACATAAGCACTGGTGTGTGGCCCAGGCCAGCTGTTGAGAGGTTGTAGGCAGAACAGACGAGGGTGTTTCTGCAGTCCTGCTTGGAGAAAGGGATGAGGATTATAAGAGAGGGAAGGAGGCTGCATGCTAGAAGGAAAAAACCCACTGCCAGCACAGACAGGGTCACAGTAAGGATGCTGATCTTGTTTCATGTGCCTGGAGATGAAGATGAGAGCAGACTGCTGCCTTCTACTGTTCTCCTCTGATGCTAGTTTGCATGGGGAGGTGAACTGGCAAAGTTAACTTCAAATGTCTTCCTGGCTTGCACTGTATGTTGTGACCCTTGTCCGTGGAGGACATCTACTACTGATAGTAGGGACAGCAACCTCTCCTGTCAAAGAAATTGTCAAAACAGCCCTGTTTCTAAATCTGGTGCTACAACAGCTTTAAACATTGGTCATCTCGAACCAGATTCTTTCTCAGAAGCCAAAAGAACATGAAGAAAATGGCCCCTCCGGACGCAAAGCAGAAAATGAAAGGATAGAAAGGAAAACAACGATGCTGCTCAGCTGCATAAAGGTGAAAACAGACATTCTGGAAACCTTCCTCAACCTTTCACTTACTGCACTGATTTATCCACTTGGGAACAGGCTCTGAATATACATCCAAAATACTCCCTTCCAAGATGCATCTGCAGCACCCAGTAGAAGCACCCACACATTCAAAAACCCAGGTGAAATTGGTGCAACTCTCTGGACTGTCAAGGGAGACAAACTGCTGAACCGGGGGATTAAAAAGCCATAGACTAAGGCCAAATCAAGAAATGCTACACCAATTTTTCTGCACTTAGGCAGTTTTATGCAGTCTTTTTAAGTATCTGCACAGTACCTCCACTTCAAAAATTCTCAGCCACTGAAATTCAACTAGCTCTGCACTGCCTACACCCCTTCTCTCCCTATCCCTCCCCTGGGGCTACAAGCAAAGGCTTCCACTAGTTAAAATTTCTGTGAAGAATTAATAAAGAGCGACTCTTATGACAGGCCATCCATCATGTCGGCATAAATTACTCTTCTATTTGCCAAATCGATGAGTCCTTCTTAATTGCGTCTGACCCTCGGAAGGGGGCCCGCCCTGCACACAGAACTGGGTTTGCAGCGACAGCAGGACGTGAAGCTGTGTTGGTTGAATTACACAGTCAATTGCTCTGAGATCTCCTTCCCCACATCATTTCAGCAGCAGTATCAGATGGGGTGGCACTGTGTTAACAGCTTCTCAGTTTCTTCAGCTGCCACTGCTGTGTTATCATAAGGTAAAGCTAATATGACTTAGCCTCCATGTAGGGTGAGCTCGGAGAGCAGGCAGGTCAGGGGTTAGCTTGACGGAAGAATCAGCATCAATGAGGCAGAAAAAGCTGGTCACACAAAGTAATTCTCTGTGAATTAATCATTACCACCTTAAAAAAAAATTTCCTCCACCCTCTTTCAAGTTCACAGCAGATAGGACAGTGACAAAGCACTGGGGGAAGTTGGGTTGAATAAAGGAGCTGCATTTTGAATAACAGAGGTACCACTTGTGGCCAGCAGCCACATGTGGGTGCACCTTCTATTTACACTGGTAGCAGGAGCAACCACTCTTACACTGCATTGATACCAACTCTGTCTGCATTTTTATGTTTACACTTACATCGGCACAAGTCCATCCCACAGCAGCCTGCTCTGTGACTGCGCGCTTCGTTCAACAGCTGAGAAATACAGCAGTGTAGTAGGAAAGCATTTCCCACTTGGTCTGTATCTCATCTGACTGCACAACAAAGGGGTGGGAGGGTGGCACAGAGCAAAAAGAGATAAAAAACTATCTTCCTGAACTGGAAGAAGACAGGTACTGATTCGGGCCCACTGAAATCAGAGGATCTGGGTCAGCCCTAAGCAAATCAGCTAGCTGATTTTATTCCCAGTATTTCCAAAGTGGCAATAGTGACCAGATGCCTAGAAAGTGAATGGAGCTCAACACTGTCTTGGAAGCTTACCCAAGAAATTTTATGAATTCTGCAGGAATTTATAACCTGAATTCCAGGGGGAGCAGGTCAAAAAGGCCCTCCCATAACTTCAACTGCCTTCTTCACACAGCCTCTTCAACAGAGCAAGCAACTGGAAGTGAGGGGTCCCAGCATGAACCTCTCCATACTCAGCACTGCACCCAGATCTGCACCCAGATCTGCACACACAGCAGCATGGTCTAGCCCTTTCCATGTGATTCTGCTGCAATGGCACTGGCAACGTGACTTTACATTTCTGGCATGTCTCTCAGCATTCATCACGTTTATTATTTAAATGGACAGAACAGACGAAAAAAAAGGAAGAAGGAAGCATACTTTCTGTTGCAGAATGGCTCAGCATTTCCAAAAGCGGTTACACACTGTGGTTGTTCAACTCTGGACACTGAAAAACTAGTTTAAACAGGTGTGACCATCTGCACTCTTTGCCAGCGTCATGAAAAACAAGCTGGTTGTGTAAACTTTTGCTGACTTCAGCACAGCCAGGACTTCAGAGGAAGAAACAAAAGCATGACTTCCAAAAATCATGATTCTGTAATAGAGCCCTTAGCTCCTGACTCTGAGTTTCCTTACACAAGCCAGCACAGCCTGTAACACATGAAGTAGTTGCTGTTTATTTGTGTCTTTTAAAACTCTCCTCAGTGGGCTTCATGCCTTTGCTCTTTATCTCTGATTAAAGCTGTGTTTACACTTTGTGGCACACAGTGTTTTGGTTACCTACAGCAACTGGACAGAAAAAAAAAAAAAAAAAACTATTCTGTTTTCTGTGGCAAGCTAGCAAGCTAGACTTATTTTCCTGGAGGCCTTTTTAAAATGGAGATCAAAACAGTAAAGGCTGGGGTATGAACTGCCTCAAAGCCCGAAGGAGAAAAGGAGTAAATAGCTACTTTCTGTCCCGCTTCATTGAGGAAATAGCTGCATGAAGCAAAGCAGAGCAGCACGGGAGGAGGAAAGACAGAAAGAGGAAATGGAGCAGCCTGTTGCAAAATCATCGGTAAGAGGAGGCAGCATGGAAAGGTGATGAACCTGATTAGCACCGTGCTAGAGCTGTGCTGAGGCTAATGGGGGCTCTTTGGGCAGCCAGGACATCAGATGCGATCTTGAGAAGGTCCAGGCTCAGCTCCTGGCTCTGCTAGGAACTCATTTAATTAAACCTTAGCAAACTAATTACTGCACTTAACGAGGGCCTTGGTTGCCACCCACCCCCTTTAAAACAGTTAACAGTTCTGCACTGCCCACCGCCAATGTCCACAGTAACGTCCGCATGAAGCAGCTCCAGCAGGGGATGCCAGAGAGGTCTTGATTCAGGCCCCATCTCTAAACATCCATTTTAGCCAGAATTTCCTCAAGCCCAGGCGCTCTTTGGCTGCCAGGGAGCATCGCAGTCTCTCCAGTGGTACACAGACCAGACCAAATACGGCACAGCACTATGAAGTGAGTGGCAGCTGTACGAGATTTGCTAATAGGATAGCACAAGCCAGCCCAGCTCCCGAGCAGCTACTTCGAGTGGGGAACTGCAGGGGCAAGCAACGACGAGGACAGGAACTGCAGAGCAGCAGAGGGTGAAACGCGCAGGAAGGGTCCATGGCTAGCTGGAACGCGAGTCTGCGCATTGGCATCAACATGCTTACTCCTTGTGAAAGCATCTACATTTAATGCCCTCCAGCTCTCTACTCTGCTACAGCATCTGCCTCTCCCATAGCCTGGCTCAGCGCACTAGAGAACAGTTCAGTAACTGTTCAAACAAGCAGCGCTCCCCACCGATGCGCACCCCCTTCCTCTGTTCTTCTCAGGGCCACGCACGGTGAGTGGCAGCAGCCCTGCTCAGTTTAGCCAAGGACAAGAGAGGCCATGTGCCTGCAATGGGTGCTCCTCTCCACCACCGTTTGCACTGCTGTCGTGCCGGTGTCTTACCAGTATCTGGCAGCTGGGAGAAAAGGCCAGACATAGATGGAAGTGCCCAGGCAGCCTGGCAGAAGTCACCTGTGTGCACTCAGTCTCATTCACTTTACTATACAACTGTGAGTCTGCAGCTAAGGGGAAGTGATGGACAAGCAGGGTAGAAGACTGATTGCAGATGTTCCCTGATGGCCTATTTGATACACGTGGAGGAGCAAAAGCAACCACACAATACCATGTCAGTGATGCACACAAAATGGGCTGCTTTCTTCTACACATTTCTGCATTTCTGAGAAGGTTTGAGCAGGCAGGTCACATCACTTTCTCATCTGCACAGGAATCACCCCTCGCTATCTATTTCCTCTGCTGGCAGGAAGCAAAAGCTAGCTCTCCTCTCCAGTCTTCTCCCCAGGCACAACTCTGACTGGTTAGGATGGAGGTTCCTGACTCCAGGTTACATATCTGCTCCCAGGCTAGCTCTGCTCTGCAGGTTTTCTCTCCACTTCAAGGCTATGCACCTTTGCTTCAGTGGTGAATAACTTTATCCCCCCGAGCACCATAAACTTCTACTATTGCAGTAACTCACAAAGTGGTATGGGTCGTTATAAAATCATGTCCTAAATTAGGACAGCAAGAAGGTGAGATTGGAAGAGTAGGAGGAAATCAGGAAATCCCAGGAGAAGAAGATGGGGGAGGGATTTAGTCTCTTTAGAAAACAATAATGCAATTTAATCCATTTTTCTTTTGACTTTACACACTGAAATAAGCTTCTCAGCTTCTGGGGCTGTCACAAATCATAAGGAAAATAAGGCTATTGGAACCCCGTCAGTAGAATAAGAGCTATGTAGCAATAATCCTGAGGAGCTGTGCAGGGCATTCTATCTTCAAAGTGTTTTACAGACAGTAATTCATTAATCTGCAAATTTCCCCTGGCCAAAAGTAACTACTCTGCCTTTCTACTAAGTGCAAAAGAGACTTAAAGCCCAAATTGGCACTCGATAGAGATTGTGCAGGAGACAGCTCTGACCTCCTGAGTCTGATCTTGGTCTCTGGTGCACCGTGCTCAGATCTTTGCTACTCCAGCGCTGGCCTGAATTCAGAACCGCTAGTGACGTCCAGCATTTTGGTGCTGACTTCAGAGGGAACAACATTGGTGTCTAACAGCCTCTGGTACGGGGGAGTGTAACAGATCTAGTCACAACTCAGCAAATCAACAACAAAACCCCAAATAAACCGCCCAGGGCAGAGGCTCCAAGCTGCCTTACCACCACTGTTGTATGGCTAGGAGTGTTAAATCAGTGCAGAAGTTGGCCCCAATCTTGGGCTCATCCTACTGTACAGCCTATCTGATCACGCCCAGGGGAACTCACAGGAGTTTCCTATGCAAACACAGTGCTTCCTGGCACAAAAGCATTATTTCTGTACAGCAGTTACTTGTTAACATTAGGTGAATCCCTTAGTTAATCAGCACTCAGCACAAGGCTATTCCTTCCCTCCTGGCAGTAATATTCTTCTGCCTTTGCCCAGTCCTTTCCAACTCCCAAGACAATAACTCTAGCAGTGATTCTCTCCTGAGCTATCACCCTGCAAAAGCTGGAAGCCCCTGAAGAATAAGAGAGCAGCCTGGGTGGCAGAGAGAGAATATGAAATGTGGAGCACGCTACAGCCAGTTCTTAAAACAAGACAGTTTCAAAGATAGGCCAGCTTTGATGGAAAACAAACAGATAGTATAATTTCTTGTTCATACTGGCCATTATGTTCTTTGTCCGACCGGTTTTTCACCTCTTTTAAGCCAGTATATATATCTAAATCACTCCAGTACTGTCAAAGAGATCATTGTAAGACCAGAACTGGATACAGAGGATCCTTTGCCATCTTTCTTTGTCTGGATATGAAAACATTTGGGTTCATTAAGCATCCTACAACACAAGCCTTATTTCCATCTTAAGGATGGAAAATACCATTGCAAATAATGCCACAAAGGTCACAAGTAAGGAATTCAAACTGAGGCACTGCAGATCAGATATACTTTCAAGACCAGAAGAGATCCGCTCAAGCATATAGCATGAGTTAGTAGTAGTGCTAGGCACAAACTCAATCTCAGATTCCAAGTCTTTTACTCTACACTGAACAGAGGACACACCTCTTTGCACTTCCAACTTCCATCTCCCTTTCAGCAAATGATTTTGGTCCAGCACCAACCTCCACACAAAGCAAAAACAGCAGAGCCAAAAGGATGGATGTTTGGAGCCATGGTGCTGCAGTCAAAATTTTAGGTAAAAAAAAGTTTGCAGGTGTGTTGTTCTAGTGAAGAGCAGGGTGAGACGCAACACTGAAGCTTTCTGACATGCTGCCAGGGAGACAGGCAGACACGCTGACTAAGCTGGACGGAAAGGCTTTCTGTATTACAGCTGGAGTAGTGTTGATTTTATAGCTGGAATTTTAATAAGTGTTGGCTCTTCATCCCCTCTGTAAGCACAGAGAGCTCAGGATCAAGCAGGGTGGGTACCCCTGGCTCAGGACAGTCAGTTCAGTGCTGTTGCATGCACTGCTCTTCCATGAATGAGCATCCGCAGAGGCAGGGAGGAGAGGCAGCAGCAAACCAGGCCAGGACTCCTGCACTCTCCTCCAGCCTTCCCAAGCACACTGCCAGCCCCAAGGCCTGGGCCTGAGAGAGGTCTGGCCTTGAGAATACAGCATTTTACCATGATAGCAAAGCATGGAGAAGGTAACTAAAGTAACTGGAATAGCCAAAAAGCAGGAAATTCAACAGATTTCATCATGTGAATGACTCCACAGGCCTGTTCCTACCGCAGTCTGTATTGCTATTTTCACCAGCCTGCCACTTCCATTCATCACCTCTCCTCTTCTGTCCTTCTCGAGCAGCTGAGGCCCTTGCACAAACACAACCCAACTACCTACTCAGAAAGACATTTTAGCTGGGGCTCAGCCTTGTCCTAACCAAGTCTGCACAGGTGCCTGGGCCAATAATTCATACTGAGTTGGCTGAGAGCACACACAGAGCAAGCTCATATCCACTACAAATTCCTGTGAAGGAGAGCTCCAAGTTATTCAGAAAACTCAGCCAAACACACTTTAAACGTTCGAGAAGCCTGGTAGCTCGGTGGCAGGTACCCCTTTATACAAACTCAGTCAGTATTAGGAGATCACTAGGGCAGCTGCCAGACTGCGCACAGCCCTTCTGGAATCACTCCAGATAACCTCCACCCTGCATCTCTCACCTATAATCCCTGCACTGGGAAGAAGAAAGCTCAAATGCTGTATCAGTATCAGAGCATGTCCAGTCTTCCACATTTGGCTGTATTTATGACTTTGCAGGGATGAAACAATCTTTAGTTGCCTTTTGGTGCCAATCCCAGGAAACTACACTGCAAAACCGAGGGCTGCCCAACCATCCAAACACAAACGGCCATACAAGCCCTTTAGCATTAACAACAGATGTTTTGACAGCCCAAAGTGGTGTATGGTGTCCATGGAAGAAGAAGAGAGCTCTGAACTGAAGAGCGGGTCTGTCATCCACAGACGTTCAAAAGATTAAGCACATATACTACGATGGACTTGCAGAAGAAACATATTTTAAGTGTTCACATGTCCCGTGCAACGCCCTTCAGTCTTACGTTACGCTTACGTCTTTGAGGCACTCTCCAAGGGCTCTAACCACCCCAGCTGTCCTGCACAGAAATCCTCTGCTAAAGGATAAATGTTTAAAAAGCACTGAACGCCTCACAGAAATGCATGGAGAGTTCTACCAGATCAGCTGGCATGAGCCTGTGTGACCCAAAGGCCAGGACATTCATAGGACGTTCATTTTGCAGCTCCCAGTTGACAGGCTTGGCCTAGAGCTGCTCTAAAATTTCCTGGACAGTCCTGACTCAGTTGCACGTACTTCCTATTTCTGAAAAACCCTGAGATGATACCACCTCAGCAGTGGGAGGATATTACGTTGGTAGAAAGCAGTAATGATGCAGAGCAGAAGGGCACGTCCAGAAATGCATGCAAAGCAGGGAATTTCCAGGAGAGCAACAGCAACCTGCGCAATGGGATCCCCCCCTTTCCCAGGCACTCTGACCACACAGGGCTCAGTGCTGGAGACCTGGGCCATATATTGTTTCCTCTTTGCTGTTTCCCCACTGCTCGCCTGTTCCACAACTAGCCAGGATTTGCTATACCCTACTAATGACTATACTAAGTATGCCAGTAGCACTATGGCAACCTACGGAAAAAAAGCCTCCCAGCCTTCAGCCTCTGCACTGCACTGAGATGAACCTTGCCGAGTCGGATGTTGTGAATCTGGCCCTGGCAGTGTAGCACGGTACAAGATGCAACGATACAAGAGCTGTTTGTCTGTGCTGGGCATTGTAACCAGTTTGCCTGTGCTGCGGAGGGGCAAGTACTCTTGGGGGGACCAGCTAAACCCCCTGCCCAGCCTGCAGCGCTCGTTTCTGAATGCTTCTCCCTCATAAAGCCGGTGCCTGTTCCTTCCTCCCTCCCTCTTTCCACTTGCCTTCTGCAAATCGTGCTGTCTCCCTTCCGCCCCCAAATAGGAAGTCCAGAGCCGAGACACACACAATCTGCCTCTTCACAAGAGCTCGGCTGAATGTGTGCCAGAGGAGTTGTGAGCATGACAACATATTTCCTGTCAGGAAAGTGACTCAGTGAGACGGCTATGAGAGCTCATCTTATTCAAGAAGTTCCCTTCTCCCCTTGCGTTACTGAGGCATGAGTCAGAATTCAAGAGCCAGAATCTCAACCCCCTCCGGATCCAGGCACGAAAGGCAGGTTTCAGGTTCAAGCCCAGGTCCTGCTTGTAACTCACTGACAAGTCGCTGCCACATGCTGGGCCCTGGTTTCACCCCTTGCAGAAGGAGAATATTGACCAAGTGTGGAACTTGAATTTCCAAGCACTTTTAGCCGTTGCTCACTCCCGTCTGTTTGCTTGTTGAACCATTTATACCATACTCATAGCCATTATGCCTGAGCATTATACAGTACCTACAAAGAATTAAAACAGTGTTCATGCATTTTCCAGAAGTATTTTACACACGACAATTTCATCCAGGATTACTGTAAATGCTTAAAATTACTTCAGCTAATTTTCTGGCTTTAGATCAGCTCTTCCCATGATAAGCAGACATACCACATCCTTACCGGAGCTGCTGCTGAGGGTGATCATACATAGCCATAGAGTAACTAGCAGGGCACCGATCATCTTCATCCTGTTGACAGGAAACATGCAAAGAGGTTCCGGTTATTTTATAAAATTTTATCACTGCAGAGAATTTCTTAACTCTGAGTGCATGTATTTATTCTTCCGCCCTCCCACGGATCCTTTCATTCTGGTATGTTCTTTTTCATTTCATTAAGATTCCTTAAGAAAAGCATTTGTATGGAAATGCTGTCCTGGCTGCAGGCAGCGGGGGAGCTTTCCAAGCTGGGAAGGGGACAGCGCAGAACAGGAAGGCTGGCTCACTGACTTCAGTCACCAGTATAGCCTGTGGCCATGTGCACGTGGAGTATGGTAGCTGCTTGTATGTCACATATGACAGAGTACAAACCTCAAGTTTCGGCTCCCAAAACAGCAAGGTCCTTCCTTGAGACCTCAAAGTACTTGCTTGTTTATAAGAGCAAGTGCACATAGCACTCATGACAGTGAGCAGTGGCTGAAGCACCTTTGCTCTGAGCACAGGTCCAATGGTTTGGAGTAATAAATGCACTCGCACAGTCCAAATCTGCAAGGTCTGTTTGCTGATGGGCTGTGCCGTGGCCAACTCTCAGGCGAGCTTTGTCCCGCTCCTGCAGGCATTTTCTGCTCAGCACACTGCTCCAGCTACTTCCAGTCAAACGCTCCCTGAAACGGGCACCTTGAAGGAGTCAGTAAGTTCCAGATGTTTATGCTTTTCCAGAAATGACCTGAACAAGCGCTTATACTTCCAAAGCAGCACCTATTGGCAGGCAGAAAACAATCCCAGATTGTTTTTCCCAATAGTTCTCAGCTCCCACTACAGAGTACAATTTCCTGCTAATTCAGATAAATGAGGGCCACCAGTTTAATTTGCCACAGGCTCTGGTATTTGGCATTCTGACCTCGGAGCTGCTCACTTGCTAGAATTAAATTTTGCTGTGTTTTCAGGTTTTCCAGGATGCAACCCATTTAGCTGCTAGTCACGAAAGATGACGTTTACTAGATGCTCTCATTAAGGGGGTGAAGGTTACATTGGATATTCCGAGGTGGGATCGCAAGGGGAGGAGAGATGGTTAAATGGCTAAACTTCATCACAGAATCTCAACTCTGCTGGGCAGATGTGGTAATGAGGACAGTGATACCGTCACGAGCATGCTCATGAGATGACAGGAAAACCTGCTCCATCAGGTTGTGCTAAAAGACGGGGGAGAGAAGCCCTAGAGTTCCCTAAAACATGTCCCTTAGAAGCGTGTCCATAATATATATGCTATACAAAAGCTCCTCAAGCATAAGCAGACAGCCCCTAAGACCACACAGGTTGCAGATATTAACAGGAATGGAATGTGTGAACGGTGCTACTGAAAATCCTGCAGCAGATACTGAATCCTTCATTTTCAGCACTTGCATTTGAAAAGCTTTGGCACAATGCTTTCCCTCTGTTGGGCTCATCTTTCTACGTGTGAAGGAAATTTGGAGCAAGCTTGCTCTTCCCTGCACAGGCCCATGCAAAGGGTTGCAGACTGCTTTGGAAGTCCTGAGGCCTTCACAAACCTGCAAGAAGCAGGGAAGAAAATTAGTGCATTTTCTTCCCCGAGATTCGGCTAAGAGGGCTGATCTTCTCCTACTTCTTTAATCCGAACTGGAACGCCAGCTGCTAATCAAACCCTTCTTTACTGCCATCTACAACCAACTCCCAGTGTCACATAGAAGACTCCACGGAGAGGAAACAAAATTAAGTATTCCTACCCTCTGGAAACGCTCAAGAAAGATAAAACATCTTTCTGCCATAAGTCTGAAGAGACAAAGAGAATCAATACACTGCATCTTTGGCTGGAAATTTAGAAGCTTTGGGGAATCTGGCTGCTGGAATGCAAGAAGTGTAAACACAATGGGGGGATCATTTTCATAACAAAGATTCCTTACCATTCCCTCTCCATTGGTCATTAGATAAATGCATAGTGTGTCCTAACTCACCCTTATTTTCCACTGATTCTCTCCTACATTTGCACAAATCAGACTGAATTCAGCCCTCAAGCAAGCAGGAACAACTACTGCCTTTGGACGAGTTTCTCTTATTTAGAGCAAGGCCATTTATGTGGCCTGAGGCCAAAATAAACTATTATGTTTTACCCAGTGATACATGAACTCTGCAGTGAAATAATATTTACATCCACTAACTATGCTCATAAGAACATGCTCCTTGCAGTCGTCTCAACAGAGATACTGGCTATCTGTTCCTATGGGCAAGGTGCTGTGCAAGGTATCTAACGTTTCCATGCTCTGCCTGCTAGCTTGAAAACCCTTGTTTCTTATTCTACCCAGCTACAAAATTAGAAGCGCTGCATGGCTTGATTTACTTCTGGCTCATTCCAGGCTCTTCCAAGAAGATCTTATCAATGGAGACAGATGGACGCAGAGCTTGTCAGTTTACAGCAATTTCTCCATTACGGGAATGGGACTCATTTGACCATGGCCGTGGCTGCTCTGACACTTTGCAAAATATAACAAAATACAAAGGACCGTGGAACGGACATGCACAGAACTGAAGGCTGAACATAGGGAACAATCTGCATCTCCTGGATGCACTGACCATGCCACCATTTACCATCTGAAATGAAAGAGGCTTTTCCTCCCTTGGTTAAGAAGCGGACAGCTCTCATGCACAGCGAAGAAGGAAAAGGGGACCGTATGGCAGGACGGCTCCTAAAGTCCAGATCTTTTCCTTTGGCACATGATTGTTCCAAAATTAATTAGTGCCACATGATCTGATGGTCTGTACTATTAACATAGCACAAGAACCAATTCTTGTGCACTGGAAGACCTCTTAGTGCTGCTGGTACTCTAAGAAGCTTTAATTTAAGTGGCCCAAAATCTGTGATATGCCCCAAAGAGAAAGGTGTGCCCAGAACAGTCCTGGGGTCACAGAGTGTGGTCATTTCTCACCACGAAGGTTAACGTGACTCTGTCCATCAGACCACGAAATGCACCCATTCATTTGCAAAGAAAGAGGGTGGGTTTTGTAACACTGTAAAAACGTGGTGCCATACTATGACCCACCGCAGGCTTGCCAGGAATGCAAGAATTTTCTCAGCCTTTTCCAGCAATCTGCTGCTTTGGTTTGTGACACCAGACAGCCTGATGCCATCTTGCCTGTAAGTGATGAAACTGCAGCAGGGCCTGATTAACGTCTTACACAATTTCACATCACCGCTCTGAAACACTGGCACCTCCAGCTGTAACCGAGGTAGCCAAAGGTCAGTGAGTACAAATCCCAATCTGCAATGGCTGCGGTCACCCAGCTGCAGTCACCAAAAAGGTCACAGGCCTCACATCTAGTGTGCAGGCAAATAAAATAAAAAGCAAATACTAAAGGGAACCAGGAATAAATTAGTGAGTAGATGCCAGTTCAGAAACTGTACCACAGCTAGAAACCCAGATAATCAGGGCTGCGAGAAGACGACTGGAAAGCTCAGATACATTCTCAGTGTTCCAGGAATGTCTCATGAGACCAATATACTCTGAGGTGTTCTTAATGCCTCCATAAAGTCACATTTTAATAACAGTTCATAGAAAAAATGAGGAAAATAATCCATTACTGTCTTTGATAAAAAAAAAAAATAAAGAAAATTTGAAATGTTCATTTTGTTTCAAATTAGAAAAAAAATTTCTAATTTAACAAAATTTCTAGTTTTATTTTGGTTCCTGAGCATTTTCCTCTTCAGACTTTCACCTCCTATTTACTGGAATCAAACAGTATGGCCATGAAAGAGAATTCTGTTCTCAAAAGCTGAAGAGGTGGTAAGGCTTGTTTTTTTATTAGATACTAGCAGGAAGTGGACTTAATGTCACAAAAAAAATGCATATTTTCACAAAAAACATCTTTTATTAAAACAGCCTTTCCAAACAGACCTAGACGAGGAATTGTTCACTTCCACCTTTAGCGATGTGTACCCCACAAAGCCTCCACGCTTTCCAAACAATTTTAAGAACCGAGACAGATGTCAAGTAATTAATAGAGACAGAAGCAGTCAAAGTAACTACTGCACACTTATTCTCAAAGATATTGCACCAATTCTAAAGAACAATGACGCAGTTTTCAAGGAACTGCCTTTGTCCCTTCTAACCATGGGCACCTATAGAGATCTGACAGATCTTTTGCTTTTCACTGAGAAGTCACACTACTGTATGCAGAACAAAAGCATCCTTCAAAACCTTGCCACTAAGTGCTCTGCCTGAAAGGGCATTTAAAATAACAGAATAGTTTTGGAAAGAGGAAAAAAATAACACCGTTCCAAATGGCCAGAGCAGGTTTTGCATATTATTTTCTTCACATAATTCTGCCCCAAGCCCCTGAGTTAAAGGGATTTGAGAGTGCAGGACTGTCTCCAGGGGAAGGCAGGCTGATACAGGATAGGCGAACTTAGGAGTTGTTTTCCTTTCTAAGCCACATAAACTTGGGGCTGAAGGCACCCAGTCTTGGTCCTGTACATGGTCCTGGTCTCACTGGAGCCAGGCAGCACAAGGGCTGCTTCCCTCTCCCTTCTCCAGCACTTGCCTGCAACAAGAAGGCTAGCAAACAAGGGGCAGGCGGCACAAGCAATTAGCAAACTTCTGGGCTGAGGCTACCACAACTTCACAGCATGTTTGGGCTAGTGAGGTCTGCTCCCTCCATTAGCACTCGGTTCGCCCACGGCAGGGACATGCTGCACAGTGGGGCTGGCGCTCAGGGGAGGGGCACAGCTCCTCTCCTCTCCTGTCACTGCATGCACTAAGCCTAGATCTGTGCATCTGCACATAGACGCATTGGAGAAGGCTGCTCAATGAGTTTGCTGGGTTTTCTTACAAGGAAAATATATGTACGGTCAAAGTAAATTAAAAGAATCCAAAAGGCAGACAAAAGGCAGTCAGCAAAAGCAGCTGCAGAAAAGCAATGGAAAAACACTAATGGAAACTGGGAAAAGGCCCTTCAGCCCTCCAGGAAACATTCTTACTTTTCAGTGCATGCAGGAATCAGTCAAACAATGGCTGGAATTATTGTAGCATAAACCATCTTGCTGCCATTTAGCTGGGATTTGCAATAGCTTCTTTTTGACCCTGCCTCTCTTCCGGAGGCAATTTGGGCACTGAACGGCACCGCTATTTCTTACATATTCAGTGTTTCCACTCATATCCCTCCCCAAAGCAAATCACTCTTGTAGTGAGTTTGCCTGTCCTATGGAAAGTCCTGAGCAACATAATGTCATACTGAAATCTCCCAAAGACACGGGTAGAAAGACAGGCAAAGGCTTTTCAAAGTCCAGTCCTTCCTTTCCAGAAGGAAGCAGCACATTCATTAACATTTTCCTTCCCAGGCTGCTTCTCAGAAGGGAACAAGGGGAAGAAATCAGCAGCAATTTGGTGATGAATACAGTGAACAGTTCAGTGCGCTTCCCTGTTTGTCTGCACGCTATGCCACACTCATCATCTCAAACGCAGGCACACTGACCGACAAAGGGTCCCAAATGCTGTCCTCAGAAAATCATTTGCATCTCTCCTAAGGCCAGAAAGCTCAATTTGTCTTGGCAGCAGCTCAGTAACAGCCAGGCGCTTTTCAGTAGGAGTCAACCAGGGCTGAAACCTGGCCCTGCATCAGGGATACTGTGAGAACGGGAGTTTGATCCCCACAGTGCAGCTGATAGCGAGACACAACCAGTCCAGGAACCCGCGAGATTGATGCTGAAGTCCCACTTTTGTCATAAGTTTTGTGTATTACCTTTGGCTGCGCCTATAGCTTCTCTATGCCGCAGCCTTCCTGCCTGTGGGAATGGCGGTAGCTGCACTCACTAGGGTGTTGTGTGCATAACACTAAAGTGGGCTGAAAGTATTTTGTTCTGAAATGTTTCTATTCTAAAAGCAATTTATATCATCAAAACCAAAGGAAACATTTAGATTTTATCAAACTGCAACTTTTTTGTCAGCTAGAAGTGATTGTTTCACAGAAAATATTATACAATTGCTTTTGCAGAGGAAAAATTACTTCAACTAGTGGGAGTGAAATGGAAAGCTACCCTGGTGAGAGGTCTCCCCCCATCACTACCACAAAGCATCTCCTGCCTCCCTCTGGCCAGGACTGGTCACCTTCACATAGGACCTGGAAGTGATGCCTTCCTACGCTCGAGATCAGCAGTGTTCACAGACAGCTAACAGTCTTTATACTCAGCTCTGTTGGATAGCCAAAATTTAGTGCATGGATGCTAAGTCAGAAAAAGAAAACTTGGAAGGAACCAGCTGGGTCAGTAAGCCCAAACCCCCTCTACCCCAAATAGGAGACAGTGCTGGCATTTAAGCCAGCAGGACCCACAGGGTTCCCGCACGTATGAGATGCCCCCTGGCCAGCCCCACACTGCAGCAGCCAGGGGATGACAACGAGACGCCAAAGGTGGCCTCTGCATCCACCTGCCATCACTGCGGCCTCTCCCTGGCCTTCTGCACCGCACGTCCAGGCATCCAGGCCAAGGGCTCTAGTCTGCTGGCAAGCTCTGTTTGGCAAGAGCTGTCCGTGCCCTGCCTGAGATCCTAGGAGAAAGCCATAAACATTGGAGCCGCACTTTGCCACGACTCCCCGGAGTCCCAGGCGCCTTCTGCCAGCAACCTCGCTTGGCTGCAGTGCGTGGCACAGATCCAAAGGCAAGCTGGTGTTCACCACCCCGCTCAAAGCCAATCTGCCCACACTAAAGGTGCCTGAGTGGGAGGAAAAAAGGATTTTGCTTCTTCCTTCTCGTCATCTTAAAGCCCTGCTATTTGAGGACATCCGATCCTTATTGTCATCTCAAGGCAGTTTTAAAGATATCCCTTGAAGCAAGATGGGGGGAAAAAAAAACAATCAAGGAACATTTTTTTTTTTTTTGCTCTGCTCTTTAATAATTGTTACGCATGCCAACCTGGGGACAAATGCACAGAGCATTTGGGATGACTCCCAAGCTATTTCTGCTTTGAAACAGCAATGCAAACTGCAGCAGCAACACCAACCTCTGCAGAGCACCACAAGCTCCAGTGGGCAGAGCACTCGGCAGCCCCACCTCAAGTTCAGAGGCTTGGAGAAAAGTTGGAAGATATTTATTAACAATGAGTCATTTCTGGGCGCCTCCATGGTAATTCAAGATTTGCCTCTGCCAGCACTGACCTGTTTCGGACACAGAGGTGATTGCTAGGCAATTTGTGATCCATTATTGGCATTCAGATCCCATCGTCTTCTAGTATCCTTTAGGATCAACAGATTTAAAACTAATAATCCGAATTAATCAGGAGTAGCTACCTCTCACAAGAGAAAAGGAAAAAATTGTGACCTAGGCAGGTGGAGGGGCAGAGAGAAGTGTAGGTGGCTTGAAAATATATCTGAAGAAAGTCAGAAACCTCTCCCTCCCTTTTCATTTCTCAGGAGGTCCTCTCAAGGCCTGGCTAAGCAGAAATGCTACAGATCTTTCACACTGCTCCGCTGGAGCCTAGTATGCTGTTGATTATGCCCTGGCAGCTGTTTAACAAGCAGAGCACGTTGCATTTCATGCATTTGAAATAAACTAGCTCAGTAATCTGTCACCTCTCAGAAATATGCCCACCTGGACAAGACAAATAAACAGCTGTGACTATCACTGAGAGCGCTGTGGAGTGGGCTGAAGAGGGGCAGGTCAAGCCACAGCTATGAAATCAAACAGCACAGATCACAAATGCACACATGCCGGCTACCAAACAGTTCAAAAATCTATCTACAAGAGCACTTCAGTGCTCAAGCAAAAGGTATCCAGCCAGGATGGTCTATTTTTTAAGTCTGAATAGCCAGGGAATGAAAAGATTCCAACAGAGCTTCAACAAGTGCTGAGACCTTCCATGAAGCAAGACACAATGCTTCTATTTTGGATAGCAATGCTATAGTGAAAGAAGAGCTCTGAGAAATACCCATGTATTACGCTATTACAAAATAAATTGACAAACTAATCTTTGCATAGGAAAAAAGACATCTACAGGCAACACGGCTCAAAGATCTGAGGAGACTTAAAGAATCCAGGGTGCGATTCCTCCCCCACTGGAAGAGTCTGCATTAGCTCGCATGGAGCAGCTGTAGACAACTGAGAACCAGCATTTAATTTATGCACCCTTCCTTCACACCATTTCCCTTTTTAATGACTTTTAAATGCAAGCAAAAGGCTATTCTGCTCTCCTTGTAGATACACTAGCATGTCCACGCTGTGCAACAGAGTGCACAAGAGCAATTCCAAGCTAGCTCAGTCAAAGTCTCTAAAGCCAAAGGATATAATGCAGACTCAAGCAGGCTTATCAGCTGGGCTTTGCAGCTTTCACAGGACCAGCTTGGACCTTTTGGATCCCAGAGCAGACCTCCCAGGAAAGAGAGGTGTCTCCTCGTAAGCACTGCCTAGTACTGCAAGTGCTGGAGAGCAACTGTGCCACTGCCCAGCATTTGTCATCACAACTGAGGATGCGCCCAGCACTGCTGACCCCTTGCTGTAATGTGCTGTCAGTCTCGAGAAACGCACGCAAGACTTCCTTTTTGTAAGTGCAAGCCCTTACTGCCAGCTACCTGCTCTTTCATTCCCTCTCCTCCCCTCACGTCCTGCCGCGTTTGCAGCCTGATTCCCAGGCTGGCTGTTCTATATTCAGCACACACATCGCCTGGACCCTCAGTGGCATCTCTATGCTGTGTACCGGCACCCCGCGGCACGCCAGCATCTCGCTGTTATCCCAGCCTCTTCTCATTCTCTCTTCTGCCAGACAGGGAAACAGCAGGCAAAAGGCCCCCAAGCAACACAGTGCTCCAAAGCACAACATTACAGTGTTGCGCTTCCCTTTTCAAACTCCTCTTTTACCGTGCCATTGCTACAAAGTCCCCATGCAGACTGCAATGCCTCCAGCTCCGCAGGCAGGTTTACCTCGGCTGCTGCCAGTGGCAAAGACCTGATCTCCGATTCTCTCTGCAGCATAAAGAAGGATTTCATTAAGCGAATCCAGATATCCTGGGATGAGCAACATATCCAAGGATAAAAGAGAGTCAGTTAAGTCTTCCTGACTCAAATTTTGGCCACACAGCGTTTCCACACCTGGCACTTCTATCAATCAGATTAATTTAAACACATTTAGCCTTATGAAAAAAACAAACGAAAATAAGATGTGAAGATGCTTCATCTCCTTTCCCCCAGCTCAGACAGGCTGCTTTGCACATGCGCTTTACACATCAGTCAAGAAAAGAAATTAAAGTAATATGAAAACGAACAGCAAAGGAACTGAAAGTCCAGGAGTCACCTGCCTCCCCCAGCACAATACCCACTTACAAACCATTCTCCAGCGGTCCTGCCAGCCCTCCCTGGGCCTCCTACTCTATGTGTTCCCAACCCACCCACTTGGTCCTCCCGGTGATAACCAGGGCAACTTGCTTCTGCGTCTCTGCCCCTTCCTGGACTACACAGCACAGCTGCACTCTGCAAAAGGGGTTAGACAAACCCAGGTACAGAGAGAAACAAAGGAGGAAAAGAGAAACAGAATGAGAGACTCATCCACATGCCATGTGTACGACATTTGCTCCCGGTGCGTCTAACATTTCCTTCTGCAAATACGAGGTTGCTCCATCACAGGGAACTTGCTCTGGCTCTATCTGCACTCACCGTACCAGAGCAACACTAAATTCAACCTTCACACAACAGGATCCTGAATTTTTGAGGCCAGGAGCTTCCCAGGAGGAGGTCTGCTTTGTGACCCACAGCACCTCCATGACAGGAAGGCTGGGACAGAACTGCAGGCAACAGTATGCTGTGATTGTCATCAACATTAACTATTTGAGGAGAATATGATCGATCTCAAGAGGGCAATGAATTCGTTTCTCCAGCTGAATGACAAACAAAAGGCAATGTATGCGCTGCTGACATTTCCAAAGGCTACAGGAGAAAAGACCTCTTTGTGTTAAAATCCTGCTACAAAGGGCCAAAAATCTGAGCAGTCTCAAAAATTTTCATTCTGGACCTTTTTTAACAGCAGGAAGCAGGTGCCTTAATATTCTTAAATTTGTTCTGGCCAGACAGACTCTAGTCCTGAGCCAGTTCATCTCCTTGCAGGAAGAGAAGGAGTGATGAACCACTGAGCATCTTTGGAAAGCTGGGTTGAGCTGCTTTCTCACTTTTGACACTTCTTGTCAACAGCTACAGAGTCATTATACCTGGTTGACAAGGAGAAAAAGCTTCTTAGAAAGGGGAAAACACTGCCTTCTGGCGTAGCCACAGCCCGGGGCTATTCAGCAGGGCTGAAATGCCAGGGACACTTGCTGGAGGGTGATGCACCGCTGCTAAGATGCATCTCCTCTATGCGAAGGAAGAGGAGGGCCCAATAGCCCTGGAGAAAGGCATTGCCCCTCTCTGTGGCCTCAGATTAGGGGTGTCTGTGTGTGTGTGCTGCCTACCAAGGAGCCAGAGTTGAGCTGCGGCTCCTTCAAGCCCACACAGCACCTCTAGAGAGAACAATGAAGATGGATAAAGATAAATGCATCGCAGCCTATTTTTGCAGGAGGACAAAGGAAGAGGAAATACAACCCAATCTGCTGGGCTGTCACTCCAGTGGGATATGAATTTTGTCTTTCAGTTATCCCAACACATTAGCCCCAGCTGGCTGAACTATAACTGCCACAGTTTGCTAGAGCAACACAGTTTGGGATGCAGTGGGGTATCTGCACCCATTCAAAGAAAGTGGGCGCCCTACAAGCCCTTCAGAGCTTGCCAACACAATCACATTAGGCAGCAACACAGGCATCCTCCTCCCACTATCCAGTTCCCTTATAAACAAGGGCTGGAAGATGTTTGTGCTTGAAGGGGGAGGGGGAGGCAGCTATTTCTCAAGAAAACAAATCCAATTATTTGTATTAGAGTGAATTTGTATAGCCCTTGCTATCAGAATAAGCATCTTCTGCAAATCCTAGAGCTTTAAATCAATAAGTCATTGCTATATTTATGTGGGTGGAGGACTGGATGTTACTGTGGTGGGACGGAGGTGAGGTGGTTTTACTTTTGGATCTTTGTTGAGTTTTGCTTTTTGCAGGAGGGCTTATCCGGGAAAGAAACAACTAGAAGTTTGGACTGCTGCCTCTGCCATTTACCATGCTCTCCTAAGTCTCTAAGGCTGAAGATTTTTAACCAGTCTGCTAGTAGGGTACCAATATGAGTTTCTGACTGATCTACATGAAACCTACAGAGGCACCACGCAGCAACTGTAGTGCTTGAAAGACTGTAGTGAGTTCCTGATAATCAGGCACCAGACAGCTTCCAGATGACTATCCCCTAAACTGAACACATTAGGAGAGGCTTCTGAAATCTGTGCCTCTGTTTCCCTAGCCACGTTTAGAATAACCTCTTCCCACCTCGCACCAGAGCTGCGTGCCTTAATGTCTCTAAAGTGCTTAGAGATGCTGAGATGAAAGATAACATACGAGTGCGAAGTATAGCTCAACTCCCTGAGCTCAGCAGTCACTGGAGCTGATGGGGATAAATGTACCACGTATCCGCCACTGAAAACGTGGGTTCTGAGCCTGTCCTAAACAGTAACTACTTAAGCAGCAGCTCCCTTCGAAGAAGTCATCTTTGGGTTGGTTGGCTGGGCGAAAGGAGCCCCTGCAGAGAGGAAACACAGAAATGCAATATACCACTATGAAAAATAGATGTTTCTTCCAGAAAAAAGGGCTCTGATCTGCTCTGATAGAATTTGGTGGCGAGATTTCAACTGATTTCAGCAGGAATATGATGGAGCTGTTCAGGTTTATTAACCAGCATGTTAAGAACCCAGCCAAATATAATCTGAAAAGCTATTTTTATCTCTGTTTGTTTTCTAAATGATTAAAAACCCAGTTTAAATATTGCAAGGAAAACTTTAAATCGAGCAAGAGAAGTTTTGGCTTCCTTCCGAGTAGAAGGCAATTCCCCAAAACGCTACTGCAGATCTAACAGATGGGAATTGTTTTTCACTCTCTAAAAATCTAGTTCCATTGCACTGAGATTAACTGTAATTAGCTCGTTATTTACATACAGGACAAAGGTATGATGATAAAGAAAAACAACCACAAGCAGAAATAACAGGCAGAAAAAGGCAGAAAGAGGTAAAAATTCCCTCTGAGAAGAAAATGTCATGTCTTTCTCACCAAGCAACATAATTGTTATAAATATATAGTTAAACACAGTTCCACACCATCCTGTCAGCACTAAGGGTAAACATTTAGGTCACAGTTTTCAAGATTTTACATACAAAATGATTGAATGTATAAGAAAGAATAGTCCCTCTGAATATCATGAAAATATCACGTCCCTATGAGCGGACAGGATCAGGCCTAAGAGAGAAAATGTTTTATTTCGGTAATGCAAGGGATTAAGCAAAACTGCAAAAGAAACATACTGCAGCTTTTCTGTTAAAGAGACAGAGAGGTATTAAAAACTTTTTCCTGCTCTGATAACACCTCAGCTTAGTAAAGCCGAAGAGGCTTCTAAAGTATTTACACGAGTGTGTGATCCATGTTGTCTCTTTGCCTTTCAGTCACACAACAAAACTGTCCAAAGAGTTTCATGTCAAACTAATTATCAGTCTTTTACCATGCTATTTCTAAACTATGACTGAGAATTGTGAGATTAGCCTTCCGCTTTGCAAAAACACTGAGGGGGAAAAGAAATCCTAAATAGCACCCAAAATAAGAAGCTGTTTTGTTCCAGTTTAGCAGCGACCAAATCATGGCCGTACCTTCTGCTGACGGCAGCAGCTCAGAACAAAGCGGTTACAAACTGCGGGGGGAAAGAAACCCGCCGGCACCTCGGCCGCGGAGCTGCAGGCAGACAGACTCCAGAGCTGGTGGGCGGCAGCAGGTCACCCCTGGGCAACTTTGCTCGCCTTCTGCCCCTGTGTCTGGCCCACCTTGCACAGCTGGAGGGGCTGCCTCAGCCAGGCAGCACAGAGGACCCAGCTCCAGGCTCTGTTTACAGAGGCAGCGAAATCCATGAGCTGTGGCAGGAGACAGGCAGGGGAGGAAGGAGGAGAGCGGGCAGTGTCTGAACTGTGAGCTCCACTGTGGAAAGTGTTTCAGTTCCCATATAACATGACACTGTTCACAGATTTCTACTTATATAGGCTTTTCCATACATCTATTTTTATTCCCAAAGTATCCCCTGTCACTGTATGATAAAAAGCAAGACTGGACAGCACAGCTGAAGCTACCAACAGATATCTGAACGCCTTCACATGCTGGTTATAATCTTCCTAGCTGTCCACCTAGCTGTCCACCAGATTGCTACTGCAATCTGTGCCCTGGGAGTCAAGCTAGGACACCTTCTCTCCCACACTGCCAGTTGCTAGGGTCTCCATGGCAAGTTTTTGCAACCCAGAGTCTTGCTAAAATGGGAAGACGTTTGACAGCAGTTTTGTGGAACCTGAGAGAGATGGGGAGGAGGAAAGGAAGTTATCTGCTTGCCAAAACAACCAACATAAAACTCCAGAACATAACAATAAAAGAGAAGAAGGAATAAAAGAACATGTTCTTGCCTCTTAATCTGAAGGAGCGAAGTGCTTTTCCCCTAATGCTGGCATCTGGCACATGCAGGTCTTGTAGGAATAAAGCTGGGACAAGCTTTCTCTCCTTTCTCCTTCCTGTATGAATATTTCAGAGGATAAAATTACAGCACCAGGGCCAGCAAGGAGGCATTCCGCATCCCTCCACTTTTCCAGGCACCATCCGACCTCCCACCACACTGCTGTCCCAACCCCTAAAGTCTCTCTGACCCGTAGTTCTTTCTAGGCACCTGAAGGTCAGGCTACCCTGATGCGTGACCCTGGATACGAGCCTGTTCAAGTCCAGCCTTGTGCAGCACCCACCCACTTTGCACACTAGCAAACGCTCAGATGAAGAATACCTGTGCAGAGCCCCAAAGGTCTGGCCGGTGAGACCCCGGAGCTGTACAGCCCCTCAGCATGGGTGCAAGCTTTCCCTCATGGACTTTGGAGGGACTGGGCATGGGCAGACCCAAGCATGCACAGCTCATCCTATGCAGTATGTCAACGCTTTGAACTCAATCTACGTCCAGAGACAAGGGAAGGAGGTCACAGGGCAGCATGCGTGTAAATCTGCTCTCTGCCTTGCACAGAGGCATTGCTTCAGCAATTTAACCTCTCATCCCATAGCTCCCTGCTTCATCTCCGTGCAGCAGCTCCCACCTTCCCGGTTCCATGTCTCCAGATCGTTTTGATGCCCTGCAAGCTTCCACCACCCCAAGTCCCTCCTCATGGCTTTACTCTCCGAGTCCCCCATTATCCTACCTCCTTATCCTTCCAGGAATGGAGCAAAGGCTCCTACAGAGAAGGTATTCCCACCAGCAGGAACAACTCTATATCTATTTCCAAGTAAGGAGAGCTTCCGAGTCTTAAAGATTAACCTTTTCAGCTTGCCCTTCCCTGCTCACCAGACCCAGGTAGGATACAGAGGCAGAAAAGCAGGACTGCCTCCAGCACTGAGCCCTCTCACCACAGAGCTTTTGGGTTGGAGTGATGCTCTC